>NC_047084.1:236887695-237189736 GCF_902459505.1 Geotrypetes seraphini | reverse complement strand
GTAGTTTCCTGAGAAGTCTTTCGTGTGGAACTTTGTCGAACGCTTTCTGGAAGTCCAAGTATATTATGTCCACCGGCTTCCCACTATCAATTTGCTCGTTCACGGTCTCGAAAAATTGGAGTAAATTAGTCAAACATGATTTCCCTTTCCTGAATCCATGTTGACTGGGTTTCATCAAGTCGTATGCGTCCAAGTGCAGGACTATGCTATCCTTGATCAGTGCTTCAACCATCTTGCCAGGGACAGACGTAAGACTAACAGGTCTATAGTT
The DNA here is from genome assembly GCF_902459505.1 of Geotrypetes seraphini. NCBI lineage: Eukaryota > Metazoa > Chordata > Amphibia > Gymnophiona > Dermophiidae > Geotrypetes > Geotrypetes seraphini. The sequence continues at coordinate 237,189,465 of NC_047084.1, read as the reverse complement.
GCCCGGTTCCCCTCTCGATCCTTTTTTGAAAATTGGGGTGACGTTCGCTATCCTCCAGTCGTCCGGTATCTGTCCAGTTCTGATTGTCAGGTTTGCAAGTTTTTGCAATAACTCTCCGATTTCAAACTTCAATTCCTTTAAGACTCTCGGATGAATCCCATCCGGTCCAGGGGATTTGTCACTTTTAAGTTTGTCGATCTGATAGTATATCTGGTCTAAGTCCACCTCAACTGTGGTGAGGCTGTCTTCTATTTCTCCTGCAAACACTTTCTCCGCTTCAGGTATTGTTGAGGTGTCCTCCTTCGTAAAGACGGACGCAAAGAAGGAATTTAGTTTGTCTGCGATTTGTTTATCTTCCTTGATGTACCCTTTTCTTCCCTGGTCGTCCAGGGGTCCCACTGCCTCTTTTGCAGGTTTTTTCCCTTTCACGTATCTAAAGAAGGGCTTGAAGTTTTTGGCCTCCTGGGCTATTTTTTCCTCATATTCCTGTTTTGCATCCCTCACCGCCTTGTGACATTTCTTCTGATCATCTTTATGTTTGTTCCAGGCTTCGGTTGTCTTTATGCATTTCCATTTTTTGAAAGAGTCCTTCTTTTCTTTTATGGCTTCCTTCACCTGTATGGTAAGCCATGCCGGTTCTCTTTTGCTCTTTGTTCTCCGATCTTTGGAAATCCTCGGAATGTAGAGATCTTGTGCTTCTGTGATAGTATTTTTCAGTAGGGTCCATGCCTGATCAACCGTTTCAAGTTTGTCCACCATCTTCTCGAGTCGTTTTTCTACCATGGCTCTCATGCTATCGTATTTACCCTTTTTAAAGTTCAAGGTGGTGGTTAAGGTTTTGGCATGTTTCCCTTTCCCGATGTCAAGTTTAAAGTTGATTACATTGTGATCACTCGTTCCCAGTGGAACTATGACTTCCACTTCTGTTATCGGTCCCGTGAGGCCATTTAGGACCAAGTCCAAGGTGGCGTTGCCTCTTGTCGGCTCTTTTACCATTTGTTCCAGGAAGCAATCCCCTAGCACCTCCAGGAACTTGGCTTCCTTGCCGCAGTTGGAGGTTGCTAGTTTCCAGTCTATCCCTGGGAAATTGAAGTCTCCCAATATAATTACATTGCCTGTCTTGCATTCTTGTTTGATTTCCTCCATCATTTCTGAGTCAGTTTCCTCCGCCTGTCCTGGTGGACGATAGTAAAGGCCAATTTTCGTATCTGCGCCATATTGACCAGGAATTTTGATCCAGAGTGATTCAAGCTTCTCTTTCATTTCTGTTGTAACCATTTCAACAGAATCTATTCCCTCCTTAACATATAGAGCAATACCTCCACCTTTCTGCCCTACTCGATCTCTTCTATACAGTTTGTATCCCTGTAGTACTGTGTCCCATTTGTTTTCTTCATTCCACCATGTTTCTGTTATGCCAATGATATCCAATATGTCATGTCTTGCTATTGTCTCTAGTTCCCCCATTTTGTTACCCAGACTTCTAGCATTCGTATACATACATCTAAGTTCCCTTCGTGTTACCTTTTTGGACCTTCTACTCTTGGCCTTCCCTGTAGTTTCAATTACGGTATCCTTTACTGCTCCTGTGTTATCACCTTTGTTTGCTGTGTGGTCGTCCCCTCCTGTGTCTGAGTTGTCCCTTCCTGCTTTTTCTCCCTTATTGGCTGTGAGGTCGTCTTCTCTTGTGTAGGTGTAGTTGTGATAGCAGTTTTAGCATGCGCTTAGCGCACACAGAATTACCGCACACGCTAGATGCTAATGCCAGCATTGAGCTGGTGTTAGTTCTTTATACCGGGCTATGGTACGCCCCCACCTGGAATATTGCATCCAACACTGGTCGCCGTACATGAAAAAGGACATAATACTACTCGAAAGGGTCCAGAGAAGAGCCACAAAAATGGTTAAGGGCATGGGGGAGTTGCCATACAACGAGAGACTAGAAAAACTGGGCCTCTTCTCCATTGAAAAGAGAAGACATTCAAGATATTGAAGGGAATTGACTTAGTAGAGAAAGAGAGATTGTTCACCCTCTCCAAGGTGAAGAGAATAAGAGAGTGGTAGAAGCCTGGAATGCTCTTCTGGAGGCTGTTACAGGGGAAAGCACCCTGCAGGGATTCAAGACAAGGTTGGATAAGTTCCTACTGGAACAGAACATATGGAAGTAAGGCTAGACTCAAATAGGGCACTGGTATTTGACCTAAGGGCCGCCGTGTGAGCGAACTGCTGGGCATGATGGACCACTGGTCTGACCCAGGAGTGGCAAATCTTATGTTCTTAAGTTGAAATGTTTTATTCTCAAAGTTTATGTTATAACATTTGGAATGGGACATTTTTGTCCCTTGGTTGGTTTTTGGAGTAAGTTATGGGTATTGCCAGTTTTATGTTAAGTCCTGTTATTCAATTAGGGCCACTTTTATCAAGCTGTGCTAGAGGTTTTTAGTGCAAGCTGGTGCAATAAATTCTCTATTACTCATAGAATTCATATGAGTGTCGGAGCACTTATCTTGCCAGCCTTTGCTATAAACCTCAAGTGCAGCTTGATAAAAGAGGGGTTAGTTCTCTATTACATATCTTTCCCTCCCTCCTTTTTGTGACTTATCTTTTAAGGTTACTGCATTGTCATTTGTTTTATAATGCTTCAACTATCTATTAGTATTATGTGCACTGCTTTAATTTTTGTTTTTGAAGAGCAGTACAATAAATGATCTGAATTAAAAATTAAAAAAACCACAACTGAACTTGGTTACCTTGTTATTAAAATAAATAAACATATGATGTCACTTTGCAAATTCAAGAAGACAGAAACGAAGGCAATAAGAAAAGTCCTGCAGTTGTTTGTTTAATGGTACTGCATTTCAGAGTTGTTTATTTTTTAAGGCCTTCGTCTTCCTGGTACAACAGGAAAATTTTGCCTTTGGTTTACTAACTACATTAATTCATATGCCAAGGAGCTTTCATGCTGTGCTTGATAATTATACTTGGAACAAAGAGTGTTCTTGAAAAATATTCTGACAATTAAATTACTAATTAGAAAATGAAACAAGCACATTATTCAAAAAGGAAAAAAAAAAAAAAAAAAGAACAGCTGAACAAATATATAGGATATTCTACCTGAATTACAACATAAGGTAAACAGCAGAGCTGTAAACAGGCTTAAGAGGTTGGAATATCAGGACTAGAGTACAACCACATAGTAAAAAGTCTTAATGGAATCTGATTAGTACTTTATGATCAGAGGGATATACATTAAAATAAATAAAATCAAATAATGCATATTTAAGTAGAGTCAGGAGGTGTTTCATGGGGGTGGAGGAAAGGAAAGATTCAATGTTTATTTCCTGAATCTCTTGGCTGTGATATTCAATGCCATTTATCTGGAAAAAAAAAAAGAAAGCAGTTGCGGTCTAGATAAATGACTTAGTCACAGCTATCCCTGGATATTTTCCAGCACTATCCAAACAGAGTCACTGACCACCTTACCGACTACCTCAGCACTATCCAGATAAAGGAACGTTCAATAAAAGTCACCTAAAGATGGGTGCAAAAGCACTGGGCATGTAATTGCCATTATAGAATGCTAGTATAAGTCTGCAGTTAGGCACAACACTAACGTATATTTAAAAGCTGATGTAAATGCTAGCACTTTAATACTGGCAGTTAGGCACGTAACTGAAAGTATACTATAATATAGTACCTAATTGCTTGGTATACCCATGACCCACCCATGTCCCTACCAGATCCAGGCCTAGTCCCTTGGAGTTGCACGCCATAGAAATCGGGCACTCAGTTTATAGAAAAGAGGCCTTGGTCAGTTGTAAGGTGTAAGTACTTCTGCACCACAGTATGGCTGGGAAACATCGTATCACCAAAGCTGCTGCTCAGGTTACAACTTCTGTCTCTGTACAGACAGAACATGTTACCCAGACAGAGGGAGTGATTCCATGTGCAAACTATCTTCAGCTTGACTCTCTCATGAAGAAAGTAAAGGAACTGAGAGAGGAGGTGACAAGACTGAGAAGCATCCATGACAATGAGAGGTACATCGATGAAATGGTTCATGAGGCGTCAAAGATTTCCAGCAGTGGGGAACAAGATTACAGAACACCTGTAAGATTGGTACTGGACTCAGATTACAGAACACTGCAAGACTGGTATTGTGACTCCACCCACCCTTGAACTGAAGAACCAGTATGCTGTCCTGGAAGTGGAGATGAGAGCATCCCAAGGAAAGGAAGGACCAAAGCTTGAAATCCCCAAAATTACTTGATCTGTGACCCCTAGGAGATGTAAGGTAGTGGTAGTTGGCGATTTCCTTCTGAGGGTTACAGAAGCATCCATCTGCAGACCAGATATGATGTCATGAGAGGTATGCTGTCTGCCTGGTGCCAAAATCCAAGATGTTACGAAGAGCTTGCCAAGACTCATCAAGTCCATCCTCCCTGTTGAGGATGAAGGCCAGAGCATAGAAGCTCGCATCCTGGAGATGAATGCGTGGCTACATGGATGATGTCATTGAGAGCATTTTGGCTATCTGGATCATGGAATGATTTTCCAAGGGCTGCTGAGCAGGGATGGTGTGCATCTATCAAACAAGGGAAGAAGTATCTTCAGCAGCAGGCTAGCTAATCTACTAAAGAGGGCTTTAAACTAGAAGTGATAGGGCAGGGTGATCAAAGCTCCCAGGTGAGTATAAACTTTCAGGTAAGTCAATCACTGAATGCCTCTACATGGATGGGAAAAGGGGCAATGTCTGGAAAGCAGTATATGCTAGTGCTCGAAGTATGGGAAACAAGATTCTGGATCTAGAAGATGTGATGGAAGATCACGGATAGAAGATCACGGAGACATGGTTCATGGAGAACCATGACTAGGATGTCGTTATACCAGGCTATAATCTTTTCAGGAAAGATAGGGTAAGAAGAAAAGGAGGGGGAGTAGCGTTATATGTCAAAGTTCATATTAAAGCCACACAATTGCAGGATCTGCAGGGCAAGGAAGAGGCACTGTGGATCAATTTGGAAAGAGAGAATGGTGAATATATTTACATTGGTGTGATATACAGGCTTCCTTCATAGACGGAAACAGTGGACAGAGGTTTAATATTAGACATTCAGAATATATCTTAAAAAGGGTAAGTTTTACTAATAGGTGATTTTAACATGCCTAATGTTGATTGAATATCCCTATTGCAGGTCTTCTAGAATCTAGGGAGATCCTAGATTCTCTACAAGGAGAACAGTTCCAGTGGGATGGGGTCATACTGGACTTAGTGCTTACCAATGGAAAAAGTGTTTCTGATGTTACATTGGGTGATCATCTGGCATCCAGTGATCGCTGCATGGTACGGATTAATATTAAGATGGGTATAAAAAGGGCTCATTCAAAAGCAAAGGTTTTAGACTTTTTTTTAAAAAACTAATTTTGTTCAGATGGTGGACTACATCAAGGAATTGTTGTCTGGATGGGAATGTTTGGAAGGAGTGGAAATGCAGTGGGCAAAACTGAAAGGAGTAATTGTAAGAGACATCATGTTTCTATGATTGGGAGGACCGGAATTAGGATTGATGTTCCCAGCAAAGAGCATGAGAAGGAGTAGGAGAATATGAGTGTGGGAGAGGCATGGGGGCTACACCGTGGTCGAGATGCATATAGGCAGAGTGATGACCTCTGAATGAAAGGGAGAGAATGTAGTAGCTGTAGGGCTGAGAAAAGGGTAGGGGAAAAGAGGGAGGGTGAGGTGGTAAAGCTGAAAAGTGGTTGGTGTGGCGATGGGAGGTTAAGTGGCTTGGGATGGGGGGGAGGGAATGGGGAAGGACAGTAGCAGTAAGAGGAATTGGTAAACAGGAGTCACTGGAGAGGAGAGGGAGTGAGAAGTATTTGCATCCTAATTGAATACTGAGAATTTTCCTGGATATGATGGTGGAAGATAGATGAGTTGTGCCAAGTCTCATAAGATGACATAATAATAATAATGACAGGAGTTGCCATACAACAAATTACGAGCAATTGGAAGAATTGGACGAGGCTTAATTATAGTTTTTGGTGGAATTCATTGTGTCAAGTGTATAAAATGGAAAGAATATTAGCCATTCAGAAAGGGAATTTTAAAAAATTTCAAGAGATTTGGGAGCCATTAGCAAAATACTGTAATGTTTAATTAATGTTTTTCCCTATGTCATGCACATCCGGGAGGGGGGAGGATGGGAGTCTGTTAGATTAATGAAGTTAGATATATTGGGGTTCATTATAGAAATGTTATGTGATTGCATTGTGATGGTTTAGGAGGGAGAGGGGACTAATTCTGAAATGGATATAAAGGGAATATTAAGTGTATTATTGATGTATAAAATGTGGTATTTATTGTTACACTTACTGTAAGTTTTGAAAATAATAAAGAAGTGGGGAAAATAAAAAAGATGAAAGGAGGGTAAAATTTTTTAAAAGTAAATTCACCATGGAAAGTCCACACGCATAAGCCATGGCCATGTGAATGCCACAGAAAAGTAAGGTAAGGATGGGTAAAAATGTTCTGCTCGCGCCGTCCCCACTGAAACAGAATGAGTGAATGAACCTTTAAAAGTACTGCTGCATTGTGCCTGGAGGAGGTATTTTGGCAGGGAATGAGTTGGTCACAGGGATGTGTAAAGCCTGGTTGGGTGAAAATCCTGTCAGTCAATGAATCTTTAGTGCCATAGTGCCACTCCTCCCTCCAGAAATCCATTTTTTACTTATTATCCTGTAATATAGAAAAGCCACTGATTTCACAAACTCAAAAATCAAACATATAATTTAACCCCCAGTTATACCCCAGCATCTATACTCCTTCCCACCACCTGCATAACAGCATCCATCTCTCTGCCCTATTAAAAGCCTTTCCCACAATGCAATGCAGCATCTTCCTTTACTTTACTGCCCCCTAAAATTCATTCTCCCTTCCTCACCAGCAGCATTGTTTGCGATGCCAGCTTTCCTCACCCAGTCCACTACCTCAGAATATTTTCTCCTTTTCTCTGTCTTTCATTCTCAGACTCTTGTCCCAAAATATTTTCTCTTCTCCACCTTTCCTTACCCCCTGCTTCCCCAAATATTTTCTCTTTTGCCAGCTTTTGTCATCCCCCAACCCCCTCAAATTTTCTTCTTTTTTCACAACTTATCTCCCACCCTTTGAATGTTATATTCCTCTTTTCCCAGCTTTATTTTCTCAGCCTCCCCAACCATGTTTTCCTCCACTTTCCCAGCCTTTCTCCAGCTCCGATGCTCTGAAATATTCTTTTCTTTCAATAAGCCTTTTCTAGAAACCTGACTTCAGTTGTAATTTTCTTACACACACACACGGCACATCAATTTTTCTAATTCTTCCCTTGCCTCTTTGCCACAGCAGTTTTTATAATTTCTTTCCTCCCTGCCATATCAATTTTCCTGATTCCTCTTTCACCCCCTCATGCCCACCACAGCAAGATTCCTGATTCTTCCCTCACTCTCACCCCAACCCACCCCACCCTTGGAATCAGACCAGAGCCCTATCCAGAACACTGGAAATCTTTGTTCCACCATCAGCGAAATTCTCAGGACCAGGGAGCAGCATTAAAGGTAAAAAAAAAAAAATAAAAGTGGTAAATGCTAATGCAGTTTAAATACTTCAGCCTCCCAATCTTCCTTGCAAAGCATGCTGGGATTATGGATGCTCAAACAGCATTTCTTCCAGGAGGGAGAAGAATGGCAGGGGGTGATTCAAAGGCTTTTTCCCTAGAGGTGCAGCTGCTGTAAGGGGGAAGTCCTAAAACAGCCTCAGCATCTACCAGAGGCACAGTGCTGGGGAGTGGGAGGAGCAACAGTGTCTGCATCACTTTCACTTCAATGGAGCCAGGAGGAAATTGAAAGTCAATTCCTTTCTCTACTCCCAACTTGTACATGAGACCGCCAGTGCTGCAATGTAAGCTTCTTCTTCTGGGCCATCACTGGCTCATGTGTTTGGTGACCTTTATAACTGCCACCCTGGGCCAGACCCTTACCTGGTCCAATAGGCTAAGCTGGTCATGGATGAGGCAGGGAAAGGCAGCACACAGGAGAATATGCTCAGATTTTTTTTTCCAAATGGTAGAACCATTTAGCCTTTCTTCTCTTAGACTCACCTCTTATGAATGTAGTGATCAGGATCAGTGTACTGGCTCTGAGGCCCATTGATGAGAGAAGGGGTTCAGAGTGTGAAAATGAGAGTGCCTTCAAATGAATCTGACACATTCCGAATGACCAAGATTTGGTATTTCTGCCTTTGGCAGTCTTCTGCTATGTCTAGTTGATCAGCCACTAAACCATCTGGCTTCTTTAAATCTAAAAAGAAATGTGGAAAGACAATCTCCTTAGGAAGCATCTATTCCATTCCTTAAAAAAAACAACAAACCCCAAAGAAAGCCTAGGAGGCATTTGCAAGAAATGGTCCGAAACAGATTCAGCCTTTTCATTATTTATGCTCATTTATCATTTCCTCCTGCTTGCCCAGTGGTCTTGCTGATAAGTAAAAGGGAAAGATATCTGTCCCTGGTCCAAGCTGCTGAACAATTCTCTCCATTACAGAAACATAGACACTGACAGATTTCAGTTTTATTAATGATCCATTTGGGATAACAGAACATTTCAGCACTGGGAGCGTTTTGTGACATCTAACCCTCTTTCTCTGATCATTGGTAACTTGGCTTCTTTTATATTTGGCAAGATGAAGTTTTCCAAGGGCTATTCTCCATAGTATTTCATGTTATCGGTACCATATTTCTGACAATGTATATAGATTTTTAAAAAAAAGATCTATGCACAGATCCTGTGGGGTGAGTCTTTTTATTCAGTAAGCCAGAGAGTTCTAGTGAGAAAATGGAATCAGCTTGCTGCATCTTCCTGTAGCCAAAAATAAAGTGTATTCTTCCGTGAAGTTTTGACTGCGCTGCTTGCTCTGAATCTGGGCTGGCCCAGCCCCTGCCAATTCACAGAACACAGGATGAATCTTTTTAATAAATAAAGTAAATCATTCACACAAAAATGGGCATAATAGGAGCTTTAAATATAGAAAATGGAAAGAAAAAAACTTCTGTTAGCTTATAGATTGTTTATTTTCATTGGGTCAGTATTCAAACAGTTGGTCTAAGTAACTTCAGGGATTGCCCAAACACTTCCTTCAATTTGAAACTTCCCCTGGAATTTGGAAAGAGTTGAAAGCATGCTTTATGTATTGTTCTGCCCCCATTTCATGTGTACCGTTGAATAAAACAAGTATATAGATTGTTCTAAGATGTGTAAATAATGTATTCTGTGGACTCAAACTCCCAGAATGCCTAGCAGCTCCCAAGATTTTTGCTGCAGCTTGTTTCCAAGTTTCCAAGTTTATTATTTTCTTAATATACCGTCCATCAAAACATATCTAGACGGTTTACAGTCAATAAAGTACATTTAAAACCAGATATTAAAAAGGGAATTTAAAAAAAAAAAAACATCACATAATTCAGTGAGGGGGGAAAGTAACATGACATAAGACTGACAACATAGGGACGTAAGGTACAAGAGGTGGCAAAAATACATTGAGATTTTAAAAAAACTAATAAAAGAAGGCAAAGGGAGGGTAGAACATTAGGACTAGTTCGCCTCTAGCAAGGCGTTTGGAGTTGAGAACCTGAAGTGAAAATTATTTCAGGGAAAGCAGACGGAATCCTGGGTTAGTTATCATAGGCGTCCTTGAATAAGAAAGTTTTGAGTTTAGTCTTAAATAGTGGGAGAGAGGACTCTTGGCTTTATATGTAGTGTTCCAAAGTGAGGGCGCCATGACTGAAAAGATGGAATTTCTAGTGGTGTCTTAGAAAATTTCTTGTGCCTGAGCCTGCCTTCTTCTTCAGCTCTGGAAAAAAGCTGACTCTATCGTAGCCATCACATGCTGTAGAAAGAGTTTGTCTCCCCAGTTTGTTTCTACACTTTAGGTCAGCTAACCTCCTAACTTGAGTCTGTTAGTAGGAAGTCAGCTTGTGAGAGAAGCTAAATTTATTTATTTATTCAATTTTCTATACCGTTCTCCCAGGTATTCAAGCATTTGTCCCTGTCTGGTGGGCTCACAGTCTATGTACTGTAATGTACCTAATGTATCTAAAGTACATATTACCTCTGCATAGGGACTATGCAAATCATTCCTGGCTTCCCCTAAGTATAGGATGTGCCAGTGGAGTGTATGGACTGTGAGGAAGCACTGCTGTAAAATCTACAAACTGTAAGTGTTCATGCTTGTTCTAAACTGATATTAAAAAAGACCTGTTCAAGGAACCTAGAGTCCAAGCTTGGCAATATTTAGGCTACAAACTCAAAGAGTTAAGCTGCTTGACTATCAATCAGGGCAGTGGTGTATCTAGCATATTTGACACCCAGGGCCCATTATTTTTTGACAACCCTCCCCCTCCCATCTGTATGAAAATATGATTTTTTAGTAAGAATCCACATGTCGCACAAGAGTGTACCTAGGAAAAGGCAGCATCTTACATACTGCAGTGAGCAGTATGTAAGATGCAGTTATGGCGCCCTCATTTTGGAACACTCTTCCCCTACATATAAAGCAAGAGTCCTCTCTCCCACTATTCAAGACTAAACTCAAAACTTTTTTTATTCAAGGACGCCTATGATACCTAACCCAGGATTCCGTCTGCTTTCCCTGAAATAATTTTCCCTTCAGGTTCTCAACTCCAAACGCCTTGCATCAATAAACCCATTGTAAAACTAAACAAGCCAGACTAGTACAGATCAATCCTGCACAGTCAATCCTAACACACAGAACACAGAAAATACCTTCGCCTAGTATGAAATATTTAATCACAAACTAATCCCTCCCCCTTTTATAAAACTGTAGTGCAGTTTCTAGCCATGGTGTTAACAGCTCAGATGTTCATAGAATTCTGAGCGTTGGAGCTGTTACCACCACAGCCGGCGCTAAAAAACACTCTATCGTTTTATAAAAGGGGGGGATAAAATAGAACTACGTAGATAAAAAGTTAAACTAAACCACCAAGAAGCTGGACTCTGCATACAATGCAACACCAAGGAAAAAGTGACACATAACCCCTAAAGCAGGCCTGCACAACTCAAAAATGATCCGGGGCCGAAACGAAGTCGGAAAATGTAGCGAGGGCCGCAGGTAGTGGCCATGGCTCGAGGCACCCGGAAGTGCATGGACTTTGCCATGATGACATCACGCACTTGCGTGACATCATCACGTTGACATGTGTGCATGCACAGAGGCCTTCCAGATGGGCTCTGAGACGCCAGTAGGGGGTGCCAGCAGTAGAAGAAGGCAGGAGAGGAGAGGCACTGGTGGCGGCTGATTGCCTACAGCAGTATTTCTCAACTACTTTAAGCTAAGTACCCCTAACCACAGACCTCCCAAGCTCCACCCTAAACCCACCCTAGCTCTGCCCCAGATACTGCCCCCTTTACTAATTGTAATGCATTTTTTTCCTTTCATTTTTCATATACACACAATACACACAGCAGATATAAATTCTCAAAACTGACACATTTCGATCACTAAATTGAAAATAAAATAATTTTTCCTACCTTTGCTAAAATATAAAGCGCATTCCCTCTATCCAATTCTCTAGTCATCCAGTCAAAGAAATTGATCAGATTTGTCTGATAAGATCTGCCTCTGATAAGACTTGCCTCTACCTCTAGTGAGCCTATGTTGCCTCGGTTCCCCTAATCCACTGAATTCCAGAAACGTCACTATTCTCTGTTCTAAAAGTGTTTCCATTAATTTATTTACCACTGAAGTCAGACTGGCCTGTAGTTCCCTACTTCCTTACTTCTACTTTTGTGGAGACGGACCATATCCGCCCTTCTCCAGTCCTCCAGTACCACTGCCAATTCTAGAGATGCATTGAGAAGGTCAGCCAGCAGAACTGCCAGAACATCCCTAAGTTCCTTCAGTAAAAGTGCGTAAAATTTTGTACAGGAGAAAGGTTGCCCTAACATTATGTGCCAAGTTAACCAGGTACTGGTCTGAATATTGGCTATTCAATGCCCAAACATGCTGCATGGCTGGGAGTGGCTTACTGCCATGGGCTGAATATTACCCCTCAGTATTTCTATAATATTTCAAAGCATACATAGTTTCTTGCTCCTTTGAGTTTCCAACCTGGATGAGAGACAGATGAGATTAATCATTTCTAGTACTCATTTAATGTTGATAGTAAAATAGGTCAAGAACAAGATGACGTTGGGCTTTTGTTATTTTTCTCACATCCAAATGTGCTTGGTCTTGAAGGGGCAGTTTGGAGTAAGCATGTCACCCATAAAGGGCAGGCATGGTGGTGATGACTGTTTTTCCCTGCTGACTGACAACAGCTTTTATCCATTCAAGTTACTAGCCTGACATTAAAATGCTTAGATCTGGAGTACACCTCTTGTGATGCATATGAGCTTTTTTTGTGCTCTTTTGTCCTAGGCATGAGGGAGTGTTATTTTGCCTCTGTCCAGAGAGCAGGTTTGCTTTATTGTTTGTGTAAATACGGACTGCTGGCTCACCCCTGCAGAAGGCATTGATTTTCTGCAAGACAGACGCCGACCCCAACAAGTGTCCTGACCCCCAGCAGATGGTGATGCAGGAACTCCACTGATCTGGAACTAATAGCATGTGCCAGGTCTTTGTTTTGTGAGCAGACAGGGAGGCCCGGGCAGTTCCTAACCCAACACTGCAGCAGCTGTATGCACAGCACAGATCGGCAAGGCCCAAACTGTCATTTGAAGGCTCCCTCTCTGTCACAAATCATAGTTTCTAATGGTATAAAACTTCCTAGAATAGAAAGCTAAGGTGTGCTGAATATATGATAAGCATATTTTCTAAACCCTTCCCACTATCTTCATCAGCTGAGTGGTGTAGAACAGGTCAAAGTGAATCGATTTTTCACCCTTTCCAAAAGTACAATAACCAGGGACACTCAATGGGAATATTTTTAAAACAAATAGGAGGAAATATTTTTTTTACTCAAAGAATAGTTAAGCTCTGGAACTCATTGCCGGAGGATGTTGTAACAATGGTTAAGTATAGCTGGGTTTAAAAAAGGTTTGGACAAGTTCCTGGAGGAAAAGTCCAGAATCTCCTATTGAGATAGACATGGGGAAGCCACTGCTTGTCCTGGGATTGGCAGCATAGGACATTGCTACTATTTTGGGTTCTGCCTAGTATTTGTGACCTAGATTGGCCACTGTGGAAACAAAATACCGGGCTAGGTGGACCATTGGTCTGACCCAGTATGGCTGCCAAGCTGAAGGGATTACTTTTCTTTATTGTACTGTATAAGGCATTGTAGGGGGGGGGGGGTTTATTTCACACCTTTTTCAGCAATAGCTTTAGAAGCTTGAGTTTTACATAATTATTTTTATAATTACTCTTATTTCTATGTTTCTTTTACTTTATAGTGAGAATGTTGGCTCTTTCCCTGATGAAGCTCTCTCTAAATTAATGAGAGCGAAACGGAGATCTTCCGTAGCCACCCTGATACCTCGCTATTGAAGCTAAGTAGTTTAAGATCTATATATGGAAGTTATAAACTCCGACAGTTCTATTTTAGAATTATAAGTTATAGAATTTCATAGAATTATTAAAATTAAATTAAAAATAAAAAACAAAAAATTTTTGAGATAAAAACTATCTATAGTGGGTTTCTGATAATATGGAGCATATATTGGAGCAGTGAATAAAGATCGATGATAGCTCACCCTATGGTTATCAGCTTGTAAGACATATCGAGCTTTTAGCCGTGAGCGCTTGAGACCCTTTCTATACTCTCCCTGAGCTCTTATTAGAATCCTTTCCTATTTGTGATTTAGCCTTTTAAGGTTTTTTGTGTGTTTCACGATTTTTTGGAGGATATGTATAAAACAAAACACAGGTTGCCATCAGACCATCATAGCACCATCCTTGTCTGTACCACCTAATATCTTTATAAATACACTTGTTTAAAAATCAAAATGAACTTATCTTATATGGTGGTGACAGGCAGCTCCATGTTATAAAGTGCTTGTGCCAATTATAAAAGACTCCTGGAAGCCATAAAGTACAAATCTTCCTTTCTACTCGAGTAAAGTAGAAACTATCGAAAAAGAATTGTATCTACTTGTATACTAGAAAGCCTAAAGGCAGAATTATTGGGAGTACTTCTGAATATTTAACTTAATTTGCATGTATCTCAAAAGAAAGAAAAAACAGGAAATATATATATATATATACATTTTCAGCGCTTGTTAATGAAAAACCGCTATAAATGAATCCCAGGCACACAAAGAGATATACCTAAAATTAAGGAATTATCTAATGTTTAAATAACGCTGTAGTTCTTAGACATACCTCTTTAGATCGGCTCTAGTTTTAACGAGGAAAAACCAACAGGTTAAAAGACACAGCGTGACTGAGTCTAATCTGAAGCCGTCTGAAAGGAGCTGCTTGTATTCAGAGTTTAAATATGAAGGCGTCTGAGGTCATATCCGGAAGCAACAGCACTACTCAATTTAAGATTTTAATTAGACAACGGGGCTGATGTCATATCCGGGGCTTACCGCTATTTGGAAAGCAAGAAGGTAATATATATACACACAAGCAAGCCAGTTATGATGATAATAATAACTTAAATAAAAGCTTGCCAGTTAATGGCTATATTTAAGCCAGATGGCCAAGCATTGAATTTCTGGGTTTAGCACAGTGATGGTCAGCAAAACGTTGATCGCTGCTGCCTGATTATCAGACCCATAGAAACTGTTACATTATTCACTCCTTTTAAATACATCATGGTAACGATATCTATTCATAAGTTCTGTCACTTATCTTTGCTGCCTGATGTGTTGAGTCCATCCATGTACTCTATTTAAAGAAGTTTTCATCAGGGATCCACATCACAACAGTAAATCACTGGAAAACATCACCCTTCAGCTCTTCAAATGGAACACAAACTTTCTCCATGCTCCCTTAAAAATGGTGCACCATCTCTCTAAAACAGATGAACAGCCAGTGGTTGAACAACTAAGGAGGCAATTCTATAAAACCTAGACGCCATATTAAGGCATAAAATAGCATATAAATGCACAAAATGAAGGAAATGCACTATGCACCATTCTATAAAGGCTCATTAGAGATGCACGTTGATGCCATGTTGCACATATGTTCATGTCGGAGGAGGAGGGGCATGCCTGGCAAAGAGCAGTTTGACCAGGGCAAGACCAGCAAGTGGCTGCCCTTGGCCTATTCAGTACTAGTGTGTGACATGTATTAAGTGTACCCAAGTATACAATACCTATAGTACATATAGTGACTAAAGGAAACAGGAAGAGTCTCTTTGACCCCCTGATGATTGTCTGGTGCATTTTGCTACTAGTTGACATCCCAGTGCTTGTTCTACCTATTACTCTGATCTCTAACAACCTTTCTTGTCCTAGCACCAGACACTGGTGACTTTCACATTTTAATAACCCTTGACCTTTGTAATGCTCAAGAGATTGCTTCTGTTAATGCTAACTCTTACTAGGATTGCAAACTGGCTTTCTAATCACAAGACGAAACTAAATCCTGAAAAATCTAAAGGTGTGATATTCAATAGAACATAATCAAGCAACCTGATCTCCCCCATATTTATGGCAAGTTCTCCAATTGTCTGGGTATCATCATTAAAAACCTTGGGAGTAATATTAGCTGATGACCTATTTTTCAAACTACATGTATCCTATGTAAATAAGAAATGCATATAATCCATTCTATCAATTCCTTATTTTCTAGCAAGGCACTAAGAACAGTAATTCATTCTACAATTATAAGCAATATTGATACTAGTATATAAAATTTGTCATTCAGGATTACCACGTTCCCTTTTTTGTTTCCTTATATCCTATTCATCATCAAAATGTTGTGTTCTTCTTATCAGAACTTTTTGGTAGGCCCGTCTTTCAAGCATATACACCTAGATAAAATTTGTCATTCTAGGTCCCCGCCTCTGGAGCAATTTACTGCCCTTTTTAAGAATGGAACCAACCTACCAGATATTTGAGAAAAGTCTTAAAGCATTCTTATTTAGGGATGTATTTGAGATCTAGTTATGGTACAGCTACAGAGGGAGATGGTGTGACTAAGGAGCCTAATGCAATAAAAAATAGACTACTATGGAAAAGTAATAATAATAGTGAAGTTCTATGCGGTTTACAAAGATTAAAAGAAGGTACAAATAGAATGAACTTAACAGAGTGGAAGCTAGTGTTTAACAGCTCAATGGATCAGTTATTGAGGAGAAAGAGTTGTATGGGTCAGCAGTCTAGATATTTCAGGAACAGATATGTTTTTAGGCGTTTCCTGAATTCCCCATAAGTACCGGTAGTAGGCGTAAGCAATTGTTCTAGATCTTTACCCCATAATGGTGCCTGATGTGAGAAAAGGTGTTGATGGTGTCTTTTGAGTTTACATCCTCTAACTGGAGGGGAAACGAAGATCGAATGTGAACTTCTCTTATGTCTGTTGGCTGAGAAGGAGAAAAGGTCAGTTATGTATTTAGGAGCTAGTCCATATAGTATTTTAAAGCAGAAACAGGCGAACTTAAACTTTACGCGTGCCTCCATCGGTAGCCAATGCAGCTGTCGATAGTAAGGTGTCACATGATCAAACTTCTTCAGCCCGAAAATCAGTTTGACCGCTGCTTTTTGCATTAATTGTAATCGTCGCATATTCTTTTGGGAAATTGCTAAATAGGCGATGTTACAGTAATAAAGTTGACTCAGTATGAGGGATTGTACCAGATTCTAAATGCTGGCATATCAAAATATGCTCTAATGGATTGAAGTTTCCAGAGAATGAAAAAATCCTTTCTGATTAAGGAGTCTAGTGTTACACCCAATACCTTCATAGTAGACTGAATAGGATAACTAAGGTTATTGATGCATAGCGGTGTTTTGGTGTCAAGCGGGTGTGGCGAAGCTACAAAAAATTTTGTTTTTTCTGAATTAAGTTTCAGTTTGAACTCAATCATCCATTGCTCCATCAAATTTAGTGCTTCTGATGCCTTGGGAGTAATTTCCGAGAGAGAGTTAGTAAATGGAATGATAATCGTAAAGTCATCTGCATAACTGAATAATTTTATCTCCAGCTGGGTCAATTGCGCACCTAGTGAGGACATGTAGACATTGAAAAGCAATGGGGATAGTGGTGATCCTTGCGGTACGCCAGATGGATTGCTCCAGGTATCGGAGAGATCGTAATTGAAACGTACTTGATAGGCACGGGACATAAGGAAGCCTCAGAATCAGTCCAACACCTCTTCCCTAATGCCAATTGCATCTAGGCATTGTAGCATTTTCCCATGGTCAACCAGGTCAAAGGCAGAGCTCATATCAAATTGCATGATCAGGGCATTAAGGCCCTTACTGAACAAGAGACGCAGATTATCTAAGATAGCCGCAATTCTGTTCACTAGTGTCTCAGTACTGAACAAAGGTCTAAAGACAGATTGAGTTTCCTGCAAGAGAGAGAACTGATCAAAATATTCCATCAGTTGGGAATGTACCAATCCTTCCATGATTTTTACGATGAATGGAATGGATACTACTGGTCTATAATTGGTTACCAGTGCTGATGATTCTTTACTATTTTTTGGAATTGGGGTTATTATTATGTGATCATTATTAGTGAGGAATTTTCCATTTTTTAGGTTATGGGCTAAGTAATTCAGAAGAGATAGTTTAAATTCT
Source organism: Geotrypetes seraphini (assembly GCF_902459505.1). Lineage (NCBI taxonomy): Eukaryota > Metazoa > Chordata > Amphibia > Gymnophiona > Dermophiidae > Geotrypetes > Geotrypetes seraphini. The sequence continues at coordinate 237,171,720 of NC_047084.1, read as the reverse complement.
AAAGGAGCCGCTTTCATAATTTCTGGGGGACATGAGTCCAGACTGCAGTATGATTTAGAGTATTTGTTATATAGTTTGATATAATTATTCCATTCTAAATCTTGAAAAGAACTCCAGATCATGTCTGCTGGTATTTCATTTCCCTGTATGTTATCTATTTGATTACCGTTAGTGTAATTTGTCGAACAGTTGTTTCTTAGGTTTTTAATTTTTGAATCGAAATGCTGTGCTAAATCATTTGCTGAAGGTAGTTTAATACTGTGCACAAGTTGAGTGTGGCGTGTGGTGTCAAATAAATTTGTAACCAAGTTGAACAGCTCTTTTGTATTGATTAAGTACAGTATCTGGTAGTTTTTGAATGGCACAAACTCACTGCATACTAATCTCTCTTTTTTTTTTGAGAGTCATGTAAGGGGTGAAGAGAGGGCATGCCTGTGCAAACCAGTTAGTGCACAGATAACCAAATCAGAGAAGGTAAGTGTCCTCTTGGTAATTTTTTGTTTCAATAGTCATGCACTAATGCCAACATTAGCACATGGCTCTTAATAGAAAAAGAGAAAATCGGGGGTTATATGGTGACGGTAAAATGACCTTAGTCACAGGAAAGACCCACATAAGGGTGCATTTTTTTTTTTTTTTTTAATCACATCTTAGTTAAAAGGATCCATAAATGAGAACATGGGAAATTACACTACTGCCAGTACTACAAGACTACTGCTAGAGGTTACGGTGGCCATTTTTGCTGAGCCATCCACAAGAAGCAGGAGCAAGCAATATTCGCTTGATCCTTATGTTAGGTTCAGAGAGGATTATCAGTTCATTCAACAGTTGATCACTTACAGTTGGCTGGCAATGCCGATGAGCTCAGATGGTGACTAAGCTCAGATGGTGATTCCTTGATTGGGATCCTTTTAGCTGTAACAGGACCTGTAGAGGTAATATTGACAATAATCCTTCACCCTTAAGATGTTCCTGAATCACAGGGATTGTGGCATGGTAACTTTCTGGAATTCATAATGATAGTCCAGCTTTAATCTTCTGTTCACTAATGTTTAAAAACATAGAAACATGATGGTAGATAAAGGCCAAATGGCCCATCCAGTCTGCCCATATGCAGTATCCATTATCTCCTCCTCTCCTTAAGAGACCCCCAAGTGCCTGACCAACGATTTCTTGAATTCAGACACAGTCTTTGTTTCCACCACCTCTACCGGAAGACTATTCCGAGCATCTACCACTCTATCACCTCTTAACTTCATCCTTTGTCCTCTCTTTCCAGAGCTTCCTTTCAAATGAAAGAGACTTGGCTGATGTGCATTTATGCCATGTAGGTATTTAAATGTCTCTATCATATCTCCCCTATCCTCCAAAGTAGGAATGGGAATGGGGACTTGTATACTGCCTTTTTGTAGCTTTGGCATTCAAAGCTGACATTCAAAGTGGTGGGCACTGGAGGATTAAGTAACTTTCCCAGGGTCACAAGGAACAACACTGGAGTTTGATCTCACAACCTCTGGGTGAAGAAGCAGCTCTACCAGTGAGCCATACCTTCCAGTATACATATTGAGATTTTTAAGTCTGTCCCCATATGCCTTATGACAAAGACTACCGACTATTTTAATAGCCTTCCTCTGGACCGCACCTTCAAAAAGATATAAACAGGATAGAGTTGGTCCAGAGCAGGGGTAGGCAATTCCAGTCTTTGAGAGCCACAAGTAGGTCAGGTTTTCAGGATATCCACAATAAATATGCATGAGATAGATTTGCATCTCAAGGAGGCAGTGCATGCAAATCCATCACATATATATTCATTGTGGATGTCCTGAAAACCTGACCTGCCTGTGGCTCTCAAGGACCGGAATTGCCTACCCCTGCTCTGGACCAACTCTATCCTGTTTATATCTTTTTGAAGGTGCGGTCTCTAGAATTGTACACAATATTCTAAATGAGGTCTCTTCAGAGTATTATACAGAGGCATCAATACTTCTTTTTCTTACTGACCATACCTCGTCCTATGCACCCTAACATCCTTCTAGCTTTCGCCGTCACCTTTTCAACCTGTTTGGCCACCTTAAGATCATTATTTACTATCACACCCAAGTCCCGCTTCTCTATCATACACAAAAGTTCTTCACCTCCTAAGCTGTACTGTTCCCTCGTTTTTTTGCAGCCCAAATGCATGACCTTACATTTGTTAGCATTAAATCTTAGCTGCCAAATTTCAGACCATTCTTCAAGCTTCGCTAGGTCCTTCTTCATGTTATGTACACCATCAGATTTTGGTATCATCCATAAGAGGCAAATCTTACCTGACAGCCTTTCAGCAACATCGCTTAAAAATGTTGTAAAGAACAGGTCTAAGAATCAAACCTTGAGGCACATCCTTTTCCTCAGAGCAATCTCCATTGACCCTCTGTTGCCTTTCACTCAACCAGTTTCTAACCCAGTCCATCATATTGAGGCTCACACCGAAGGCACTCAGATTATTTATGCAGAAGGATCTCTACCCTCAGGCATCCAGCATAAATTAGCTACTTTCTAGGTTCTGGTTTGCTGAAGTTTCAACCTTGATCCTTATGCCTAATAATACATTGGTCTGGCTTATTACTTCTGAGGTCTATACTGATAAGGCTTGGCTTGAAGGCTTTTCTCTAACAGAAAGGTCAGAGGCTGGGGAGGTTCTGGAATCTAAGACATGGCTTCAAGCTGGAATCTCTGTTTTATATTTGGAGGAGGATTCTTCTAAAACCAGAGCCTCCCACTGGACACTCTTTTGGTTCCAGTGTTCTGTAACTTCTAGATCTTTCTGAAAAAGTGCCAGAAAGTTCACCTGTCATACACCAATCTATGGTCAATGGATCAAAAACTGTTAACAGTTCCATCGCTGAAAATAATAAGGACCCGAAGACTGGATATTCTCTCTGTGAATGCACCTAGGCTTTGGAACACTATCCCCTTCTACTACAAAACTGCACTAGCAGTTTCTAGTGCAGAGAGCCACGCTGAATAACCTGTGCTGGTCCCGACGCTCATAGGAACTCTATGAGTGTCGGGAGCTGCGCAGGCCATTTAGCGCGGCTCCCCCCGCTAGAAACTGCTAGAGCAGTTTTGTAATGAGGCACTATATCATTATACCTTACACGTTTTAAAAGTTACTTGAAAAGCTTTTTGACTTGTAGCTTCCCCAAAACGCTATTGCAATTCCTCTCTTTTACATTCTTCCGATCCCCATCCTTACTGTACCTTCCATATATGTTAACTTTCTCTTTTTTATAACACATTGTAGTTCAACCCCCCTCGCCTTACGTACCAGTTAGTATCTGCACCTGTTTTGTTATAATGTTTTTATTGAGATTATTTTTTTTTAAAGTTGTATGATACTTTATGTTCTTATATTTTTATTGGTGTATTTCGCTTAGAAACACTGGTTAAGCAATTTGATCAAATACTAATAAACCTTGAAACTTTTCCTACAAATGAGATCAGCCAGAGAGTTTCATTCTCTTGGTGGTTTAAGTATGAATCTAATATATATTTAGTTAGATTCATACTTAAACCACCAAGAGAATGAAACTCTCTAGCTGATCTCATTTGTACTGCTCAAACATTTCAAATGGGTGGGATATGACTATACCAGGATACAACCTGCTTCGCCAAGACAGAGAGGGTAAGTTAGGAGGAGGGGTAGCACTTTACATCAAAGAGCACATCAAGACAACCAGGATTATGGATGTTAAGTATACTGGGGAATCCATCTGGGTAAACCTGGCCAGAGGCGGAGAAAAATGCCTGTACCTCGGTGTGGTATACAGACCTCCTACACAATCGGAGGACAAAGACGCAGAATTAATTGAAGACATTGAGAATATCACCTTGCAGGGGGATGTTGTTCTATTAGGTGACTTCAATATGCCTGATGTAGACTGGAACACACTCTCAGCGACAAATTGTGACAGCAGGAGGATATTAGCGTCCATGAAGGGAGTACAGCTCAAACAAATGGTGCTAGAGCCTACTAGGACTCAGGCCTTCCTGGACCTGGTACTTACGAACGGGGAAAGTGTCTCGGAGGTCTCGGTAGGAGAAACGCTAGCCACCAGTGACCATAACATGGTATGGTTTAACCTTAGGAAAGGCTTCCCTAGATCTCAAACAAGAACAAGGGTACTCAATTTCCGGGGCGCTGACTTCGCACGCATGGGAGATTTTGTTCATCAGACACTACAGGTTCAAGAAGTAACCGATAATGTGGAAGCTATGTGGTCAACCTTGAAATCGACCATTCAGGAGGCAACTGTCCGCTACATTAAATCAGTAAATAAACAACAAAGAAACAAGAGACCCAAATGGTTCACTGATGAGGTCTCGTACTGCGTCAAGGAGAAGAAAAGAGCATTTCTCTCATACAAACACACCGGGGAGAAAGAAGCGAACATTGAATACAAGACAAAGTCCGCAGCGGTCAAAACAGCAGTCAGGGAGGCCAAACTTTGAATGGAAGAAACTCTAGCGAAGAATATTAAGAAAGGGGACAAATCCTTCTTCAGGTACATTAGCGACAGGAAGAAGAATACAAATGGGATAGTACGCCTTAGAACACCAGACGGGAGTTATGTGGAAACAGATTCAGATAAAGCTAAACTGCTGAATGATTACTTCTGCTCTGTCTTTACCTGCAAGGCACCAGGGCACGGGCCACGGCTGGAAACAAAGCAAAGCATGGAAGATCCATTTCAGAATTTTGAGTTCACAACTGCTGATGTTTACAGAGAACTGTCAAGACTCAAGGTGAACAAAGCCATGGGGCCGGACAATTTGCACCCACGAGTGCTCAGAGAGCTATGCGATGTTCTAGCAAAACCGTTAGCCATGCTCTTCAATCTCTCCCTAAGTACGGGGAGAGTCCCCCTGGACTGGAAAACAGCTAACGTCGTTCCTCTGCACAAAAAGGGATGCAGAGCAGAGACTGCGAATTACCGACCAGTGAGTCTCACATTAATTGTGTGTAAACTCATGGAAACTCTACTTAAAGGTAAATTAGACACGATTTTGGATGAGGGAGACCTAAGGGATCCCCGTCAACATGGATTCACTAGGGGTAGGTCATGCCAATCCAATCTTATCAGCTTCTTTGATTGGGTGACGGGAAAGCTAGACCTGGGAGAGTCTCTGGACATAGTATACTTGGATTTCAGCAAAGCGTTTGACAGTGTCCCACACCGCAGACTATTAAACAAGATGAAGTCAATGGGTCTAGGCGAGAAGCTAACTGCATGGGTCAATGATTGGCTGAGTGGAAGACTTCAGAGGGTGGTGGTCAACGGCACCCTCTCTGAGACATCGGAGGTGACTAGCGGAGTGCCGCAGGGCTCGGTCCTGGGACCATCCCTTTTCAATATATTCATAAGAGACTTGACCCGAGGGCTTCAGGGTAAAGTAACACTGTTCGCCGACGACACCAAACTGTGTAATATAGTAAGTGAAAACAATCTTAAGGATAGTATGACGCAGGATCTGATCACTTTGGAAAACTGGTCCTCGACATGGCAGCTGGGCTTCAACGCTAAGAAATGTAAGGTCATGCATCTCGGCTGCGGAAATCCATGCAAAACTTACACCTTGAATGGAGAAACACTAGCTAGGACTTCAGAAGAACGGGACTTGGGAGTAATCGTCAGTGCAGACATGAAGGCTGCCAAACAAGTGGAGCAGGCCTCATCCAAGGCAAGGCAAATGTTGGGATGTATCAATAGAGGCTTCATCAGCCGCAAACCTGAAGTCATAATGCCGCTCTACAGAACCATGGTGAGACCTCATCTGGAATACTGTGTGCAATTTTGGAGACCACACTACCAAAAAGATGTGCTTCGAGCTGAATCGGTCCAGCGAATGGCCACTAGAATGGTCTCCGGACTCAAGAGTCTCCCATACGAGGAAAGACTGGACAAACTGCAGCTCTACACTCTTGAGGAGCGTAGAGAAAGGGGAGACATGATTGAGACGTTTAAGTACATCACAGGTCGTGTCGAGGCGGAATGCGATATATTCTTCCCCAAGGGACCCTCGGTCACAAGGGGACACCCGCTCAAACTCAGAGGAGAGAAATTTAATGGTGACACCAGGAAGTATTTCTTTACAGAAAGGGTAGTAGATCACTGGAACAAACTTCCGGTGCAAGTGGTCAAGGCCACCAGTGTACTCAACTTTAAAAATAAATGGGACATCCACGTGGGATCCCTACAGGGGTCGAGCTAAGGAACTGGGTCATTAGCACTCAGACTTGATGGGGCGGGTCAGAAGAGTGGGCAGACTTGATGGGCTGTAGCCCTTTTCTGCCGTCATCTTTCTATGTTTCTATGCCAGATTCTCAGTGAGTCCTACATGTGGATTTTACATATAAAATTGTAATATGGACATCTCTGACCCTGTTGTAACATATTCTGGTTATATTTATCACTCAGATACTCACTGACTGAAATATATGATGTGCTTAAGAATATACATCTGATGAAAACAAAATCTATCTTCTACAACATAAGGCATTAGCAGTAGGGGAAAAGGAGGTTAAGTTTAATAAAATTTGATTCCTAGTGAATGTGTTCTCTTTGCAGCAAACTTAGTACTGTGAGTCCAAAGAACACTTACTTCTGTTTGGAATTATGACTATATTGACCTGACACTTTGTTTTCTTGTTATGTATTGTTCCTTTTCTTTTGTTCCATTGTACCTTTATAAAGTCAATACATATATTGTACCTTTATTTTTTTTTTTTAAACCCAACAACATAATTCTCTCAGACATTTACTTGGACAAGTCACTTAACCCTCTATTATCTCAGGTACAAACTTGGACTGTAAGCATTCTGAGAACAGACAAATACCTACTATAAATCATCTTCAGTTACTACTGAAAAAGCATGAGCCAAATCCAAATTCCCATAATAGGACTGGGTCATGCTCAGGACCTGAAGAAGAAGAAAATTTGCTTTTCATCCATAATTTAATTCTTTTTATGTACTTATATATTTATTATAATTTATTTACAACCGTTTTGAAAGAATTCACTCAAGGCGATGTACAGCATGAATAAGTCAAACATAAGCAACAGACAATTTCAACAGTAAAAATATTCAAATTGCAATGTTACAAAATTATAATATTTATATTTTCCAACAAATTTCAGGAGCTGTCAGTTTATAGCTTTTATTCAGTTAAGCGACAGCTGCAGAAGTAATCTTACATAATCAAAGCTGTATCTGTCATTAAGGGGATCGTTTACTATGCTGCATCAAGCAACTAGCATGGGCTTCACCATGTGGTAGACATTACCGCAGATGCACATTAAAACCAGCAATAGGGTGCAAAAATCTATGCAGCTGCACATATTGCTTCTTCGAGATGTCCAGTCTCCTTTCCAACAGCCCCCAATGTCCAATCCCCCTTACTCATTCCACCACCCAGCAGATGGTCCAAACCCCACTGCCCCTCACCCTCCAATTCCCCTTGACACTTATCCAGTGGTCTTCATCAGTGTAGTGGTTCTAGGGAGGAGGATTCCACCTTTGCTCCTGCCCAGGCATTAGCTAGGATCTAAAATGGCCACCATGACCCCTGGAAGTTGTCTTGCAATACTACCTCTAAGAAACATCCTTTCATATAATCTTTTCTGCTAAGAAAATAGGCTGCTAAAAGTGACTTTGGGGTAACTGGACAAAATGATGACCAACAGAGACATTTCTGAGGTTTGATAGAGGGACACAGTGAAATGTTAGTTGAATAGGAAAGGAGAGTAAGAACTGCAAAGTCAGTGGAGAAAGAAAGGACCAGGAATTAATAAAGAAAATTTCTCCTTATATGGCAGGATGTGCCATAGTGGTAGTTCTATGAGACTATCACTAGGGGTCATGGCAATCATCTTGGATCCCAGCTGAGGCCCAGGCAGGAGCAGAAGTGGACTGCTTACTCCTGGAAGGATGAGAAGAAAAGGAAATGGGCAGGCCTCTGAAAGAGGTGAGAAGGTTGAAACAGGAGAGGTAAAAGTGAGAATGGGAGCCTGAATAGGGTATAAGACATAAAAAAAGGACTAGAGGTAAAGAGAGGATGAGTGAAAGGGAAGAAGTTCAATATGGTGAGGAATGAAAGGCAATAAATAGATGTGGTTGGAGAGAGGATATGTGCATGGGGTGGAACAAAAAAGTTGATGAAGGATGTGTATAAACAAGATACTTGGGAAGGGATGGTACAGATGGAGAATAGAAGAACTAGGTACATAAGAATAAAAAAGTTAGTAAGAAGGTGAAAAGAGGGAGAGTGAATAGTAGGGGGGAGGAGTAATGAGATCTAGTTATAGGTAGATAAAAGACAAATGAGAGAAATGGAGAAAAAGATGAAGTAGAAGGGTCAGTGTCAAAGGCAGATGTAAAAAAAGAAGTGGAAGATGACAGGGAAAGTGACGGAAGAGAAATTAGGTCCTAAAAAAGGGCATAGGAGACAACAAACAAGAGAAAGCAAGACCAGGACTAACTCAACTGATCAGACAACAAAGGTACCAAAAAAGTAATTTTCTGGTTTTAAAGGATGAATACAGTAGCTTTGAAAAGATAAAGTAGTTTAGTTTATTATTATTATTTCTTGTCCACCTTTGTCCAAAGCCAATTAGGAGTAGGCCATGCATTTCTGTTTCTTTCTTCAGTATTCCACGGTTTTTATATATTCTTTTCATTTTTTAAAATCTGGCTATTTGATTTTCCTTTTGCAAGCGAGATGAGAAGGGTGTTTCTGATCTGCTCTAATCATTTATTATTATAATTATTTATTATTATTTTATGTTTTGACATTGTTTCAGAACATTCATTGAACCATATCCACGTCATTTTCTTCTTGGCTAGGCTGAAAACTTTTCAGCACCCCATTGTAGAATACGTACATGTCAACGATGCTTTTTTGTTATCAAAAAAATTCTGAAAGCCTGATGCTTTTAGTGTGCTATATTCAGTAATAGTGCAAGATAAACAATCTGCTAAATGTGAAACTATTTTTAATAGATTATGGGATTATTACCCACCAAAGAAAGCTTTTTGTTGACATATTCACTGTTTTTTTAAAGATAAGTAATGAGCTTTCCAGTGAGAAAAGGTGTACTGAAATTTTAAAAAGCATTTTTGCATGAAAATCCTTAGCCAATGTTTAAAATAAGACTGATAAACAAGCATTCAAGGACTATGTGACAAAATAAAAGAACGGTGTCTCCAGTCAGCCTTTCTTTCTTTTTTCCCCCCCTTGCAAGAGGAACAAGTTTTAAAACAGTCATAATTGTTTACATTGGAAATATGACCTGCATGGCTACAGCTTTGGCATGGCCCCATGTAAGCCTGAGGCAAAAGTAAATATGTTCATTTCTGAAACCTGCCAAAGGTGAATACAAAGTGTGTGCAGATTTGCATGAATATATGTTTTTGGACATCGCTGTGGGAGGAATGGAAGGTGTAATGAAATGTTCATCATAGCATAGCACTGCCTCCTGTCCATTCCAAGTATCTTTTCAGGCCATGACATATCTTTATTATGCCAGATATCCAGTAAATATATTGGTTTATAGACAAACCCATATTATTTACCACTATTCATGTTAGGAGAACTGAGACTCATCTATTTTAGAATTAAGGCAGTTGATAATTTATGATTTCTTTGTTTAAAACATATTTGAATAGCAGGTTAGTTGATAAGATGGTCTAAGTTTTCACAGTCTCAAATTCGATGCTATGTGCTATATACTATGCTAACTTTCATCCCTTTTCCAACTTTCCTTTCTTTGCCAAACTCCTAAAGATCATTTTTCTCCAACTTGATCACTACTTTGATACCACAAATGTCCTACATTCCATGTAGGCAGGTTTCCATAAAGGACACAGCACTCAAATACTGCTTCTCGCCCTACACACTGCTATACACTCCACCCTGGACCACCACAACATAAGAACATAAGATCATAAGAATAGCCTTACTGGGTCAGACCAATGGTCCATCATGACTAATAGCCCATTCTCACGGTGGCCAATCCAGGTCACTAGTACCTGGCCAAAACCCAACCCAAAAAGTAACAACATTCCATGCTACCGATCTGTTATCCTGGTCACCTTAGATCTATCTTTAGTTTGACCTAGTCAACCACACCCTTCTTCTTACCCATTTATATGATATTGGCATCTCTGACAGTGCTCTAATGGTTTGGTTGTTATGGTACTTGACACACTGTATCTGCCAGCTGACCCACTTTGACACTTTTCCTGTTTTCTCTGGTGTACCCCAAGGCTCCATTCTAGCATCAATTTTGTTCATCTTTCTTTCCATGTTACTTACTGTCATTCAAGATCACAGTTGCACGTCCCACTATTATGTAGACAATATTCAAGTCTTTGCTGTGTCGCTGATCCCCATCCCCATCTCGATAAGCCACACTCAATTCCTATCTCACTAGTATCTCAGTCTGGCTCAAATGCAATCACAATTTTTTTTTTTATGGGGGTAGTAGGTCAAGTCAAACCTTCCAGGAGGGGTTGGGAACCCTCCTGCTGGCAAACATCGGAGGGTGGGGTCATCTTCGGCAAGGGGGGTTGGGTTCCCTCCTGCCTCTGCGAACATTGGGGGGGGGGGTCGTCTTCGGGCAGAAGGGTTTGGGCTCCCTCCTGCCTCCAGAATCATCGGGGGATGAGTCGTCTTCATAAAGGAGGGATTGAGCACCCTCCTGCCATGATTGATCGGGGGGGAGGGACTGGCAGTCGCGGCCGCTATACGTATCACGGCAGGGAGATCCCTTGTCGCGATAAGTATAGCCATTGTGTCTACTTACAATGTAGTTATGTTTCCACAACAGCAGGGACAATGTATCAGCCAGAGTCAGAAAAAACAACAAGTGGCAGTCTCTGCGCTAGCTACGGATGCAAGCATAGTTATACATCCAGCTGACAAGGGAGGGGGGGTGGTCATTCAAGACACTCATGATTATGTCACTGAAGCACAGCGCCAACTCAGTGACCCTACATATTATGAACTTTTGCAGCAGGACCCTACACAATCCATACAGGATATCATTTCTCAGCTTTTGTTGCAAGCGTTGGAGACTGGGGTTATTACGGAGAGGGAATTCAGATTTTTGAGCTGTCCCCACCCCAGGATACCAGTAATCTATTTTGTTCCGAAAATTCACAAATCTCTGTCCCATCCTCCTGGCAGACCCATTGTTTCTGGCATTGGGTCTCTCCTTGAACCTTTATCAGCATTTATAGATTTTTACCTTAAAGACAGGGTTCCTTTGGCTCCCTCTTACGTTTTGGACTCTACCAGCATGATTCAGTTTTTGTCATCTTTTCAGGATGTACCCCATGATGCTGTTTTACTTACCTTTGACATAGCAGCTCTTTACACTAATATTCCACAATGTGAAGCCATTGAAGTTATTCGAGTAGAGTTACAGCAGTTGGATTTTTCAACATCCAGGACCCAATTCCTGCTTGATGTGGCACATGTGGCACTTAGCCTCAATTATTTTCAATTTGACCAGCAGTTTTACAAACAGGTTAAAGGCACAGCTATGGGGTCAAAAATGGCTCCTTCTATAGCATGCCTGTATGTGTCACAATTTGAACACCGTTTTTTGTATCCTTCTGAGCACTGGCAGCATTTTCTATTTTGGAAAAGATACATTGATGATGTTTTTGCTGTCTGGATTGGTACAGAGCTTGAACTACTATCATTTTTTGATTGGCTCAATAAATGCGACTCGAATCTTCAGTTTGCCATGACCAAAGACTGTTATCAGGTTGCTTTTCTGGATATTACTGTTGTTCTACATCAGGGTACTTTTCAGACATCCATCTATCGTAAACCCACAGACAGAAATAATCTACTCCAGTATGACAGTTTCCATCCTAAACACTTAAGAGACAACATTCCCACTGGACAGTTCTTGCGTCTCAGGAGATTATGTTCGTCAGTGGAAGAATATGTGTACAGGGCTGAAGAAGTCAGGAACAGATTTTTACAGAAGGGTTATCCGCCAACAGTTCTCAAGAAGGCCTACAAGAGAGGCTTGTATGCCAATCGTTCCTTACTGTTACAGTCACATCCTGCTCCTCCATCACGTCCCTTGGTGTGTGTTTTACCATATTCCATTCATGCGTTCCACATCAAGAAGATCATCAAAAGTCATTGGCCCATTTTGCAGTACCATGAAGCTTTTCATGAGATTCCTATGTTTGCTTTCTCTAAAGCCACGAATCTTAAACAGAGATTGACCCACTCTCAATTTTTGAGTCAACCCTCTCAGCTACCCCCTCTGGGACATCATTCTCCGTGTGGACATTGCAAGTTATGTTTGTTCAGTGTATCAATACAACAAATGTCACTCCCTCCTCACCTGAAGTACACTCATTTTAGCACTAACTGTAACTCACATCATGTAGTGTATGCTATTTCATGTCCGTGTCAATTAGTGTATGTTGGATGTACTACACGTCATTTAAAACTACGGATTGGGGAGCACATGAGTCGCATTCGAACAGGGGTGCAGGAGGCCCCCCTGGTTCAACACTGGCAACAAGCACACCATGCATTGGAAGATCTGACTTTCACAGTTTTGGACAGTATAGAGTGCCCCAGGGGTGGTGACATCGCTCGAAATTTGTGGAGGAGAGAACAGAAATGGATCTTCAATTTGAACACTCTGCATCCACATGGCCTTAATGGCGAAATTGAATGGGCTGCTTTTCTTTGACAATACCAGGACGTGTTGTACATATGCCTTTGACAGTTACTTTTTTGCGTATCAGCTGTGAATTGATGACGTCATCACGTCTGTGCGCACGGGGCACCCCTCCCCCTCCTGCTTTTAAATTTCAGAGCGGGTGGTGGCGTTCCTTGTTGCACAGAATTTTTCTATTGTTTGACCGGTATGTATGATTTATGTGCCTTTCATGCGTATCAGCTGTTTATTTCTATGAAATTTGCACAGGTACAGTAGCTTTTTGAGTGCCTGCGTCTGTATCTGTAGCATTTTATCTTGCTTTTGGTTTTTGTATTTCAGACCACAGTTTGAATATCTTTATCAGTGTGATTCTTTTGCAAGCATTTATCTCTTGTGTGTGGCGGGGTTTCCTGAAGCAGACGCCGAAACGGGGCCGCGTCGGGACCCTGAGTATAGCTTTATGCTTACAAGATAAGTACACTTTCTGTACAACCTGAATGCAATCTCCTATTGTACTTTTTTCAAAGACGAATCAACTTATATAGTATTATTGAAAGCATTACAAACAGTCGCCTTCTTGAGTTGGACTTGCCCTCACTGCATATTTAGCTATGATTGGATGCAAAACTCTTTTTCTAAGAGAGGATAATCTTCCCCTCTTCAGAGTTACAAGTCTCTGAGCTGTGAGACAGTAGCGCTTGTCCTTCTCATATGTTGGCTTTACTGAGTGAGTCAGTCTCTATCTTGTTATTACTTACAATGTAGGCCAGCATTTTGCTGGCCTACATTGTAAGCGTCTCCCGCTCTACTAGGGAGACACGTAGGGCCACCTAGGTTTGCCTAAGGCTACCGCCTAGCCTTAGGCGAGCTTAGCCGGGCTTACGGGCCTCCCTGGGTTCTCGGAGGTGCCTTCATTATAGGCGGCCTACCTGGGGAGCTTTTTTTTAAAAAAATGTGCGTCCCTATTCTATTGGCTTATTAAACAGCTGTAGGATGCCTACAGCTGCCTACAATCAGGACGCAGTTTATAGAATCCGGGCCTTAGACCAGTGATTTTCCACTTTTTTCATTCCATCAGAAAAATATGGAATTTAAAAAAGTAGAAACTTGCTGGAGTAATTGTACAGCCCTTGATAGCGACTGCCCCAACTTTGTTGGTTGAGTTGAGAACTTTTCAGCTTGTAATGTGTCAGGACTTAGAAGGTTCCTGGTGATTCAGCAGCTTGACCTAAGTCAGTATATCTCAAACACTAGTGTGCCTCCTAATATTCCAAGTGTGCTGCGGCACACCGAGTAGGAAGAGAGGCGCCTGTCAGCTAACTTCCCTACGCAGTACAGGTACAGCGCCAGCACTACCTAATTTGCAGAAGGCCTGCATGTTTCCCCCTTCTCTCTAGCGTCCTCCGGCTTCCCCCCGGCCTCCTGGTATTACCTTTAAAGCTAATTACAGCAGCCTACAGAGGATCGCTAGTAGGTAAAATGATTTTATTTTCAATATAGTGATTGAAATGTGTCAGTTTTGAGAATTTATATCTGCTATGTATATTGTGTGTATATGAAAAATAAATGGAAAAAATTGCATTACAATTAGTAAAGGGGATGGGATCTGGGGGAAGAGCTTGGGTGGGCCTAGGGAGGTCTGTGGTTGGGGTACTCAGTTGATATTTGTTAGACTTAAGGGGTACTTAGCTTGAAGTAGTTGAGAAACACTGCTGTAGGCAATCAGCTGGCGCCAGTGTCTCTCCTTCTCTCCCCTCTTCCCTGCTGGCACCCCCTACTGGCATCTCAGGGCCCATCTGGAGGGCCTCTGCACATGTGCGGACGTCGACATGATGATGTCACGCATATGCATGATGTCATCACGGCAACGTCCATGCACTTCTGGGTGCCCCAAGCCATGAAAACTACCTTTAGTGTGCCCCGGCTCGAGAAAGTTTGAGACACTGATCTAAGGCAAGCTGCTAGACACTTCAATGCCCACTTGGCCTTATTTAAACATGATTTGAAACATTAACATGTCCTTATTTCCATAGGATGTTCTGGGAGAAAATACAGTATGATAACATACTTGGAAGGTCTGAAATTTTATTCTTAAAAAATCTCCACTAGATAAGAGAAGTAAAAAGCAAACTATAATTTTATTAGTAAAAGCAACCTAGTTCAAATGTCAGACAGTTTGTCTATTAGATGAAAGTTTCATTCTCAGAATGAATAAGGGGAGGGCCCAGGCTGAGTGGCAAAAGTCACAAGTCAGGACTGGAAAGCCCCCTTTTCATGAATGAATTGTCTGTTTTATTTTATTACTTTCATAAACAACTTTTTAAAGCCACCTTAAGATTTCTGAGACAAAGACTTTCTTTAAAAACAAAGGATATCCTCATTTGAAAGGCCTCAGCTGTATATTATATGAAACCTCATTTGTGTGAATGAGAACAATCTCACATGTACAGTAACACACCACATAGGACTGTGCTGAGCTGTAGTTGGGCCCTAGGTTTGTTTGTTTATTTCTCACCCGGCCTTATCCAGGGCGAGTTACATATTAACATACAAAATAAAAGATTTTCCTATTGGCATTCCCACCCTATTCGATTTGCCATTGCCAATGAGAGAGGAGATGGTAGGCTTGGAATAATTTTTGCACCCCTCCATATTTCTGCTGAATGACCAAACTGCTTGCACAACCCTTGATATGGGGCTGATGCCAACTATCTACATTTGATTTCCACCTTGTAGCAGATAATATGTAGAAATAAAACAAAGACATTTTAAAAAATATCATTTGTATCAGACTAACTTGTTGCTGTTAGGTGCCATTGACTTGTGCTCGAGTCCTAACGACTTGATGAATTGCAGATCTATAAAGTAATCACTTTTGTGCTAGACCTCCTTTTATCAAGCCGCGTAAGGGTATTTTATTGTCAGTTGCTGCAGTAAATGTGTCAGAGCTTTTACCACAGCAGCCGTCACTAAAAAAAACCAACCCTAATTGGGCTTAATGTAGTTTTCAAAGGTAACCCCTTCTTTCTCAGATCAGAAACCTTCCAAAAGCTACATTAAGTTAGTCCAATAAAAAAGGTATTATTTTTTGTATGATTTTGTTTTAGTTCTACATATTTCCTTGAAGAGTGGATTAACATGGCCACCAAACCATTTCACCTTGTAACAGAGATGCAGCTTCAAATGCCCCCGATGCAGACTCCATTTTTCACTTCTGCCCAGGGCAGGATTAATTCGTTGAGGGCCCCTAGGCACACAAGTATACTGGGCCCCCTGCCCCGCCCCACCCCACCATGCACCCAGGCGGAAACAGGAAGCTGCGTCAGAGGGAAGCTTTGGGCAAGCAGCACCACTTGCACAATTACAGTTCCCATTGTCTTTCTTACTCGCGTTGCTTGCTTGTCTTACTTTCTGTCGATGGGGCGGGGGGGGGGGGAGCCCGCGTTGCCGATCGATGCTGGAGGGGCCCATCGCCGTTTGGAAAAAACAATGTTGATGCCCTCCTTCATCGGGCCCTCCTGACTATTTCGGGCCCTAGGCACATGCCTACTTGGCCTATTGGTTAATCCTGCCCTGCTTCTGCCTTGTTCCGTACAATACCATCATCAGATATGTAGAGTCCGAGGATGAAGAAAGTATTCTTTGTTAACTGATGTGCCAGTGTTGCAAATGTATGGGCAGGAGAACTCTGAATCAATAAAGTAGAGTGCTGAGATGACAAAAATGTTTTTTAATATCTTGATGGGGTTAGTGTAAACCCTCTGGTGGCAGAGATTTAGGGCTCCTTTTACTAAGGTGCGCTAGCGTTTTTAGTGCACGCAAACCACACGCTAAATGAAAAATACTAACGCAAGCTCTATGGAGGCATTAGCGTTTAGCGCGCACCCAGCACGCGCTAAAACCACTAGCGCACCTTAGTAAAAGGAGCCCTAAATCTCTGCTACTTAAAAGCTGATATCCAGAACCTCCAGGATAGAATTTTCAGAAATGCTCCCATTCCACATCCAAAAGACAAGCAGAGATCAATGCCTGGATGAGGCAATGTACAAGAAAGAGGGTTTTAGATTTGTTAGGAACTAGTTAACATTTCATTGAAGGGGGTGAATAAAAATGCGGATAAAGGTAAACCTGTCTATAATTTGTATCTGGATTTTCAAAAGGCATTTGACAAAGTACCTCATGAAAGACACCTGAAGAAATTAGAAAGTCATGGGATAAGTGGTAATGTCCTATTATAGATTAAGAGCTGGTTAATATATAGAAAACAGAGAGTAGGGTTAATGGTATTCTCAATGGAGATGGGTAGATAGTAGGGATGAGTTTCAAAAGACTGTATGGTTTAGGTAGTAGACAGAAACAATGAAAATAACACTAAAAATAAAAAATGACAATGACAATAAGGAGAAATAAGTATTAAATTGAATAAAATATTTATAAAAATAACAAATACTAGTGGAAAAGCCAAAAAATTATATAGGGTTTAAGCTTAGTGAACCAACATGTAATACGCAATGGTGAATTAGCAATGCAGATTTTAGACTTGTAGAGGACTCCTTTAGGGGAGTAGTTTAAATTTTGAAGTGTGCAAATCGTTTGAGAACAGAGAAGAATTGCATGACATACAGATCGGTAGGTTTGTCCTACATTTGGTAGCCTGGCAGAGATGAGATATGAAGTTTTAACAACCACCAATCACAATGTGGCATTTTTATGATGTCAGACGCCATAGATTACAAAGGCTGACCCAGAGGTAGCCATCTTGGCCTTGCCAGTGAGCACGGAGTGAAAGTGCCAAAGTAAGTAGTAACACTCTAGCCTAAGGTTTTAAGGAGTTGCAGATTTTGTATGTTTTGTTAATGATCTGACACACGCATGTCTGCATTTTGTTTTATAATACAGCCTTGAATGCCCTGATGCAGCTTCAGCGAAATGCTGGCTGGCCACCGTCAGCTACGGCTAAGCAGATTTGCTTATAGTGATTCTGTTAAGTTGAAGAACATGAAACAGTAGTGCTGCAAGATAAGTGACAGAGTTTCTGGGATGTGAACATTATGAATTCAGAGCTCAAATATATATTGGAAGCACACGATTGAACACGCCCTCAGCACATAAATAGAAAGCTCTGAGGTATCACTACCTGACACAGCCTGAACATTAGTAGTTTGGCTCATAATCAGTAGGATTTAAAGGAATTCAAAATAACTTAAAAGAATTTGAAGGAATGGATGGAGGAGGAGGTTTTTTATGCCAATGAGGTATCTCCATGTGAAAGCCTGTTTGCATGCTAATCTGCTAGCAGCAGGCATAAGTCTGAGGCTTTTTCCACCTCTTTTATAAATCTTTGAAACTTTACGATGACACTTTTCTTCAATTGGATACACTAATTGTGAGCCAAAGGTATTAGAAGTAACCCCTTACATAGGAAGGGTTGTACATTTTTTCCAAGGGTTTTGGAGATTTGATTAGATAGTAGGGTTCCCCAGTGATCTGCGCTAGGACTGCTGGTTTTTAAATATATTAATGAATGATCTAGAGATGGGAATAACTAGTGAGATAATTAAATTTAACGATGACACACAGTTGTTCAAAATTGTTAAAATGCAAGAGAATTGTGATAAATTGCAGGAGGCCCTTGCGAGACTGGGCATCATAATGGCAGATGACATTTTGGGCTCCTTTTACGAAGCCGCGTTAGCAGTTTAACGCGTGTAATAGCGTGCGCTAATTTGCCGGCTGCGCTAGCCTCTACCGCCTCCTCTTGAGCAGCCGGTAGTTTTTCGGCTAGCGCGGGGGGTAGCGCACGCTAAAAAGTTGCATGCAATAAAGCCGCTAATGCAGCTTTGTAAAAGGAACCCTTTATGTGAGCAAGTGCAATGTGAACTATATGATGCAAGGTTCCACATTAGGAATCACCACCCAGGAAACAGATCTAGGTGTCATCGATGATACATTGAAACACTCTGCTCAGTATGCAGCAGCAGCTAAGAAAGTAAATAGAATACTGTATTAGGAATTACTGGGAAAGGAAAGGGGGGGGGATTAAGAATGTTATAATGCCTTTATATTGCTCAATGGTGTGACTGTACCCAGGGCAGGATTAATTCGTTGAGGGCCCCTAAGCACACAAGTACACTGGGCCCTCTGCCCCACCCCACTCCACCATGCGCCCAGGTGGAAACAGGAAGCTGCGTCAGAGGGAAGCTTTGGGCAAGAAGCACCGCTTGCACAATTACAGTTCCTGTTGCCTTTCTTACCCAGTTGCTTGCTTGTCTTACTTTCCGTCAATGGGGGGGAGCACGCATTGCCCATCGATGCCGGAGGGGCCCATCGCCGTTTGTAAAAAACAATGTTGATGCCCTCCTTCATCGGGCCCCCCTGACCATTTCGGGCCCTAGGCACATGCTTACTTGGCCTATTGGTTAATCCTGCCCTAGCTCAAATATTGTGTGCAATTCTGGTCACCGCATCTCAAAAAAAAAGATATAGAGGAATTAGAAAAGGTACAGAGAAGGGCAACAAAATGATAAAGGGGAAGGGATGATTACTCTGTGATGGAAGGATAAATAAGTTAGGGCTCTTCAGCCTGGAAAAGTGATGGCTCAGGGGAGATATGATACAGGTCTGTAAAATGATGAGTAGAGTGGAATCACTTGTTCAAAAATACTAGGATTAGGTGTCATGCTATGAAGCTACTACTGTATTTCTTCACTCAACATGTATTATATGTTGTTATTATATATTTTTAGTTTATCAGGTACTTTAGCTAGATTGTGAGCCTTTGGGACAGATAGGGTAGTTTTTCTCAAGTACCTAATTTCATTTTAGTTTGATACTTTGTAAACCACTTTGGTCAGTAAAATGCAGGAGCGGTATATCAAATCTTAAATAAACAAACATAATTCTGGAATTCATGGCCAGAGAAGTGTGTGGTGTGTAAGGCATTGTCCCCATATCCCCATTACCCTTTTCTTGGTGATTGAAAGTAAGGAGCTTCGCACAGAATGGAAAGGTAAACCTAGAGTGGAATCCTCCCTCCCTCCCACCAAGTCTCAATGTACAGGAGCAAAATTTTAACACTACTTCAGCTGCTGCTGAGCTCCTTTGAGATTCCCAGGTCAGATATATATATGTCTCCATGACACTTGCTACGGTCCAAGTCCAAGGTTTTCTATGCTGGGCCCTCAGCAGAACACACTGTACATCATATGTTCAGTGTTGAGACTTTAGAACCATTTCCTCACTACCCTGGTAGCCAGCTAAGCTCCTCATCACCACAGAGAATGGATAGCCTAGCATATGCAGAGACTTCTAGGCAATTTCCTCCTTGCTCGGTCATGCATTATAGTGCCTCTTCAGCACAGGTTACCAATACACTGCACAACTTCCTCACTGCACATACAACCAGCAGTTCATCCATACAGCAGTGATCTTGATCTTTGCCCATAGCAGAGGATTGTTTTCTTTCATCTGAAGCTGTCATACAAGTTTCCAAGTTTATTAAGTATTTGATTAATCGCTTATTCCACATTCTAAGCGATGTACAAAATATTAAAATATTAAATTACAGTAGTTCAAGGGAAACAGACAATATGAATATAACTCACAAGACAAAACATGACTCAAGAGGAAGGGAGGTATGTACTGTTTCATTCACATCTTTGTGGGGTGGGAGGAGGTCAGTACCCACTGGGGGAGTGTATGTGTGGTAGTGGTGGTGGGTCATACTTACATCTCTCCAGTAGTCATCTGGTCAGTTTGGGCACCTTTTTGGCAATTATTCATTGTTAAAACATGTCTAGCCCACCCCAGTCCCATCCACACCACACATCTAACATACCTCTTTGAAATTTAGATGATCTAATGAGCCCCAAAATGCTCTATACAACCGAAGACGCATACTGCAATGGCCAGCGATAAAAAACCCTAATGTGGCTTGATAAAAGAGGGCCTTAGATTGTGAACGCACTAGGACAGAGAAAATACCTGCTTATAATGTGTACAGTGTTGCATACTCCTGATAGTACTACAGAAATGATTACTAGTTGTAGTAGCGCCTAACGCATCTTAATAAAAGTTTACATATATGTAGGACCCCTAAGTGATCGAGCTTCAATAATAAAAACAATTCTACCTTTATTTTTAATAATTCATTTCCTGGGGCATCCTCTGTACCAAAACCTAGGGATGTAAAGGAAGAAGTTATTTCCTTAATAGCCTGATGCTCTAACTTTTTTAAAAAGATGTCACTTTTTTCAGATAGCGATACAAAATGAGTCATCAGAGTTGCATTCTTTGTGGACTCTACAACCAAATGTTTCCAAAAGGGCAATTCAATTCCCCTTTTCAAACTAATTCTCAGTTCTCCATCAGCCTGCCTCAGGCTCTGAACATAATGGGCTATAGAGATAGGTGGAAGAGAAGATGAGGCTCATTTTCAAATCACGTAGACACACAAAGTACCATTGTAACCTATTGGAACGATGAGTGAGGTGGTTAAATTTGCAGATGACACTAAACTGTTCAAAGTTGTTATAACGCATGCAGACTGTGAAAAATTGCAGACAGACCTTATAAAATTGGAAGACTTGCCATCCAAATGGCAGATGAAATGTAATGTGGACAAATGCAAAATGAAGAATAACCTAAATCATAGTTCCCAGATGCTAGGGTCTACTAGGGGTTAGCGCTCAAGAAAAAGATCCAGGTGGCATTGTAGACCGTATGCTGAAACATTCCACCCAATGTGCAGTGGTGGCCAAAAAAGCATACAAGATGCTAGGAATTATTAGAAAATGGATGCGACTTGTCTGTTAAATGTAACTTTATATTTTGTATGTAAGTGTGTAACTCGCCCTGGATAAGGGTGGGGATAAATAAATAAAACAAACATGAGACTTGCCATACTGGGGCAGACCAAAGGTCGATCAAGCCCAGTATCCTGTTTCTAACAGTTGCCAACCCAGGTCCCAAGTACCTAGCTAGATCCTAAGTAGCAAATAAGTCTAAGAATGTTATAATGCCTCTGTATTGCTCCATGATGCAACCTCACCTTGAGTACTGCGTTCAATTCTGGTCGCCATATCTCAAAAAAGATATAGCAGAATTAGAAAAGGTTCAAAGAAGAGCAACCAAGATGATAAAGAGAATGGAACTCCTCTCATATAAAGAAAGTCTAAAAAGGTTAGGATTCTTCAGGAAACAGACAGCTGATGGGAGATGCGATTGAAGTCTACAAAATCCTACATTGTGTAGATCTGAAACAAGTGAATCAATTCTTTTACTCCATCAAAAATTACAAAGACTAGGACACAGTGAAGTTACAGGGAAATATTTTTAAAACCAATAGGAGGAATTTTTTTTCACTCTGAGATTAATTAAACTCTGGAACGCGTTGTCAGAGTATGTGGTAACAGCAATTAATGTAGCTGGTTTAAAAAAAATAATTAATAGAAGTAGTAGTAGCAGCTTGAGAAGAGTAGCACAAGGGTGGGGATTGGTTTGTTTGGACTTTCCAATCAGTACTGTTCCGCTATTTCTGAGAAAATTAATGAGCATTGATGTATGAATATTTTTTTAAAATTGCCATACTAAAACAGCAGCAGATTTTACAAACATTTTTTAAAAATTCAGCACAGTTTTGCAATTTTCACCGAAAGTGCTTGCATGAAGCTGGGGATAACATTTGGCAATTTCACCTGCAGCTCTGCTTTGACTAAACATGTCTGAGCAAAACTGTCAGTAGTTTCATCAACAGTACTAGAAAAGGGGTTATTTTCAGGAAGTCTGTGGGTTTCAGTTAAGAGTGGAAGCAGAGAGATAATAGATAAAAAAACAGAATGAGAGAAAAAAGAGGGGAATTTTTATGCCTATGATTACACAGCTTGTATGTGTCTTTAAGGTTACATTTTTGAGTCTGTTGGCCCAATGTTTAGCAGCAGTTATCTATCCAGATAAGTGCCTCTAATCAGGGGCAAACCCAGATTTCCAGCGATATTATCGGGTTAATGCCACTGAAAATCTCTACACACCATCACGGTGCTATCTGAATAGACAGCAAGTCTATAAATTGGCACCTCAGTCTAGATGTGAGTTTGCTTTGGTGTGCCCATGTTTAGGTCTGCCCTCTTGTGCCATGTCAATGGCAGGTATAACTTGGCATGCCAAGGAGTGCCGACACACGTGATTTGTCGTAGTCTATAAATATCCCCCAAACCTTAAATTGTGCACGCAAACCAGTGTGCACAGCCAATTTGAACACACAACTTAATTGTTTAAAAAGCCTAATCAGAGGCAATAATTGGCCATTAACATCTCATAATTTATACCAATTGGCACTAATTAGAAGTTACACGCATAACTCAGTAGGCGCATTCTATAAACTGATGTGCATCAGGTCTAGTGCGCAAATCTGAAAAGGAAATAGGGCCATTCAGCTTAGTGCCCCTGGGGTTGTGAGGGTCTACTAGTGGTGTAGTCTACATTGTATTTATTTTTTAATTTATTATTTTGCTTTTACTTTCCTTTTAAATTCAATTTTGTAGATCCTTTCCAATTTTATGTTTTTATTGTAATTTGTGAACCGCCCTATTATTGCCTAAGGAAGGGTGGTATATTAAATAAAACTAAACCATAGAATATGCCCAATCCATGCACAAGTATTTAGGCCTAGTTTTCCTTGGCATAAATGGGTTCATCTAAAAGATATGGTATGCACTGGTGCTTAGTGCGATTTTACAAGGTGCACCTACCTTTATAGAATCACACTATGCGTCATTCTAGTCGGTGCCAATTTTTCAGGCCTCATATATAGAATATGGCCCTATGTGCTGGGAGATATGCCCATGGACCACCCATGCTTTGCAGTTAGGCAATATGGGGCTCATTTTCAAAACAGAAAGACATCCAAGAATTGGCACTGGACGTTTATCTCACCAAACCAAGTAACCATTTTTGAAACAGACTTTCTAGACTTTCTATTAGGCTTTTTCTCTGCAGTGCATCTAAATCTCAAGGGGGGGGGGGGGGTGTTGGAGGTATGTTATGGGTGTGATTTGGATGGGCTTAGCACTTGGATGTTTTGCAGTGATAAATCAAAATTTTTACAAAATATCCAGGGCACAATGTGGACGTTTGAGGTTAGACCTATTTTAAAAATGAATACGAGCCAAAAGTTTGCCCCTAACTGACTAGATGACCACTGGAGGGATTAAGGCATGATCCCCCCTCCCCCCGGACTCCCCCACTGGTCAATGACCTCCTCCCATCACCCAAAAATGCAAGAAACAGTACATTCCAGCCTGTATTCCAGCTTCATATGGCTATACAGACACAGTTCAGAAGAGAAGAACACCACATTAAAAAATCTCAGGTACACATCACAATAACCTGCATATATTGTATGGTGAGCCCTCCAAGACCCACTGCCAACATGAAGAAGAGTAAAGATGTATGAAAAAGTATCAAATCGGAGCACTACCCTGATGCAGGAACTGAAACGCTGGCCATGTCAGCAGAGGATCCAGAAGATGCAAGTAGCAAGTTAAGTGCCTTTGGATATAAAAAAAAGTGTGCAAAGTTAAAATTTTTGATGATGATGTATTTGACAATAGAGTTTTTGGATTTAAATTAAATTTGATATAAAATGGAATATCCAGTGATGAATTCAGGAGTTATGGAGGTACAGTTGAATTCTCTACAATCCACTACAGAGGATCTCCTAGAAACATTTTTGTTAATTCTGCAGAATTATTGGTATATGTGAAATATGAAATTTGGAGAATCTTGAGAATCTTATCCTTAAGTTGTTGCCGAGTTACTTCTATATCTATATCAAGTTACACCACTTTTGATTATTATTATTGTTAATTTGTTTGAAATTCCAAAGTAAGACACTGTACCCCTTGAGAACATTCCTTCCTGTTCATTCAGAGCTACTTTCTGCTGGGTGATGGCACCTTGAACCATTTTTTCAACTACTCATAAGATTTTGCTCCTCCCCCTTATGTAACCCTTCCCCACTGACCTCATCAAATCATTGCACAACTAGTTCTTGACCAAAGGTCATGTACTAGGGGCAATTATAGGACCTAACTCCAGCCAACAGATGTCAGCATTGCACAATGACTAGGATTTACCCAGGTGCTGTAAGTTCTGCTTCTACAGCATCTTCATTCCCAGTCAACCTATGAAGCTGTAATTTGTGGTATGTTAATACATGTTAAGCCTACTTTAGATAAGTATAAAAAGCACAGTTACTTACCGTAACAGGTGTTATCCAGGGACAGCAGGCATATATTCTCACATGTGGGTGACGTCATCTACGGAGCCCCAGCGCGGACAGCTTTTCAAGCAAACTTGATTGAAGTTTCAAGTTTGCACACTGCACCACGCATGTGCTAGCCTTCTTGCCCACTAGAGGGCGCATCCCCACCTCGTGGTCCTCAGTTCCATATCAAGCAAAGAAGCCATCCCCGGGGAGGTGGGCGGGTTGTGAGAATATATGCCTGCTGTCCCTGGATAACACCTGTTACGGTAAGTAACTGTGCTTTATCCCAGGACAAGCAGGCATGATATTCTCACATGTGGGTGACCTCCAAGCCAACCAAAAAGGGTAGGTGGGAGGATGGCAATCATGAAAATAGGTTACGTAACACCGACTGGCCAAACTGGCCGTCGCTTCTGGACAAAGTGTCCAGACAGTAGTGTGAGGTGAACGTATGAACCGAAGACCAAGTGGCAGCTTTACATATGTCTTCCATAGGAGTTGATCGGAGGAAAGCAACCGAAGCTGCCATCGCTCGGACCTTATGCCCCGTGACTCGACCCGAGAGCGGGAGACCAGCCTGAGCGTAGCAAAAAGAAATACAAGCAGCTAACCAGTTGGACAAGGTGCGCTTGGAAACCGGATGTCCCACCCGATTAGGATCAAAGGACAAAAACAATTGAGGAACCTTCCGATGAGACTTAGTACGTTGGAGATAAAAGGCCAACGCCCTCTTACAGTCAAGCGTGTGAAGCGCCGCCTCACCAGGATGAGAGTGGGGCTTGGGAAAAAATACCGGAAGAACAATAGACTGATTGAGGTGGAAATCAGACACAACCTTAGGCAAAAATTTAGGATGGGTGCGAAGAACCACCTTGTCATGATGAAACACAGTGAAAGGAGGATCCGCAACCAAAGCCTGCAGCTCACTAATCCGACGAGCGGACGTGAGCGCAATCAAAAAGACCACTTTCCAAGTGAGAAACTTAAGAAGAGATTTGTCGATAGGCTCAAAAGGCGGCTTCATCAGTTGAGCCAAGACCACATTAAGATCCCACACTACAGGAGGAGGTTTGAGAGGAGGATGGACATTCACAAGACCCCTCATGAAACGAGAAACCAAAGGATGCAGAGAGAGGGAACGACCCTCTAAATGTTGATGAAATGTTGCAATGGCACTGAGATGCACTCGAATGGAAGTCGTCTTCAGACCAGAATTCGACAGATGCAACAGATATTCCAGCACCGAAGACACGGGAACCGAACTCGGGTCCAGGTGGTTCGAGATGCACCAGGATGAAAATCTGGTCCACTTCTGGGAATAACAAAGCCTAGTCGAGACCTTCCGAGAGGCCTCCAAAATTTCCCGTACTGACTGAGAAACAGGAACCGAAGTCAAGGGGAAAGGAACCAAGCCGTCAGATGTAAAGACTGAAGATTGGGATGTAACAGCGAACCCCGACTCTGAGACAGCAGAGAGGGAAAGACAGGCAGAAGTAGAGGTTCCCTGACACTGAGTTGAAGCAGCAGGGAAAACCAGTGCTGTCTGGGCCAACGAGGCGCAATGAGAATCATAGTGGCTCCGGTCGATTTGAGATGCACCAGTGTTCTCAAGATCAGAGGAAAAGGAGGGAACACATAAAGGAACCTCCCCTCCCAGTCGAGAAGAAATGCATCGGCCTCGAGACGGTCCCGGGAGTACATCCGAGAACAGTAGAGGGGTAGTTTGTGAGTCTCGGGTGAGGCAAACAGATCCACCTGAGGAGTCCCCCAGCGGTCGAAGACCTCGCGTAGAACCCGGGAGTTCAGCGACCACTCGTGCGGCTGGAGAAGACGACTGAGTTTGTCTGCCAGACAATTCATCTCTCCCTGAATGTAAACCGCACGCAAGAAAATGTTCTGAGAGACTGCCCATGTCCAAAGGCGCAGGGCTTCCTGGCACAGGGGCCAAGAGCCCGTCCCCCCTTGTTTGTTTACATAATACATGGCCACCTGGTTGTCTGTCCTGACGAGCAGAACTTGATCGCGCAGGAGATGACAGAAAGCTCGAGCAGCCATAAAAATGGCACGAAGCTCCAACACATTGATGTGACAACGACGGTCTTCGGTCGACCATAGACCCTGCGTTCGAAGACCGTCGAGATGTGCCCCCCACGCATACTCCGAAGAGTCCGTTGTCAGGACTTTGCGATGCGGAGGAACGCGAAAGAGCAAACCCCCAGAAAGATTGGAAGAGTTGGTCCACCAACAGAGCGAGCATCTCAAAGAGGGAGTCACCGTTATTGGACGCGAGACTGGGTCGCGATCCTGACGCCACTGCGAGGCCAACGTCCATTGAGGAAGCCTCAGATGCAATCGGGCGAACGGCGTCACCTGGACCGTCGATGCCATGTGACCCAGAAGCACCATCATGCGCCGAGCCGATACTACCGGCATCAGCGAGACTTGACGACCCAATCGAAGCAGTGCCTCCAACCGAGGAGAGGGGAGGAACGCACGGAGGCGAACCGTGTCCAGCACGGCTCCAATAAACTGGAGGGATTGAGCCAGGCACAAGTGCGACTTGGGAAAGTTCACTTCGAATCCTAGACCCTGAAGAAGCGCGATAGTCTGTTGGGTCGCTGAAATCACTCCCTCCCTGGTCGGGGCCTTGATCAGCCAATCGTCCAGATAGGGAAAGACCTGCATCCCCCGTGAGCGCAGGGCAGCCGCGACCACCACCATACACTTCGTGAACACCCGAGGGGACGAAGCCAGGCCGAAAGGGAGGACCCGGTACTGGAGGTGCAACTCTCCCACTTGAAATCTTAAAACCTTGCGAAAGTCGGGATGCACCGGAACATGGGTATACGCTTCCTTCAAGTCCAGGGAGCACATCCAATCCCCCTGCTCCAGCAGCGGATACAGAATCGGAAGCGACAACATACGGAACTTCTCCCGGACCAGGAACTTGTTGAGCTTCCGGAGGTCCAAAATAGGGCGCAAGTCCCCGGTCTTCTTTGGGACCAAAAAGTAACGGGAGTAAAACCCCCTGCCCCTCTGGTCGCGAGGCACCAATTCGACTGCCCGGAGGCGCAACAATGCCCTGGCTGCGTCCAGGAGAAGGGTCAACTGGCTCCGATTGGGCGGGCAAACTCCGGGTGGCATGTCTGGAGGCTGCACGGAGAAATTGAGCGAATAGCCCTCTGAGAAAATCCGGAGCACCCATGCGTCTGACGTAATCTCTGACCAAGCCCCGGCAAAGGCCGTGAGCCGACCCCCGATGGGAAGGGGGTGTAGCGACCTCGCGGCGGGGGCCAGCCCCCAGCCGCCTATCCCATCAAAAGGACGGCGCAGGCTTGGATGCCCCCTGCGTAGCGGGCTTGGAGGGACCTCCCCTACCCTGATGGGGTGGACGTCGGGGTGGAGGTCTCGAAAAGGCCAGCGTCGTTTTCTGTGGATACCGCCTAGGAGGCTGCCGAAAAGCCCTTTGCGGCGTGGTCTTAGGCTTGGGGCGCACCAGGGAGGCCAGAGAGCGCTCTTGGTCCGAAAGCCTCTTGGTCGCCGCCTCCAAGGAGTCGTCGAACAACTCCGACCCCACGCAGGGCAGATTCGCCAATCGCTCCTGCAGATTGGGGTCCATCTCAAGGGTATGCAGCCACGCCAGCCAGCGCATAGCTACCGCACAGGCCGATACCCTCGAGGCAAGTTCAAATGCGTCGTATACAGCATGGAACAGATACAGGCGCAGTTGGGAAAGGTTCGACATAAAAGTGGCGAACCTGTCCCTATGAGAATCCGGGATGAACACCTGGAATTCGGGAAGGTCCTTCACCATCGTTCTTAAGTATGAAGAATAGGAAAAAGCATAATTTAGGACCCTCGTCGCCATCAGAGAATTCGCATAAAGGCGACGGCCAAATTTATCGAGGGTCCGACCTTCCCTCCCAGGGGGGACCGCAGCAGAGACCCTGGAAGGTTGTGACCTCTTAAGCACCGACTCCACGAGGAGCGATTGGTGCGAGAGTTGCCCCTTGTCAAACCCTTTAGGGGGAATCGTCCGGTATTTTGATTCCATCTTGGTGGGCACTACCGCGACTGTAAGAGGGGCCTCCAAATTCCGAAGCAAGGTCTGAAGGAGGACCTTGTTCAGTGGGAGGCAAGGGGATTCCCGTGGGGGAGCAGGAAGATCCTGCTCCTCCAAAAATTCTTTAGTATAATGGGAACCCGCCAACAGGTCCACCCCCAAGGCCTTCGCCATATCATGCACGAACTTTGAAAAAGAAGAAGTTCTTGCAGGCGGAGAGGGTGTCCGAGATCTCCCCGCCGAGCCGAAGGGAGAGGCCTGGAGAGAGTACCTCAGCTCCTTACCGGATCCCGATCCCCACGAGGCACGGTCCCGTGACCTCGAAGGGGTCGGGGATCGAGTCCGCCTGAAGGAACCCCTGGGGGAACCCCCCGGGGTGCGGGGTATGGAGGCCCGTCCCTTCCGTCCTGGCGAGGAGGCACGGGAACTCTCCCCGATCGGGGACCGCAACAGATTGGGGTTATCGAGGCGGAGTTCCTCGACCCGTAAGGGCTCGCCCTCGGGCGGCGTCGAGCGACCGCGCCTCCGAGGCGAGGCCCGAGACTGCTTGGCCTTCTTCGGCCGGCGCCTCGCCCGAGGCTTGCCCGAAGGCGAGGAGCCCCGCGAGGACCTCGAGGACGAGGTAGAAGAGATCCTCCGCACCCGGCGCAGCTTGTCCCGGGACTGTACTCTACCCTCAGGCTGTCCCATCGAGGTCGGGTCCGAGGGGAGCGCCGAGGTCGAGGCCGAGGGTGCCTCGGGCGCCGAAACCCCGGTACCCGAGGCCGAGGTCGCCACCTGCGGGGCCGCCGAGACCGAAGCAGTTGAGGCCAAAGCCTGCTGCAGTTGGTCAATGGCCCCGGACAGCTCCGAGGAGATTAACGCCCGGAGCAAGTCCTGGAATGCCGGGATCGACAGCCCCGGCGGCAACACCTGTCGATGCTCCTCAGAGGGCGACCTCGGTCTCGAGTATTCCCTCGGGGCTATCGACTTAGATACCTTGGACTGGGCAGAGGCCGATGCCCCCGCCGACGAAGAGCCCGAGGATGGCTTCCTGGTTGATCCTGGAGCTGAGGAGGGAAGTGGAGACTTACCCGAGGCCTGTTTTTGCAAGGCAACCGGCTTCGAGGGCAGCGAAGGTATAGCAGAGGGACCCGATGTCGAGGTCGAGGCCGGGGCCGAAGCCGAGGCCGAACTCGAGGCCTTCCCCGTCGGGGTCTCGACGGCGAAAAGATCCGCCATGCGGGCCCTGCGGCGTGTTAGAGCCCTTTTCTGGAAGGTGGCACACTTAGCACACGACGCTGTCGGGTGTTGGGGCCCCAAGCACCTTAAACAGCACCTGTGAGGGTCTGTGATCGACAAAAGTCGGTCACACCGACCACACTTCTTAAATCCCGTTACGGGCCGGGACATGGGCCCAAAACGAGGCCGGGAACGGACGAGGTTCCCCGGCCACGGCTACCGGGAGCCCCCGGAGCGACGGAAACAACAATTTTTTTTTTTTTTTTTGCAAAACAAAGAAAACAAGGAATGAAACAATAGAAAACGCAGCGACCGCGTCGAAAATCAAAACACAGCCGCGGCGACAGAAGGCAAACACGAGCACAATTTTCCACAGGGCTTCTGGCTCCGCGGATGAAATTGAACTGAGGACCATGAGGTGGGGATGCGCCCTCTAGTGGGCAAGAAGGCTAGCACATGCGTGGTGCAGTGTGCAAACTTGAAACTTCAATCAAGTTTGCTTGAAAAGCTGTCCGCGCTGGGGCTCCGTAGATGACGTCACCCACATGTGAGAATATCATGCCTGCTTGTCCTGGGATAAGTCGCCTTTACCTGATCATGATGGGAATAGCAGTTCAACTGATCACACATAATTGGAAGAACCATGAAAGGATTAATTACACTTTTTGGTGGGTAAATGTGTATACCACATATAAATATGAAAGAATGATGGCGGAGCGTTTGGGGACTAGTAAGTCCTTTAATGATGTATGGAGTCCATTAACTACTTTTGTTGCATTACAGTAAGGGTCATGTTTCTTTCTTTTTTCATTAGATTTCCTTACACATCCAGGGAGGGTGGGTGGGGGAAGGGAAATGTACTTTGAAGAGTTAAATTATTAAATTATAATATTGTAATCACATCATATGTATTATTGTATTAATAATTGAGATGAGGATGGGAGGAAATGAATGTTTAATGTAATAATTGTATAGTTAACAGTGCATTTTATGCAATATTTCTGATTTATTAATTGTATTGCACTATCAAAGTTTGAAAATCAATAAAGATATTAAAAAAAAAGAATGACCTATATAGATGTTTCGGACCTTAGGACATCTCGTTTTTGACCATTCTCAAATATAAAGATGTCCAAATGAAAATGCTCAAAAGCAAGTTTTCATCTAGGCAGCCTGCATTCTTAAGAAACTGTTCAGACAGCTGAGCATAGCAGAGGGCTCTTCTAAGAAGTATTATAGTGAATTTCACTTAAAAGTTCCAGGTACAGACGTCACTATATCTTGCTTATATTGGATGGTGAGCCCTCCAAAACCCACCCACCAAAACTTACTGTACCCACCTGTACTCCATAGCATTAGCCCTTATGCCTGCAGGTGTCATCTTTATGTAGGTATAGTAAGTTTTGGAGGGCTCACCATCCAATAGAAGCAAGATATAGTGACATCTGTACCTGGTACTTTTAATGTAAAATTTACTGCAGTAACTCTTAGAATGCCCTTCTGCTCTCTGGGCTCAAATGTCTGTGTTACAATTTGAAGCTGCTTGGGAAGTTCATAGCAATGCCCTCTAAGGTGACCCAATGCTCTACTGGCATGTCTATGTGGCCAGTCCATTATAATGCTGGCCCCTCCCACATCCAAATGGTCTGCATTAGAACATTTTCAACTTGGACATTTTTGTGGTCGAAAATGGTAAATAACGTTGGATGTTCTAAGGTTGGACATCCTGGTGACCAAGAATTAAAAAAATAAAATTGGATGTCTTGCGGTTTTGCAAATGGCCACTTCTCTGTCTCAGACTTTGGATGTCATGTGGGAAACTTCCAAAGTCAGACTTAGACGTCCTATTGAAAATGCCCCTCCATGTCACTTATGCATATCAATATAGAATAGCATATAGGTACTTTCCTGGGTAAGTGTACACTTATCCATGGGAACTCGCAGCAGCCATTTCTAATAGCAAGCCTGCATGGGGCAGGAGCGTAAGAGGATTGCTCCTGCTCCAATTCACCACTGGACCACCAGGATGTCAAAAGGTAAGAATTTGGGATATCCGGGAGGTGGGGGTGCAGAGATGGCTGGGACAGGACACAGGAGAGGTCACTCCTGTCCCAGCTCACCACTGAACCACCAGGGCTCAAGGCAAGCCCAGGGAAAGCGTGTAATGTTTCCAGGAGGGGGGAGAGCAGGGGGCACAGAGCCGGGGAGGACTCAAATATAAACGAAGACCCCCCATTTTTGAGCCATTTTTGGCCCAAAAATCTCAGTTTATATTCAAATATATATGGTATTCAAATTCTGGTGTTACCTCACTAGCTACAAATTAAAGGCAAGTGAGATGGTTATACAACCTTGAGATTAAATTTATTATGCAAGAAAATCATAAACACAAATAGTCTTACAAGAGGACCACAGCACATGCAGCACCAATTCTGAACAGGCAAGGTCAAATTAGTCCATTGCACAGACCTCCCAAACAAATTCCATAATTTTCGCTCCATAAGATGCACTTTTTCCACCCCCAAAAAGGGGGTAGAAAGAAGGGTGCATCTTATGGAGCGAATACCCACCCCATCACCTTTTTTTTTCATCGTCACCCTCCCTCGCTAGGCGCGGCTGCCTGCCTGGTCCCGGCAAGCAGTGACAGCTGATGTGGCTCAAGACTTGAGTCCTCTTCTTTTCCCTTGCAGGCAGGCCCCTTCCCCTCCCCGTTTATTTATTTTTTTTTTCATTCTGTCGACCTCCCTCGCTAGACGCGGCTGCCTACCTGGTCCCGGCAAGCAGTGATGGCTGATGTGGCTTGTGGCTCGAGTCCTCTTCTTTTCCCTTGCAGCATGAGAAGTGGCATAGGACCAGGCAGGCAGCCCTGTGTGCCGCTCTGCTGCAAGGGAAAAGGACTCGACCCGCGAGTTGCATCAGCCCTCACTGCTTGCCAGGACCAGGCAGACAGCTGCATCTAGCGAGGGAGGGCGACAGAATGAAAAAAAAAAGGTAACAGGGGAAGGCGGCCTGCCTGCGTGCCCTGTCCCTACCTGCCTGCCAGCCACTAGGCTTGCCTGCCCTGTCTTGGCCTACCACTAGACCACTAGAGGGGGGACAGGGTACAGAGCCTGGCAGGGATTGGGGCAGGGTGCAGAGCTTGGCAAGGAGTGTGGGGTTGGGTGGAGAGCCTGGCAGGGAGAATTCGGTTCAGAATGGGGTTTTTTCTTGTTTTCCTCCTCTAAATCTGGGAGCAAAAAATATGGTATTTCTTCAATGGAATCATACAAGTCTAAACTGGTGAGGTCAGATTAGTCCATTGAATAAGCATCCCGACTAGGATCCCAGTTTCGGCATCATGGGATGCTTTCTTCAGGGGGCACTTAAATAAATAACCATATAATCAAATAAAAGCATAATACACATAGAAATAATAATACATATTGAGGACTAAAAACATGTGCTGTGATCTTATTGTAGGACTATTTGTGTTTATGATTTTCTTGCATAATAAATTTAATCACAAG
The DNA here is from genome assembly GCF_902459505.1 of Geotrypetes seraphini. Classification (NCBI taxonomy): domain Eukaryota; kingdom Metazoa; phylum Chordata; class Amphibia; order Gymnophiona; family Dermophiidae; genus Geotrypetes; species Geotrypetes seraphini. The sequence continues at coordinate 237,137,924 of NC_047084.1, read as the reverse complement.
GTTGTATAAACATCGCATTCGCCTTTAATTTGTAGCACTTTTATAGTTTAAGGCATATTCTCCTCTGTTTTCTTGTTATTACCTCACTAGCAACACATCAAAATCCCTCCAATGCTAGATACAGTGAGAGAAATAATATGAAACTCTGCAAATGTGTTACTCAAATTATTTAACAAATACATCTTACAGACAGCAGATGTACAACATTTCCAGTGGCAATAGTTATTATTGGAGGTAGTGAGGAAGCAGAAAATGGGACTAGTTAAGAGGATTTCAAGTATATTATTCTCTGGTTCTTCCCAGCTAGCAGGCACAAATGGTTAAGGAAAGGATACACTGGTTGAGAACCGCTGTTGTACCGCTGGTACCGCTGGTCTTAATGGTAGCCCACATTAATGATAACTACGCCTTTAAAATGTTTTTCTGCCAATAATACTTTGAAACTCTGGTACCGCAGAAATCATTTATTTTAGAATTTTTAAAGTGCACATTAAGGCTCACATTTTCATGTAGAACGACTACTATTAAATGCTAACTTAATTCATACATTCAGCAGCATTATCCATTTAAGAAGCACCATTGAAAATACATATAAGCAGTACCTGCTTTAGTATAGTAGCTGATTATAGGTGTTAAAAGGGTAATTGCCAGCTCTGCCTTTGCTTTTCCCTAAAGTTTGTTCCTTATAGCAATTTAATCTGACCATTTAGCAAGTTATATAGCCAGATCTTATCCATATACTGGTAGTAACTGAACGTGCCAGCAAACATACAGTTATAGACTGTGTTTTTATATATTCTTGAGGCCAGGTCAGGAGCACAATAATGTAGAATGAAGTGGAAGTTAATCCAAGAGGACATATGTTTCCAAGGTTTTTAAGTACTTCAAGAATGCAGTGTATTTCGAGAATAGAAGAAATTAGAAAATGTATCATTAATCTCCCCCCTTTTATAAAACCACGCAAGAGGACTTTAGCACTGTCTGGCGCGAAAATCCTCTTGCATGGTTTTGGAAAAAGGGGGAGGGGGGTAAATAAATTGATATACTTTGAGAATATACTATCCTGCCACCAGAAATAAAGCACTGTTCTTTTTCACCCAAAATCAGATTTAGAAAAGCTTGGAGGCAATGCCTTTTTGCACAGAATTATTTAATTGGGAAATACTTTTAACCATATTTTCTTTAAAATTGTACTATTTAATTTAAAAAGGAACAGCAAATTGTGATTGCAATAGACAATGTATAGGAATGAATGCTGACACCACTTATAAACTTTGTGATTGATGACCATGGACAGGTTCCATCTGAAGATGTTTTAGTTTACAGTTTTGGCTGCAAACAACATATGCTGATACTGCATGCCTTATGATATAATCTTTAAAGAATTTTATAAACACAGGATATGCAATATGGGTTAACCACTTGTCTAGAAAAGAAAATAAGCAGACTTCTGCCCGAAGGATACATCTTACACATAAAACTAGCAACTTAGCTAGAAAAGTTATAATTCTAAATGTGAATAAATAATAGCCAGGCCTCAGAAACTGTACCACAGCTCATGACATTTAAATGGGCGTTATTCAACCACATTCAAACCAAACTGTTCATGCTCTCGTATTTTTTCTTTTCGTTTTAAAAAATATTCCAACATCCAGTGCAAATTCATGGGCATGATGTGAGTTACTTTGAAAAACAAATGTATAATTAAAGGAACCGTTTCAACTCTCAGGACATTAAGTAGCCTCAAAATATAAACCAAAGGTCCTTCTAGCCCAGTATCCCATCTTCACAGTGGCCAAACCAGGTCACAAGTAGCTGGCAAAACCCCAAATATGTCCTTTACCATAAGAAAAATGTTTTATTTCATTCTCTCTTATTTATTTAGTGATATGTCTTATAGTAACATAGTAAATGACGGCAGATAAAGACCTCCATGGTCCATCCAGTCTGCCCAACAGTCACATTCATTTGAACCAACAATCTAGTTCTACTTGTTAAGTTCCCCCGATATAGGCAAGACCTGCACTCATATGATATGAATGTGGTATAAGATTTGTATACTTGCTCCTGATCCATCTTGCAGTATATGGACTCAGACTGTAGAAGTCCGTTCGGCATCAGCTACATTGCTTCACTGCTGGAGTTGCCATCAAAGCTAACTCCAGTTTGTTCTGATCTGTCTTGCCCAGGGCCGGATTAAGGAATAGGCCCAAGAGGCACATGCCTAGGGCCCGAAGTTACCAGGGGGGGCCCAATGAAGAACCAAACAAGACTCTGATTTTTTTTTTCCTTTCTGCAGTGCCACCCCCCCCCCCCGGAAAGATCTGCAGTGCCGGCCCCCCCAGGAAAGATTTGCAGAGCCCCTCCCGGCAGCGGTGGCAAGTTCCAACCATTCCTGCAAGCGGTGTTCAGTCAATAGCTTCCCCTCTGACGCAGCTTCCTGTTTCCGCCTGGGCAGTGCGTGTCAGAGGGCAGCTTTGGCTGAGGAGCAGCACCACTTGGAACAGAACGGTTGCCGCCGGATCAACAATCCCAGAAATGCTGCCTCGCACTCTCCCAGCTGCACACGCACAGATCACCGGCTCAGACCATCCAGCTGGAGGCAGCGCGCGCGTGGCAGTAGCAGCTGTTGCTGCTGCCCCCTGACTTAGCGGTAGCGCGGGTGCAGCTCCCGGTCACCACGCTCGTTTTACACAGCCTCATCCATCCTGGAGAGCCCTTACACTGATGGCACCACCAGCAGGGTTGTCATGGCAACAAAGGAATTGAGAGACCAGATCACCTAGGTGGGAGAGGAAGAGACTAGATTGCCGGTGGGGTTCTTATGCCTACCCACTTGGATTTCTGGCTACCCAAAATTGGGTGTTGGGGAGAGGATGTAAGAGAGATGGGGAAGATGCTAGGTGGGGTAAAAAGAGAGAGAGAAATGGGGAGAAGGGGGAAATTCTGCATATGGATAGGAGGACAGGGAGAGGGGAAATGCACATGGATGGAAGGGAGAAAGTCTGCATATAGAGGGGGAGGAAAGAGAGGGAGCAAGTAAGAGGGGAGATGTATTGCACATGAAGAAAAGGAGATACCAGACCATGGAGGGACAGGCAGAGATAGAAGAGAAGGAGAGGAGAGAGATGCTAGGGCATGGGGGGGAAGGAAGGAAAGGAGATAGAGATGCCAGACCAGTAAAATGGAGAGAGGGGTGAAGCTGAGATGAATCATGTACAAAGGAGAGAAGGGGCACAGGATAGACAGTTTATTGAAGGGAAATAGAAAGAGGGAAGATGCCATATGGAAGAAGGAGAGGACGGACACTGGATGGAGAGGGCCGACAGTGGATGGAAGGAAGAGAATGATGAGAAGATGAGGAAAGCAGAAACCAGACAAGAAAAGTAGAAAAACATTTCTATTTGTTTTATTTATTTATTTTTGCTTTAGAATAAAGTATTATTGTAGCTGTGTTAATAATCATTTATTAATAGAGAGCTTAGAGATGTAAATGGGATGAAATTGAGTTTGGAGGGTAGAATGTCGACTATACATGCCAGGAACGGAGCATCAATGATATCTGTGGCTGGCGTTTTGTGTGGGGAGGATGAATTTTAAGAAATGCTGAAAACTCAATTATTTGCCAATGCCTTCTTATGCTAAGGTATATTTCAGTTGATAATTGCCTTTTAGAATTTTTTTTTTTACACCAATGTATGATTTAAAATTTGATTGTATTTCTGAATTGATTGAATTTGTGCTCTATCCCTGTTTATAACAGGGATGATTAATGATGTTCTTTAGACATGTCTACGTTATATGTGATAATCGTAGGGAAGCAATATTTTATGCATATGATATGGAAACCGCATAGTTGTATGCGGTATATACATTTTAAATAAATAAATAAATAGAAAATGGAAATAAGGTGAACCTGTTTATTGAACTAATTTTAATACATTTTTTTTTACTAATTCAGAGACCATAACTCCTTTCCTCAGGTCAGGACAGCGATACTGTAATAGCAGTATAGTTTACTGACCTGAAGAAAGAGGTTTTAATCTCAGAAAGCTAATTGAGAAATGCATTAGTCCAATAAAATGGCAGGCACTGAATTTTCTTTCTGCCATGCCCCATGCCTCCTAATCAAATGCAAAATATAAATTGGTAGGCTTCCCAAAGCCCTGCTAGCTGAAGATCTCTTCCTCTAGGAAGGAAGGGTGGATTTGGTCAGAGATGTTTGGAGGTTGCCTAGAAGAAAATCTGTACACAGGCACTGGTATGGTCATCTTTGTTGTTTGTTTTGAATTTTAAAATAAAAGAAATAAAGTGGAAATAAAGAAGTAAATAAGAAAATGGATAAATATATGGGGGCGTGGCATGGCAGGGGGGTCCAGTGGACTTGTGTGCCTAGGGGCCCTCAACGAATTACTCCTGCCCTGGTCTTGCCATATACTGGACACAAACCATATAAGTCAATCCAGCATGGATTTCGCTTCCCTGCTCCCTGCCATTAAAGCTTGTCCCAATCTATATTGCCATATACTATAACATTTTATTTTAATAGATATGGTTTTTAAATATATTCTTATGCAATGTATGGTTTTTATATGTGATATTTTGATTTTTATATGGTCTAAGTTATATGTTACTATTTTTGGTGCGCACACTATCAGTGACGCCAACACGAGTTTAGCTATGCAGCCCGCATTGATTGTGATTGTGTTTGTGTTTGTCCACAAGCCCGTACTTATTTAGTCTCCTGAAGAAGGCATTCTAAATAGCCGAAACTGGGATCCTAGTCGGGACTTTTACTCAGTGGTTTCATCACCTAAACATACTAGGACTTTTTATGCTAATAAACGTACTCTTTGGTTGTTTTATGACATTTCACTTGCCTTTCTTGTTTGACATATTTTGAAGCAAGTCTCCTTCCCTTTTCTTGAATATATGTTTTAAAAAAATGTATATCTGTTTAAGTGTCCTCTGACGAAGGCATTTTACAAAAGCCAAAACTGGGATTCTAGTTGGGAATTCTCTGATTCCAATTACCAGTTTGGTACTTTGCTAAATGCACAAAGACTAACACAGATTGATGTGTTTTGTGAACATTTTATAATAAATTTCCAGTTGTTTTCTGACATCTCACTTGCTTTTATCTTTATGTGTTTCTACATTTTAAGGCAAGTCCCCTTTTCTTGTATTAAAACCCAAATAGTAGCAACATTCCATGCTACTAATTCAGGGCAAGGAGAGGCTTCCCCAATATCTGTCTCAATAGCAGACTATAGACTTTTCTTCTAGGAACTTGTCCAAACCATTTTTTAAAACCAGCTATGCTAACTGCTCTTACCGCATCCTCTGACAATGTGTTCCAGAGCTTAACTATTCTCTGAGTGAAAAAATATTTCCTCCTATTAATTTTAAAAGTATTTCCTTGTAACTTCTTTGTGTCTTCTAGTCTTGTTATTTCTGATGAGTTAGACCCATATGGCAGGGAGGGAGTGTGTTGGAGGATGGTAGGGAGGATAGGTGTCTGGGGTTGGTATGTTTACCTAGCAATCAATCACCAGTGATTTCCCCTCAGTTCAATCTCCTGTAGATTCCAGAGTGCTGGAAGATGTATGCATCATGTGTGGAGCCTGAGTATCATACATACATGTCCCCCTATGTGTCAAACACATATATTTCCCCCTATGTGTCATACACAACCTGCATATTCATTGAGTGTAATGGTTCCATGATGTGGTAGGTGACCTTATCTACCCAGGGCGGGAGGAGATGATGCCTGTGACTGAGGGGATGCAAACTGTGTCATGGTGATGGTGATGGTGATGTGAGGGGATGGCATAGAACTGTGCCATGTGTTCTGTAGAGCTGGGGGGTGCTGATGATGATGTGGTCTGGGGTGTAGGTGTGGAAGTCTCAGAGGCACTGGGTGAGGCTGTTGGGGATAGTGGGTTGGGTGAGGCCTATGTTCACTTCTAGGACTGACTGGAAGCTCCCAGTGTCCAGTTTGTCTGTCTTGACTAGATTGTAAGCTCTTCTATGTTTTGATGTACAGTGCTGCATATGTCTAGTAGCACTATAGAAATGGAAAGTAGTAGTAGTAATGTGAGAGAAGCAATAACCTTGATGTGAATGGATATGGGATTGTTCCTGCAGGTGTTTTGAGCTACTCACAGAGCTCCTGTAAGGCTGCCCTAACAAAGTGGTATCTGTTTATGCATTCCTGGTCTCTGAGTTCCAGGAAGATGTGGGGCCTGAAGACTCTCGTCCAAGGGTATCTTGTGGGGCCCTCCCTGACCATTCTCTTCTGCCTACAGTATAGCTTCTACCACCACCAGTGTATTGAGTGCATACCCCCTCTATCCCCACAAACACTGCTGTGTGCACCTACACCTATCACTCCCAGATAACACCCAGGTATTCACTCTCCCAGGCCTAGCACATGGCCCTCAGACACATACAGCAAGTGCAGTACTGACTCAGGCACCCCAGCCCCTCAGATGTTCCAGACACACACAGGTGTCACAATCAGCACTCACTCTCTCCAGCTCCTAGCAGAGTACAGACATACAGAGACAGCATAGAACACAGTGACTGACTGGGGGTAGAACGGTGGGTGAGAGACAAGAAAAATGTAGGAGGGGTAGAGAAAGGGTGTAGTTAAGATCTGGCAGGTATGGGTGTGGGGCATGAGAGGTGGCAGGCAGAGGAGTGGGGCTGCTTAGGTGAAGGTTCACACAGGCAATACAGCACTCAGCAACTCTCCTGTAGTTCAAACAAATGCTCACTTCTTGCTCTCCATTCTCCAATACAACCAAATAACTAGTAGATCAAAAGACAATTTGTTGCTCACCAGAAAGTATTTCTTCACAGAGAGAGTGGTTGATCATTGGAACAAGCTTCCAGTGCAGGTGATCGAGGCAGACAGCGTGCCAGACTTTAAGAATAAATGGGATACCCATGTGGGATCCCTACGAGGGCCAAGATAAGGAAATTGGGTCATTAGGGCATAGACAGGGGGTGGGTAAGCAGAGTGGGCAGACTTGATGGGCTGTAGCCCTTTTCTGCCGTCATCTTCTATGTTTCTATTTGCTTTTAAAGCAAGTCTAAATCTAGGTGCATTTTAGGATGCCCAAACGAATCCTTTTGTATCCATTTTCACACCTAAATGCACTTCCCCCGATGCCATCCTTTAAGGTTGTCCAGAAAAACTGGAGGCCGTGTTGCAAGGAGTTGAACAGCATCCTATCTCAAGAACACATTAAATGTATGAGTGTTTGGAAGCCATTGGTATGTTAAATTTCTTTTATTTTCCACAATAAAGTGCAGATATTTGAATGTTCTTATAATTAAATACTGCAAGATATTTTGCATAAAGTGTCTTTTTATCAACATATCATTGTTGAGTGAGAAAACATAAAAAGTTATAGCTATTGTATATTACCAAGAAATTTGCTCCATTAAGCAAAAATAATAGCAAATTTTAAGATAAATGGAGTTTTATATAATCAGTGGCTTTGAGCAAATCCAGAACAGACTTTCAAAAAAAAATTTTCTGATCAATTCGTGGGAAAAACCTTCAATTTGTACAGTTTATCCAACTTGAGGTTTTTCTTGACAAAACTACCATTCATTTCATGCCTACATCATGCCCACAGACATCTTGATTTCAGTGACTAGCATTGTGTGACACTTTTGTGGTTGGTTTTTGATTATATGCTTTGGACATTTTGTTCACAGGTGGCTGTCCATCTTCCCCTTATATCGTGGTTTGGACTTTTCAGATTTATGCACTGGAACTGATATACGCCACTTTATTGAATGTGCCTACCAAGTTGTATGCATGCCAATTAGCATCAATTAAGAGATGTTAATTGTCAATTATGAGCACAGATTGGTCTTGTTAAACAATTAAGTTGTGTACCAATCCTGCCTCAGATATGTAGCATCATATCTGTTGTAGCCTTTGGGATCTTGACAGGTAGTTGTGACCTGGATATGCCACTGTTGGAGTCAGGATACTGGGCTGGATGGACACTCTGGCTGTCCAGGTATGGCCACTCTTGTGTCTGTCTGTCCACAGACTCAGTTCAGGGAGCAGCACTGCTGCAACAGCCTCTATAGCAGGCCCACCATTTTGACCTGGATCTGTCAGTGTATGACAAGAGCTCCTGCAGTAAGTCTCTGTGCATGATGGGAGATTTGTTGCAGGAGCAGCTCAGGTTGGCTAGATGAGCAGTAGGGGCTGCCAAAGCAGCTGGTCCTTGGGCCACCACTGGGTAGCTGAGAGGCTGCTACTGCTCCCCCTCCTTCTGTCCTGCTTCACCCTCCAGGCCAGGCATGTCACTCTAGGGGTCCTCATCCTGCAGGGTGTCTGCATTTGACACCTGGAATGGCAACTCCCAGGCTACAGGGTAAACTTCCACCTCTGGGTTCCTGCTCTGTTCCTCCTGGCTCTCCTCTGGGGTAGCAAGCTAGTCTTCCTCACACCCACATCCTGCTCCTCAATATAACCCCGCCCACTCTGGCCCAAGCGCTACAGCTCCTTTTTTCAATCTGTAGTCATGGTATACAAGTGGCCGTCTAAACACTCAGACAGAGGAGGCAGGATTTCAGATAAATAGCACTAGCTACTCCTAAATTAATAAATTATTTAGGAGAACCTGGCTAGGACTAAAGATGGATTGAGAATCAGCTCAGATGTTACACACATACACAGTTAAAAAAAAATAAATCTATCTATCTATCTACTTTAAAAAAAAAAGATATATTTATATACTTATATTTATATATATATACACACACATACTTTTTAAAAAAGATATAGATATAGATATATACACACACATATATATATATATATATATACACACACACACACGAATTTTGGAAAAGTTTAGCTACATCTGTGATGGTTAAAATTTTCCTCTTCAACGTATCAATACGATTCTGGTTTAAACAACAGTATAGATTGGTGTCAGAAAGTTGATGAATAGCTTTTGAAATATAATCACATGTATTCTGAATCATCTTTCAATGATTTGTGACAAAGTTTATAGAGAAGATAAAAGGACTTTCCACCAAACAAAAGGGGAAAAAACTGTATAGTCTTCAGGCAAACAGGGGAAACACCTACTGTGTCTCTTCTATTCAGGGAAAACTGTATGTATTATAGAAGCAGTGCACTGAAGGCCAGTGTTTAGATACCTAAATAATGTGGGCATAATACAATACTATATATATTCCCATGTTAAATCACTTTGAAAATGGGCTTTTTGTATTTACTTTGGCAAAATATGCACAAATTGTCATAATAATGGTGATTCCTTCAAGAAATATATACTGTGTGTGTGTGTACTCAGCATTTCTTCTAATGCTAACAATATGACATTAAGGGGCCCTTTTACTAAAGTGCAATTTTTGGTTGTTTTTTTTTAGGTTCAAACAATTTTTATTGATGAAAACAACAGTGTAAGCATAACAATGGCACATAAAGGGTGCACAGCACAATGATTCATCATATACAACACTATATCATGCAGGATCAGGTAAAGAGTAACAGCAACAAACCTTCCCCTCCTCAATCTACTCATGGCAAGCGAGGCCAGGTAAAGTGCAGTTTTTGTTACATACAGTTTTAGATAGTGTAGAATCATCCTCATTATCAGGCACTGCATGTATTGCAATGCTGGGCCACGCAAAAGGATAATTAAATATATAATTGCTGTAACGGTGCATCCCCATGACACATCTGTCTGCCATGTCATCTCGTTTTGAATGTATCACCCTCTATTCGATGCCTCCTTGCAACACTTTCCCAACATTCCCATACATCTGATGCCCCCTTCTGAACACTCCTCCAGCACTCCTTATATGAAGGAACTAGTGTTTAAGCCCATTACATTAACGGGTGCTAGAATAGATGTGTAGACTTAACAGGCCACAAAATCAACTGAAAACTTACCGTGGGAGCTTTAATATCCTTTGTACGGTTGATTTCCAAGCTTTAAACAGGCTTTACCCAAACCAATGCAAGATCACTCCAAGGCCCCCTTCACAGTACACCCCTCTCCCCAAAGCAAAGCAAGATCATTCCTTGCCCCCTAGCAAGCACACCATTCCCCCAAAGCAAAGCAAGATTGCTCCCTAGCCCCCTCCCCAGCACACCCCCTTCACCTAAACCAATGCAAGATCGGTCACTGCTCCCCCACCTTTCCCCAAACCAAAGCAAAATCACTCCCTGCCCCAAGCACAAAGATTTTGGCTTATCTGAGAAGTCTCCCATTTTCTGAAGCAGCTCTGGCAGGGTCTGACGCAGGCTCCTTGAAGCGATAGGGAAACCAGCGCACGCAAACTGACGCAGGCTCATCAGCTGGAGGAAACAGCCACACGCAAACCGCTGTGGGTGCTAGAATAGATGTGTATGGCATTTCTTTCTTTCTTTATGTCTGTCTTTCTCTCTCCCTGCCCCCTTTCTTTCTGTCTGTCTTTCTTTCTGTCTCTCTCCTTGGCCGCTGTCTGTCTTTCTGTCTCTCTCTCTCTCTCCTGGCCGCTTTCTGTCAGTCTTTCTTTCAGTCTCTCTCCTTGGCCACTGTCTGTCTGTCTTTCTTTATGTCTCTCTCTCTCCTTGTCCACTGTCTGTGTGTCTTTCTTTCTTTCTGTCTCTCTCCTTGGCTGCTGTCTTTCGGTCTCTCTCTCTTCCTGGCGCTGACTTTCTTTCTGTCTCTCTCTCTTCCTGGCGCTGACTTTCTTTCTTTCTTTGTCTCTCTCTCTCCTTGGCCGCTGTCTTGTTTTTCTTTCTGTCTCTCTCTCCTTGGCTGCTGTCTTTCTTTCTTTCTGTGTCTCTCTCCTTGACGGCTGTTTGTCTTTCTGTCTATCTCTCTCCTTGGCCGCTGTCTTTCTTTCTCTCTCCTTGGCCGCTGTCTGTCTGTCTTTCTTCTTTCTGTCTCTCTCCTTGGTCGCTGTCTTTCTTTCTTTCTGTCTCTCTCCCTCCTTGGCCAATGTTTGCGTGTCTTTCTTTTTTTCTGTCTCTCTCCTTGGCCACTGCCGGTCTTTCTTTCTTTCTCTCTCTCTCCTTGGTCGCTGTCTTTCTTTCTGTCTCTCTCTCTCCTTGGCCGCTGTGTGTCTTTCTTTCTGTCTCTCTCCTTGGCCGCTGTCTTTCTTTCTCTCTCCTTGGCCGCTGTCTGACTTTCTTTCTCTCTCTCTCCTTGGCCGCTTTCTGTTTGTATTTCTTTCTTTCTGTCTCTCTCTCTCCTTGACCGCTGTCTTTCCGTCTCTCTCTCTCTCCTTGGCCACTGTCTTTCTTTATTTCTGTGTGTCTTTCGCTCCTTGGCTGCTGTCTGTGTGTCTTTCTGTCTCCTTGGCCGCTGTCTGTCTGTCTTTATTTCTATCTCTCTCCCTGGGCCCCCTGTATTTCTGTGTGTCTGTCTTTTTTTTTCTGTCTGTTTCTCTCCCTGCCTCCTGCCTGCCTGTGTGTCTTTGTTTCTCGTGCGCTGAGACATTTCAGCTCCAGGCCCCTTCTCCCAACTATCTTGTAAAAAAAAAACAAATCTCGCAGGGTCCGACATAGGTTCCTTGTATTGAGGAAACCACTGCAGTATGCAAACTTAGTCAGCTGGAGGAAACCGCTGTACGTAAACTTAGTTAGCTAGAGGAAACCACCGCATGTGCCGTAAACCGCCACAGGCTCCACCGCCGCACATGTCGCAAACCTCTACTACGCATGTGAAGCAGGGATCACAAAGACTAAAGTCAGTACACAGAAAATTCCTGCCAGTTCATGCAGGGCCAACGAGATCAATGCACTGAAATTTCCTGCCAGTCCACTCAGGGCCGGCGAGATCATGAGGAGCCTCCAACAGTGGCTTTCTCCCCTCCCAGCAGCTCTAAGTACTTGCCAGCAGTGATTCACTTCGGCAGCCTTGGGGCTTTTGCTGAGTCGCAGCTGTCTCTGATGATGTAACTTCATCTTTCCTCAGAGGTGGCATAACCCATCAAAGGACCCAAGGCTGCCTAAGTGAATTGCTGCGCTGCTGCAGGCAAGTACTGAGAGCTGCCGGGAGGGGAGCGGAGGGAAGGAGAGGAAACCACTGTTGGAGGGTAGGAAGCTGCTGGACAAGGGAAAATAAATGGAGAAGGGTCTACTGGACCTGGAAGGAGGGAGAAGGAGAGATGCTGCTGGGAAGGGAGGTGGAAAAAAGGAAGGAAACAGCAGGGAGATTAGAGGAGGGGAAGGAGTCAGGGTGGAATTGAGAGATCAGATGAGGGAAAGGGGAAAGACTGAGAAATGAGAAAGTAGAGAGAGATTGATGCTGGGAAGGGGGTCAGCAGAGAAATAAGGAGAGAGGGAAAAGATCTGGTATAGGAGAGATAAAAATGAAGAGAGTAGTGAAGTTGGAATGAATCATGTAAAAAGAATAGAGGGGGCACAGGCTGGATGGAAAGGGGAGAGGGGCATAGAAAGAAGGCAGATACCATATGGAAGGGGGAGAAGGCAGACAGTGGATGGAAGGGGCAGATGCTGGACTGAAAAGACAGAGAGGGCAGATGCTGGAAGGAGGAGAGTGAAAAGAAGATGAAAGCAGAAACCAGAGACAACAGAAAGTAGAAAAAAAATGTATTTCTATTTTGTGATTAGAATCAGATTTAAAATATGTATCCTGCTAGAGCTGGAATGAACTGGGGACTGCAAAGCCCAGGCAGTGCTTCTTTAGCTTCCAGCTGGCTTAGGGCTCTCTCTGACCAGGGGTCAGTTGCCCTCCCCTAACACTATTCCTGTCATGTGTGACTGCAGTATTCTGTTAGAATTATATTTTTGTGTAGCATTCTGTAATAATTTGGCTTACTTAGTTTTCTTGATAGTAAAAGGGATATATGTGAAGGGGAGGGGAGACAGGGGTTTTGTTAATCCTTGTACATATTTATAAAATGACAATTGTACAGAATATTGTTTCTTTTTATTCTTTAATAAAATATGTTCAATATTAAATTATAACTGAGGCTTGTGTGGATGGGATCAGATTGTTTGCGGGGACCAAGCTTGCAGAGACAGGGCGGAAACGTTTTTTAAAATTTCAGTCTTAGTAGTTTGCTGGTCCACAAAATAATTCTTTTATTTCCGCCGGTCCATAGGTGTAAAAAGGTTGAAGAACACTGGGTTATAGCACAATTTTGGATCCCTGTTCAGTCCTGAGCAGGAGAAGAGGGGTACCGCTTCCTCCCAGGTTCCACTGGACCATCAATGGCAACCGAGTAGGTCTTGAAGGTGGATGGAGGGGAAGTTCTCATGTGGGTGTCTGGGGGGAGAGGGGAAGGACAATTGATGTTATGGGGATATGTGTCCAAGGGGAAGATCATATGAGAGGGTGTTGGACGAGGCAGGAGCACTGCCAAGGAATTTTGTTGTGCAACCACACTACCATAATGTTATTTATTTATTTAAATAACTTATTATCCAATTATCTCCTAAATGGCTTACAAGTAAACATACACAGTGGAGATCAAATTTTATCATACATTTTCAAATACATCATCAACATCAATTAGCTTTGTTTACATTATTCAACAAAAAATGGTAGTCATTCTCAAACATTTTATTGGATGTCAGAGGGACAGCTAAAAGCTAAGATGAAAAAATGAGCCTTAAGTAATTTTCAAAATAGCAGTACATTGTTACAAAAATGTATTGCTCTTGACAGGCCATTCTAAAGCACCATACCCACAACTGAAAAACAAGACTTTCTAGTGCAGGCATATTTAATTTAATTTCTTATTCTTGCATCTAACAGCATCCTATTTTCTGATCTCAAAACTCTATTAGGTTTATATACGGTATTTTCAAGCATTTAGACAGATAGTCTGGAAGGGTGTCATATATCCCTAGATGGATTATTTTCAAAATCTTACACTGTACCTGATGATTGGCAACCAATGTAATTTCTTTAAAATTGGTGTAATATGTTCATACTGTGCTGCTCCCGATAAGACTCGTGCCACGGAATTTTGTATAATCTGTAATGCTTTTAAGCGGGTGGATGGAAGACCCAGGTAAATGCCATTACAGTAATCAAGCTTTGAGAGCACTAGTGTCTATAAGACTTGTTTGAAATCCCAAACTGATAAGATCTTTTCCAGTTGGAGCAACTTTCTGATTGCGAAGTATGCAGCCTGCACTACTTTAGTAATGCAGCCTATGTACAACTGGTTTGTTTCCTTTGTATATCTATTGGAAAAATTCTTAAGTCCACAGGCTCATTTGTGTCTATGGCAAAAATACATTTGGTCTTCCTGTGTATTTTACTAGACTGTAGAAAGTAAATCTAACACTTCAACCCAGGCTTTCTCAAGGGGAATCCCTATTAACTCTTTCTCAAGCAATCCCTGGTACAATAATAACTTTCCTCTGCAGAGAGAAAAATGCTAGAGGCAGCAGGCATTAATCTCCTCAGCAACAAGGAGGCAGCAGGCACAGCTATTTGTTTTCCTGTTGTTGTTGTTAAGTGAATGTCACCAAGGAAACCTGAGGCTTTTTTTTTTTTTTTTTTGCTATTGGTGTTCAACCACAACTTCCGTTGACAACTCTATGCTGCTAACAGCAATAAGCCAGCTATGGATGGTTAGTGTTAGTTACAAACAAAAAATAAATAAATCATATTTCATAAAAATGACCAATCTAACAGCAAGTATAACACCTTCTCCAACCTATAACATACATTTGTGAGTAAATAAATATGAGTGGTTTAGGAAAGAAAAGGCCTCAAAACCTTTCATTGGCATTCTTTTAATTTTCAATACTAGGCAAAAAAACAGTGGAATTAAATGTACCCCAACATGAAAACTTATCTTAAACATCCTTATTTGACATTGCCCAGTGTTTTGCAGTCCTCAAACTACTGCATAAGGGAATGTCTTGGACTTTTCAATCCTAAGAATTTAAGCATAAAAGTGCTGTTTCACTCCTATAAATATATAATAACATTCTATCAGTCCTGGAAAAATCCATGTGTACTTATCTTTGCTGTAGACTGTGATGGTGCCAAACACTCTTGTGAAAAATGCTTCTGTAAGTGACTTGATAAATTTACCACTACTGTATCTGTATCTTTTACAAATGTGATTTGACTGATTTTGAACTTTCTTGGGGAATTGTCTCCATCTTCCCCCTCTGCATCTTTCCTTTGGGACAGTCATCTAAGCTAATTATCTTCTAAACTAGAAAAAGCACTACTTGAAAGATTAAATTGAAATTTCAAACGGTCTTCCAAAACAAATTGTTCATTCTCTGTTATACATGTAGTTTTGTGAGTTATGCTCCGCTTTCCTCATGTTATTTTGTACTATTACATTTTAATAGTGGCACGTTTCTTTATCATCTTAAAATACATTTTTGTAAATTACATTTGTGAAGGACTTAAAATAAAAACGTGCACAGGCTGTTTATACATACTGCACGAGGGCAAACACTAGGTCTGTATTAATTTTAATTATCAAGTGCTACTATAATTCTCAAACTTATTTACAAAATGTACTTAAATCACCCCCCAAGAATCAGATATAAGAATCATAGATTATATTAAACAGAGCGGTTTCTGAGGCGCTTGCGTTTTCAGTTCATCTGCAATCCTGACAATGAACCCCTTTTAAGATAACCGTTCTCCCTACATAATTTACCTCCTTAGATTTAACTATCATCCCCTGTGTCAGTATGATTCTGTCCAAGCACCCACATTTCATCATTTTCCGTTCAAAAACACAAAAAGCACACATTTAAAATCGGCCTAATATAGAAATCAGTGGGTTGCAAGGTATTTCCCCGTTGCCCCTCTTCAGGGATAGGAAACGCTACCTTCAGACAAAAAGCGAGAAACGAAAACCATGCTTGCAACCTTCTAGCTCAGCCCAATAATAATACTACTAATCATAGTGGGAAAGTAAGAAAAAAAAAAAAACCGGCGGGGCAACTCCTTCATTCACAGAAAGAACAGTGCACTCTGCCAGTAAAGAAAAAAACAGCCCAAGACTCCACCCTTCTCCATGCCAACCCACTGCACCATTCACTACCTCGCACCTCCCAGACCCGCCCCTTTCCAGCTCCCGCGAGACTCTCATCCCTCTTGCCGGAGTCCCTTACCCAGCTCTCGCGAGAGCTCGCAAAGTTCCCACGCCTGTTGTGTCTGGGAGCGTGACGGAGTTCCCCGCCCCTCCCCCCCACTCCCTCCTCCTCCCCCTCCAACGCCGCGGAGGACCAGCGGTGGCCCCAACTGCAGCTGCACGAGCTGTAGCCGTGGGGGGGATCTCGCGAGGCTTGGAGTTTAGGCGAGAGTTTGTGGAAGATGGCGCCTGTTGTGACAGGGTAAGTGTGAGATTGAGGGGGTTGCAGTGGTGAAGCTTTTCGCCTTTTCGGTTGATTCCCGCCGGTGGGGCTTGTGCCTGTGGAAGCAGGAGAAGGCGGCGCTATGAAGCCGAGACCAAGGCTCCGTTGCTCTCTCCTTTTCCCGGTCTACTGTTGCTTCTCGTTGCCTTCCCTGTGCGTGACTGCCCGGCCGTTCTTTCTCTCCCTGGAGGCGGGGGAGCGACGGGCTTGAGCTATAGGGAGACAAGCGATGGAAAGTGATTTAAGAGAGGGTTCCTGAGAATGGAAAGAGTCGGTTAATCCTCCCCCCAGACGTAGTTACCGTGAGATCTGAAAGGCCTGGGACACCTATATGGTGATAATCCCAGGTGGGGGGGTGTGAGGCTCTCGGGTGAGTTTGATAGTGGCTCCTTACGCTGTCCCCCAGTCTCTGCTTGTGATTCCAGAAACGGCCGGGTGCTTTTTTCATACTGATCAGGAGTAAGGTATCTTTTGTTTTGACATGAGTCGGAAAGTGGCAGCGCCTGGTCTGCAGTTGCAATGAAAGTGGCGCCGTGTTTCATTGCTGTGCTCAGGTTTCTGCAGCCTGTGGACTTGAAATATATGTTTATTTTGTGTATTTCCATGCAGAAAAATTGTCTGCAAGTTTTTCTAAAAACGTATAGAGAAAGCTGACTTGTGGGGTTTCTTTCTAGCTCTGTGGTCATCATTGAACCATGCTATACTTCCTATAATTTTATTTAATTCTAGACACGTCTTGGTTAGAATACGTGCAATTGTATTGACTTTTTCCCGTGAGGGAGGAACGAACCAGAAGCAAGACTGAAAGATCTGAGATTATTTCTGATTACTTCAATGTAGCAAATCAGTGTGACAGAGAAGCTGAGAAAGTTACTAGTAGTTTGCATAAAGGGGCTTATATGTTGAATATGCATAGTTACATTATTTTTTAATTTACATTTCATAGCATATGTTAAAATCAAGGAATAGCTATTAATGTACTAAGTTAATGGTTATGCATTTAGTTATTTTATACTTTGCTCAAGCATGTAGTAAAATTCTAGCATCCCGGTTGGCATGGCAACTGTTCTAAATGGTTGGGGGGAAGAGATCTTAACTCTGGGCCTTACCCCCGCTCTTACTTAATGAAGTTCTGTTTCTTCTCCCCACCTGATTGTGAACCACCCCAGTAATTCTCAATCAGAATATTTGATCCCTCCAACTCCCCTAGGGATCCTATGTACCTATCCCAAGTGTACTTGAATTCAGTTACTGGTTTTGTTTTCACCATCTCCAGCAGAAAGCCATTCCATGAATTCACCACCCTTTCCATGAAGACGGTTACTTCTAAACCTGTTCTCTTTTGCCTTCATCCTATGTCGCTTCATTCCAGAGCTCCCTTTCCATTGAAAAAGATTCCCCTCCCCTCTATCATCTCAATTTTCTCACCTTTCTTCCAAAATATGCATATTGAAGTCTGCCCCCTTATGCTTTATGACAAAGACCGCTGACAATTTTAGTAGCCGCCCTCTGGTGAGACCTAATTTAGAATATTATGTGCAATTCTGGAGACCACACCTTCAAAAAGAGCTAAAAAGGATGTAGTTGGTCCATAGGAAGGCTTCTAAAATGGTGTGTGATCTCAATATGTATACTTTGGAGGAAAGGCGGGAGAGGGGAGATATGATAGTTAAATACCTACGTGGCATAAATGCACATAAAATTCAGCGTGCCTGCATATGTTCTAAACTAAGAACATTTTGCTATCTTTGAGGGGCTTAGTAATTATGTAGTATTCACACGCTTTAACTGCTGTTAGAGTGTAATGCTCTTAAAATACATAAGCTGCCCTGATGATATAGATCTGGAATAAAACCCCACTTTGAATACTGAGTGCAGTTCTGGACATTAGGGTATTTCCTAAAAGAGCATTGACAGGGTAGAACAAATCATAGGAGGACCACTAAAATAGTATATTACAGTGCTTCCCTTACTCTTCTCTTCTCTATATAAGTTCATGTAAACCTTTTTTTCCTTCTCTTCCTATATTTTAAGTTCTTGTAAACCGTGCCGAGCTCCACAACATCCGTGGAGATGATGCGGTATATAAACTTAAGGTTTAGTTTAGTTTTGTGGCTGTGACGCCATATTTGTGGTTAAATAAAATGAGTCTAGTCTCTTTCATTTGAAAGGAAGTTCTGAAATGAGAGGGCATAGGATGAAGTTAAGAGGTGATAGGCTAAGGAGTAATCTGAGGAAATACCTTTTTACAGAAAGGGTGGTAAGTGCGTGGAACAGTCTCCTGGAAAAGGTGGTTGAGACAAAGACTGTCTGAATTCAAGAAAACGTGGGTTAGGCACATGGGATCTCTTAGAGAGAGGACGAGATAATGGTTACTGCAGATGGGCAGACTAGATGGGACATTTGGCCTTTATCTGCCATCATGTTTCTATGTTTTTATGAAAGTGCAATTTCCAAAATTGTACACACAATTCTAAATGAGGTTTCATCAGAGTTTTATAAAGAGGCATTGTCACCGCCTTTTTCCTTTAGGTCATTCATCTGCTTATCAACCCAAGCATCCTTCTAGCTTTATCATCACCTTTTCTACCTGTTTGGCCATCTTAAGATAATCATGTATGACCACACCTTAATCCTGCTCCTCTGTAGTGCACAAAAGTTCTTTGTCTCCTAAACTATACTGTTATGTTGGGTTTTTGCAGCCCAAATACAATACCCCAAAACAGGAAATACTAATCTGAATAAATAACAATACTCCACTTATATAATATAAGAGCACTATCTATATGAAGATGTAAGTGATACAACATATAAGCCAACGTTTCACGGTGTGTAGCTGTTTCTTCAGGGCTTTGTCAAATGTCGCTTCCCCACATTTAGTGTGTTGCTTGCAGGACGCTGGTAAGAGCAGAAAAGCAAGCAACACAATAAATGTGAGGAAGTGACATTTGACAAAGCCCTGAAGAAATGGTTACACACCGTGAAACGTTGGCTTATATGTTGTATCACTTACATCTTCATAATTTAAAAAAAATGAACTTAGTCCTACAAAAATAGAGTAGTGGTAACCACACATTCTCTTCGGAGTTTTTTTGCCAATGATGTGGGTGGAGGAGGTTTGAACATTTCTTGCTCTGCCGTGATAATACCTGAGGCTTTTTCTTCCATTGGGGATAGTATTCTTACATTATATAAGTGGAGTATTCTTATTTATTGTTATAGCCCAAAACAGTACACTAGTACTGTAGTTTACTGCAACTTTGAACAGGAACTTTATTTGTATCACTAAAACTACCCATTTGGTATAACTCCTGATACTGTAGCTTACAAAATTTTAAAATTCAGCGTGCCTGCATATGTTCTAAACTAAGAACATTTTGCTATCTTTGAGGGGCTTAGTAATTATGTAGTATTCACACGCTTTAATTGCTGTTAGAGTGTAATGCTCTTAAAATACATAAGCTGCCCTGATGATATAGATCTGGAATAAAACCCCACTTTGAATACTGAGTGCAGTTCTGGACATTAGGGTATTTCCTAAAAGAGCATTGACAGGGTAGAACAAATCATAGGAGGACCACTAAAATAGTATATTACAGTGCTTCCCTTACTCTTCTCTTCTCTATATAAGTTCATGTAAACCTTTTTTTTCCTTCTCTTCCTATATTTTAAGTTCTTGTAAACCGTGCCGAGCTCCACAACATCCGTGGAGATGATGCGGTATATAAACTTAAGGTTTAGTTTAGTTTTGTGGCTGTGACGCCATATTTGTGGTTAAATAAAATTGCGTGACCCTTTGGGAAGTGCAGAATAATGATGCACCTATGGAGAGACCACCTAGGTCGTGACCCCTGTTTACTGTCACAATCCACAGATTGAGAAGGCCTGATGTATGGCATGTATAAAGTGATAGGTAGAAAAAAGAATGACAAGTCTATTATATATAAGAAACTAAAGAGTATATTTAGTAGGCTTCAACAAAGTCTCAAAGAAAATCTCAAGAATAAGTGGTAATCATGAAGTTGAAGTGCTAAAGTTCAAACAAAATACATTCATAAATATAGTCATGTGAAAAAATTAGGACACCCCATGAAATATTCAGTTCTTTCTTAAGAAATGTTCACATATTGATGTCAGTTTTTAAAAAAATTTATCTCTGGAAAAGAAAGTGATGTAATTTAAGATAAACAACAAAAATTTCCTAGATTTATTCATGAAACAAAAATATCCACAAAAATGTGTATTCTAACTGAGGAATAAATTAGGACTCCCTAGTCCCCAGTCATTAGTAGTGATATAGAAGTAACTAGAGTAGATGAAATGAGGAAAGAAATAGATAAGAGCAAGAAACTCCGTATGGTCTCTCTAGACATATCTTCTGCTTTTGATATAGCGGATGGCACTATTATGTTGGGTAAATTGAGAACTGTGGGCTTAGGTGGAATGGTATATGATTGGTTTGTGTCTTATTTTCATGGATGCTCAATTAGAGTCCAAAGTAATGGGTGAATGTCTGAAGTTGCACCTGTTAGTAAGGGGGTCCCAAAGGGTCCTGCCCTCTCAGCATTGATGTTTTATCTGTACATGGTGAGTTATCGCTTTTATGCTGATGACATACATAAAATTGGGAAATTGAGTTGCAGCCTAAATTATCTGTATGCCGTTGAAGAGTGGATGTCATAAGCTGGCACTGAATATTGCTAAGACTGATGTGATTGGAAAAGATGAGGATCATAGGTGGCCAGAGAACATTGAGATTAATGTGAAACTCTCAATACATAAGCGTCTTAAAAATCCTATGGGTTTGGCTGGATTCTACCTTGAGTATGGCTGTGGTCAAGTCTATTTTCTTTCAAATGCGAGTACTTAGCAAGTTAAAACCAATGCAAATTTTTGTATTATGCATTTGCTTTTGAATAATTTTATATGAATGTAAGTTATTTATTGTTGTATTGTTATTATCATTATGTAATAATGATAATAGTTTATATACCGCAGGACCGTTAAGTTCTATGCGGTTAACAAAGATTAAAAGATGCTACAAATTGAATTAACAAAGTTAAAAGTTGGTGATTAACAGCTCAAGAGATCAGTTATTGTGGAGTAAGTTTGTCCTGGTCAGTTACCTAAATACTTCAGGTTCTCATCCCTTTTTGGTTCCTCCTGAATTTCTAGTTGTACTTACATCTCTGGCCATGAGGTTTTTGAAAAGCAATTTTTTTATGCACATCAAAGGAGTGGCCCTGGGGACATCTTTTGCCCTGGTGATTGCTAACCTATTCATGGCCTGGTTTGAGAGAAAATGGATATCCTGCTACTTTGTTTCAACATGTATTTTGTTGGTGGCGTTATGATTTGGACTGGGTCTGAAGAGAATTTAGCGCGGTTAGTGAATGATCTCAAACAACATCATCCTACCATTTGTTTTGAAGCACATTGGGCTATACATACTGTTAATTTTCTGGATGTAAAGGTGCAGCAGGGACTAAAGGCTTTGAAACTACTGTGTTTGTTAAACCAACTGATTGCAATATTTTTTTTTACACTTTATGAGTATGCACCCCATACATTCCCATAGTAGTATCCCTTTTTCTCAACTTATATGCTATTGGCAGATTTGTTCTTCTACAACTGTGTACACTAAAAGATCGATGGAATTGGTCGATCGATTTGCAGCAAGGGGCTATCCAGATAAAACCCTTAAAAATGCCACCAGAAGAGCACGTTTTAATTATAGAGAACTTCTATTACAATATCAATCTATGAAGAAGACTGAGGATATGATGAGCTTTGTTCTGAAATATAATATACATACTTCACAGATGGTCCGTTTTCTTAAGAAACATCTGCATATTTTGTCCACTGTATCTGCCTTTAGTAATACATCTTTTTTGTTTTCCTACAAACGAAATCCTAACTTGCGTGATATCCTATGCCCTGCTGTTGTGGGCAGAGATTGGGAACAGAGGAGGGTGGCTTTTGGTAGACATTCTAAATGTGGACAATGCTCTGTCTGCAATATAATGATGGATATTACAGAATTTAGAGACCCTAAAACTGAACAGATTATACAGTTTAGATCTATTACGTCCTGCACCTCTGCAAATGTAATCTGTTTTCATCTGTCCTTGTAATTTAATGTACTTGGTCAGATGTCTTGTCAGTTGAAGACCCAGCTCATCGAACATATATATTGCATAACCCAAAAGAAGATCAAAGAACCTCTGGTGGAACATTGTCTTGCTTATGAACATGAGTTCGCTGATCTTAAATATTTTAATTTTGAGCAACTT
The DNA here is from genome assembly GCF_902459505.1 of Geotrypetes seraphini. Taxonomy (NCBI): domain Eukaryota; kingdom Metazoa; phylum Chordata; class Amphibia; order Gymnophiona; family Dermophiidae; genus Geotrypetes; species Geotrypetes seraphini. The sequence goes on along the minus strand of NC_047084.1, from coordinate 237,115,268 downwards.
TACGTCAACCTCCGTAGGGGTGATGTCAGCCGCAGATTGCATCAGCAAGAGCAGCAGCTGATTTTTGCTCTACAAACTACTTTCCCTATTGGTTTGAATGCAGCCCTTGGATGGTGCACATTTTTGTGATTGGATTTTCGCTCTTCAGTTGCCTTTTCTATTGGTTGTTTCTTTCAGTCCCATCATGACGTAATTTAATTACGTGCAACGTAATTTTTTGTGGCCTTTGAAAAGCATCGATGTCTCCAATTTCCTTTGCCATTTTTTGCAGCATAGCCTTTCTGGAGGATCGTCTGTTCTACTGTCCCCTGACAATGTGACCAGTGAAACGGGGTACTCCCTTTGGGATTTGACTTCTACAGTTGAGACCTGAGTTTTATCAATATGGTGTTTGACTGGACAGCATAAGATAAGTGGCCATTATTTTTTTTTCAGTTGCTCTTTATGTATGACTGTGTCTAATTGGTCTCTGTGGACTTACTACCCTGCAATCTGCTATGTGGGGTGGCTTTGAATACTGCCTTTTAGAGTGGAGTTTTTTTCTGACCTATGACTGTTGTATACCTGCTGTATTTGCTTGTACCTTGTCAGTCTTGTGCTAATAGCATGGTTATAGCTCCCTTTGGGGCGTTAATGAGGTCTTTTTCTCCACTTGCAATTTTGAGTTGGCTTTCGTGATTCTTTGTCCCCCCCCCCCTTTAGCAGTAGAAGAGCAGATTTTTTTGTATTCTCTTGATTATTATCTGCTCTTTTCTCTTTTTGATATTATTATATAAAGATCAGTGTGATAAGCCATACTTTAGCACACTGTATTCACTATCAGACCTAGGCTTCCACAAATGGTTTCTTCACTGACTCACTCTATGGACCACATTCTAGATCTAATCTTTATTCAAAAAGATACTCCGCTCACAAAAACTCCTGGGTGCACCACCAAACCAGTACCCTGGTCTGATCACCATTTGATCACATTCAACCACACCCACACAACAAATTAACCATTAACCAGGAAGCAAAACCAACATAAGATATACAATAACGACGCTATCAACTTAGAGGATCTCTCCACAGACCTGTCTAACCTAGTGAGAACATTAAAATCCAATTAATGAATCTGTTGACAAGGCTGTCATGGCCTGGCACACTGAGATAAAAACCCTATATGAATGGCTAGTCCCAGTCAAAGAGATCAAATATTGTCCCCACAAATATTCCTCCCCTTCATTTACCAATGACTTTTAAGAACTAAGAGAATTAAGAAAAATGGAAAGGAAATGGTACAAATCCAGGCTTAACAGTGACAGGTCCAAATGGAAGGAACTGCATGAAAATTTTTTAAAAAGCCACCATAGAGGCTAAAAAAGATATACTACTCCCAATAATTATTAAAGATTCCTAATAGATTAAAAAAAAAAAACCTTTTTAAACTAACAAAAAAGATCACAACATCACAAGGAGACAACCTTGCAACATCACAAGGAGACAACCAATGCCTTAATACTGAACTTGACAGTGAAATGCTCTCAGATTACTTAACTGCCAAAGTAGACAAAATATGGTTTTGCCTCAACCCCACCCCACAACTCGGACAAGTTAATTAAAACTACAACTGGGAACCTAGCTCTCATGATTACATCACCAAGATACTAAACACTATTTGCCCTTCTGGCTCCAACCTGAACCCCTGTCCGCCACGTCTATTAGTGGCTGTGAAAGATGCCTTTTGTAGACGTCATCCTTCCTCTCATTAACACCTCTCTACAAACAGGCATAGTGCCCACAAACTGGAAGTCATCAGTCATCAGACCAATCTTGATAAACCCCACACTCAACCCTAATGTGCCCAGCAAGTTTAGACCGTCTCCAACTCCAAGACCGTCTACATTTTCAAGATCCTGGAAAAAACAGTGTTAAACCAATTACACTCTTTCATCGACAAACAAGGAAACCTATCCACCTTCCAGTTGTGATTCAGGAAATTCCACAGTACTGAAACTGTCCTTCTTAACATCCATGACTGCTAGAAACTCATGCATTAAGGTAATGATATCCTTCTGGTGCTACTGGATCTCAGCATGGCATTCAACACTGTTCACCATCTTCTTCTCATTTCTCGACTCTGAAATTGAAATCCGAGACCCTGCATTATGATGGTTCACTTCCTTCCTGAATAATAGATCCCAAAGTATACTACTCAACGATGCAGCTCTCTGAAATTGAAATCCGAGACCCTGCATTACGATGGTTGACCTCCTTCCTGAATAATAGATCTCAAAGTATACTACTACTACTCTAAACTAAGCACACAGCCTAGGAATACACCCTTGACTCCATCCTATCGCTTTCCAACCTCATCTCACAGGGGGTATTTTCCTCATTTTACTAAATATGACAGCTCTGAAAATAAGAAACTACTTTTCAGAGTCTGACTTCATCCAACTACTCTATGCCTTAGTCCTCTCCTACATAGACTACTGCATCGCGTGCTATTCAGTGGTCTCAAATCGAAGAACATACGACTCCAGCGTGTACTAAACACAGTAGTCAGACTTCTAAAAAACCTCCATGCCCGTGACCCTGTCTCCCAAGCTTTATGCTCAGCTCACTGGCTACCTGTAGCCAAATGTGTCTTCAAGGGCAAAACCTCCATGCCCGTGACCCTGTCTCCCAAGCTTTATGCTCAGCTCACTGGCTACCTGTAGCCAAATGTGTCTTCAAGGGCCTTATGCTAGCGTTCAAAACCTTGCACGACTACATGATGACCAAGCTTTCTCTGTACTTGCCAGATGGGTCCCTCTGCTCCCAGGATTGGTTGTCTCCTTGTGTCAAAATGCTCCCTTAAAGGATTCCTCAACTTTAGGAAAGTAATAAAAACATACCTCTTCACCTAATTTCCCTGCTGAAGAATCTGTCCCTTTCCACCCTCTCTATGCCCTTCATGATCTTGAAAGTCTCTATCATGTCTCCTCTGAGTCTCCTCTCCCTTGAAAATAGGAGACTCAGAGGAGACATGATAGAGACTTTCAAGATCATGAAGGGCATAGAGAGGGTGGAAAGGGACAGATTCTTCAGATTATTGGGAACCACAAGCACAAGGGGGCACTCAGAGAAGCTGAAAGGGGACAATTTCAGAACCAATGCTAGGAAGTTCTTTTTTACGCAGAGGGTGGTGGACACCTGGAATGTGCTTCCGGAGGTTGTGATAGGACAAAGTACACTACGGGGGTTCAAGGAAGGATTGGATAAATTCCTGAACAATAGGGGGATTGAAGGATACAGATAGAGGTAGAGATAGGTTTTAGATAGAGTATGGATAGAAGGATAAAAGGGATTAGAGAAGGATCACATTACAGGTCATGGGCCTGATGGGCCGCCGCGGGTGCGGACTGCTGGGCACGATGGACCTCGGGTCTGTCCCAGCAGAGGCAACTTCTTATGTTCTTATGTATATTGGTACTAGATCTCGGTATGTGTCACATTAGAATAAAAACTTATATTAATAAAATTTTCACTATAACTATGTCAAATTTAACTTGTAAACTGTATATTATGTATATTTGTATTAGATCCCTAGTGTGTGTCAAGTTGGGATAAAACTTGTATTGAAAAACCCTGCACTGTAACTATGGCAAATTGTAAACTGTATCCTATGGGGCTCATAATCGAAACTTAAATATGTCTATAAACCCGTCCAATTCAGCATTTGGTCATCCTAAAAGACAGGTCGTCCAAATGCTGATAATCAAAATGGCTTTTTGGATGTATCCAGGGACATTTTAGGCCTCTGAATCCCGCTGTGTGCCTGGAGCTGAAAGGGGTTTTTTTGGAGGCGTGGTTAGGGCAAAATGTGGGCTGACCTAAATTTAGTCATCCTGAAGGGATAATCGAATGTTTGACGAGACTGCCTAGACAAAACTTTAACGTTGTGAGTTAGACAATGTAAAGACAGGTGGGTTATTCCATGTCAAGTGATCAAGGGCTCCCTGCATGACCATCACGGATTTTGATAAAACTTTATGCACAAAGTCCCACATGTATCAAACGAACTTTGGTAAAGTTTTAGTTTCGCCTGTGGAATATTCGTGGAGATATAGCCATTTGTTTGACCCCATACCGCAATGACATACAGTACAACAGTGACATTCTGACAACTTTGAGACACAATATCTCACGAGCTATGTTTCCAAAAAAACTGAAACTTAGCTACCCTGCACAACTTTTGGAGCTCTATTCAGTGCTACCAATAATAATTTTTGTCGAGCACTGAGTGAATGGCTGAATTACAGTAAACTTGGCCAAAAAAATTAGTGCTCCAAAAAAAGTCAAAGTTTGACATTACTTAGCTCCCACAATAATTGAGTAATAAATGCGAAATTTGGCGCATAATGTCTCAGTACAACATTGTTTTCAAAAGTACAATTTCAACCTCCAAGCTTTTTCCATTAGTTTACAAATTAAGTGTAAAGTTGCTAATTTGTGTAAAAAGGCCAAAAATAGGGTATTTTCAGCCTGCTTTTACAGAAAAATACCTTTCAGAAACTCTTTCAAATCAGTCTCATTAGAAAGAGCATATTTCAAACCCCCTAGAAAAGTGGGCTTCATTTTTCAACGCAGGTTAACAATGCCCGAAAAAGGGGGACAAAGTTGGGAGATGTCACCATGGCAACGGCCTACGTTTCAACTTACAATTATGTTACTTTTCACACTGTTTTTCCCTGTTTATTTTTACTCAAGCTTTGGGTACAATTATAGTGTTCTTAATTAATGATTATTCCTAACTAGAAATTGAGGTGATAATTTTGTTGCATGCAGATCACAAATTACAACTTGTTTTCTTTTTCAGATCCACATTATTATTAATTCAGTTTAAAATGGATGCCAACGAATCGACTAATAATAATCCTTTTCTGCCAGACTGTACCATTGGGCAAAAATTGTTGTCAGTGTCATATGACGGCACATTTTATTCTAAAAAATGTGGGCTCATTTTTTTACATAATTTGTCAACCGATGAAAAATTGCTTATCACTCGGCGCTCTGAAGTTGAACTGATGGATAAAGACCAAATCTGCCTCCACCACAAAGCAAAGTATCTCGACAAATACGAATTAAAGCAAACATCGTGTTGTAATCCATTTGAAAAGAAAAATCACATTGTTCAAAGTGGATTGTTAAAAGTCGATCTTGCCATGTCTAATGATTTTAGAAAAGTGGCAAAAATAAATATCAAGCCAGGTCAGAAACTTTGCAGTAGGTGCAAAGCCCAATACGTTTCAATGAGTGAAGCTACTGCAGCATCTTCATCTTCAGATGATTTTGATATCAGCATCTCTGATCAAAACTTGACTGCTTTAGGAACCTCTCCATTGAAAATTCGAAGGTTAGCTAGTAGAGATAAAGCCGGCTATGTGATATGAAAAATTGAACGTGTGCAGAATGTGATAGCCAAGAAGATTACATCTGCTGCTGGAGTTTCAGCTGAAGAAGTTGGGCCGTCTCGTCAGTCTGTAGAATGCAAGTTATGTGAAGATTACACTGACCTCATTGAAGAAATGAAAACGAAAATTGCAATATCCAACAGGTCAATGAAAGTTCAATTATTGACGATGGACCCAAAAAGTTGGTCAATAAAGGAAACAGCAATAAAGTTTGGCGTTTCAGAGCGCATGGTCAGAACAGCCCAAAAAGTAAAGAAAGAGAAAGGCATTTGTTCTATACCTGATGCAAAAATTGGCAAGTCCCTTCCAAAAGAAATTGCAAATAGAGTTCAAGATTTTTACGAAGACGATGAATTCAGCAGAATATGTCCTGGCAAAAAAGATTGCATTTCAGTCCGCCTCAATGGTTTAAAAGTACAAAAGCAAAAGCGGCTGCTGTTGTGTAATTTAAAAGAGCTGTACGTGGCGTACTGTAACAAATAAGGAACTGAAATTGGTTTTTCCAAATTCTGTGAGCTCAGGCCAAAGTGGTGTGTAACCGTTGGTGCATCAGGTGCACACTCCGTGTGTGTCTGCACGATACATCAAAATGTAAAACTCATGCTACAAGGCGCCAATATCAAAGAGAACTACAAAGTTCTTATGGAAAAAACTGTGTGCGACCTAAATGTCAAGGACTGTATGCTACAACGATGTCAAAACTGCCCTGGTGAAGAAGCACTAACAGCATACCTGGAAGAAATATTCAAGGATTTAGATCCAGAAGAATCAATAGAATTTAAGCAATGGGTTCACGCTGACCGTGAAACATTAGAAACAAGCGTACTAACCATGGACAACTTTATTGAAAGACTTGCAAGCAAGATTTGGAAGTTGACAAGCCACCATTTCATTTCAAAACATCAAAGTGAATATTTGAAGATGTTGAAGACAGGCTTAAAAGAAACGGAAATGATCGTTTTGATGGATTTCGCTGAAAATTACTCATTTGTTGTACAGGATGCCGCCCAAGGCTTTCACTGGGAAAATTCACAAGCTACAGTACATCCTTTTGCATATTACCTCAATGAAGTGGGCACATTGCAAGTTGTAAACTGTTGCATTATTTCTGATCATATGCAACATGATACGATATCTGTACACGTGTTTATTCAAAAGTTGATCGAATTTTTGGTAACTCAAACAAACATTACCAAAATATACTACTTCAGTGACGGCTCAGCTGCACAATATAAAAACTACAAGAACTTTGTGAATTTGTGCAATCACAGAAATGATTTCAACATTGAGGCTGAATGGAATTTTTTTGAAACTAGCCACGGAAAATCACCCTGCGATGGAGTTGGTGGAACAACTAAACGACTGGCTGCCCGGGCTAGCCTCCAAAGACCATCAACGGATCAAATATTGACGCCAAAGGATTTATTTAACTTTTGTGACTAAAATATACATGGAGTTAAATACATTTATGTTCCAAAAGAAGAAATTGAAGAAAGCAAAAAGTTTCAAGAAGAAAGATGGCATGAAAGCAGCACAGTAGCCGGTACCAGAGAGCACCACCAATTTGTACCAGTCGACTCAAACTCGGTTCGTGTCAGCAAAGTTTCAAATGACACAATAAATTTTGTTGCCAAAATTTCTGATTCTGCCATTCCAAATTTGAAAGTGTCCGAAATCTTTCCTGGTTGCTACGTTGCCTGTACTTACGATAATCAATGGTGGATAGGCAACGTTGTTGAAGTCTCAATTGAACAAAATGATGCATTGATAAAATTTATGCATCCTCACTGTCCAGCTCATTCGTTTTATTGGCCAGAAAGGCAAGACGTTTGTTGGGTTCCAGAGCAACACCTCATCTGCATGCTTTGTGCCCCTTCAGTTACATCATCCGGCTGCCAATATCAATTTCCAGAAACTGCATTGAAGAAAGTGGCTCAAAAATTTAACAGAATGTTATAAAGATTGCTGGCAGTTAAAATCAAAGTGGACTTCACTTCGGCTTGGGAACCATATAAGATACCCAATTTAGGCTTGGGAACCTAGGATAAGACACCCTAATCATTGGCTTTGGAACCAGAAAGATACCAACAAAAGGCTTTGGAACCTTGACAAAGAAACCAAATGCGAGGCTTGGGAACCTGGACGAAGTGGCCCACCCGTGGCTGGTATTGCACAGCTATCGGGCGTGACCCCTATGGCGATGGGGTTGCCAGTTCAAACTCTTGAACTGGTAGTGACAATGTCACCATGGACCAACGCAATAGAGTAGTAGTAATACTACGTCAATACAAAACTGTAACTTTAAAAATGACAGAACTATGTTGAAATAGAGGTTGTTACCGTGGCAACGTCTCCCAACTTTGTCCCCCTTTTTCAGCCTTTGTTAACCTGCATTGAAAAATGAAGTCCACTTTTCTGGGGGGTTTGAAATATGCTCTTTCTAATGAGACTGATTTGAAAGAGTTTCTAAAAGGTATTTTTCTGTAAAAGCAGGCTGAAAATACCTTATTTACACAAATTAGCAACTTTACACTTAATTTGCAAACTAATGGAAAGAGCTTGGAGGTTGAAATTGTATGTTTGAAAACAACGTTGTATTGAGACATGTGCCAAATTTCGCATTTATTACTCATTGTGGGAGCTAAGTAATGTCAAACTTTGACTTTTTTTGGAGCACTAATTTTTTCGGCCAAGTTTACTGTAATTCAGGCATTCAATCAGTGCTCGGCAAAAATTGTTATTGGTAGCAATGAACAGAGCTCAAAAAGTTGTGCAGGGTAGCTAAGTTTCAGTTTTTTTGGAAACACAGCTCGTGAGATATTGTGTCTCAAAGTTGTCAGAATGTCATTGTCGTACTGTATTTCATTGTGGTATGGGGTCAAACAAATGGCTATATCTCCACAAATATTCCACAGGCGAAACTAAAACTTTACCAAAGTTCGTTTGAGACATGTTGGACTCTGCATATGAAGTTTCATCAAAATCCGTGATGGTCATGCAGGGCACTTTCCAAGAATCTGATTACTTGACATGGAATGACCCAGGTATAAGTGCTCAAAAGGTATACAAAGTGACCAAACAACCACTGCAGAGACAATGTAAAGACCCCCATCCCCCCATGTTCACTGACCCCCATCGCACCTCCACAAAATTCAGAATAAAAATGTATATACCTGCCTCCAGAACATCAGCATCTGGCATAGGAAAGCCTAGTCAAGCTGCAAAGAGGTGGCTTAAATTGTATGGGGGAGTGGGCTAGTGAACCATAGAGAGGAGGACCCAGGCTCATAAGCCACTCTAACCAATACATTCATGGTGGAAAATGTGAGCCCACCAACCCCCCCAAAAAAATAAAACCCCTACTCTAAACTAAACTAAATCTTAAGCTTATATACCGCATCTTCTCTATAAAGATAGAGCTCAGCACGGTTTACAGGAAATTTAAAAAGAAGGAAAAACATAATAAGAATTAGTGATTGTATAGAAAGCATTGAGGTTTACATTTTTGAGAATAGACAAGTTTTCAGATGTTTTTGGAATAATTGGAAGGAACCCAAATTCCGCAGTTGGGTATATAGGTGGCATCCGCAGCCATAAGGGCTATTGGGATTGTAGTAGGTATAGTGGGTTTGTGGGGGCTCACCATAACCTATAAGGGAGTTCTGGTGAGATGTTTATCTGGCACCCTTTTTGTTAAGTTCACAGCAGTGCCCTGTAAGGTGCCCCACTGCTCTGTTGCCATGTCTTTGGTATAAAGATAGACGTAGTTACAATCTGGACGATCAAACACCTGGATGTGCAAATAGATGATTTTTGGGGAAACCCCCCCCACCCCTATTTTAGATGTACAGGTAGTCGTCGACTTATGACTTATGTGACATGCGACCGTTCGACTTTACAACGCATTTCCCCAGTCCATACTAATTACAGTACTGTACAGTATTTTTTACCCCTCCCCGCATACCTTTTCCCTGGTGGTCCAGCGGTGTATCCTGCCTGAGCCCCTCCTGCTGATGTCAGAAGCCAGCAGCGCACCCGGGCCGGCATGCGTAGTAGTGAGCTTTTAGAACTCCCGCCCCGCTGACTAAAACACTGCTGTAAGTTCTCACGGGAGTTGTGGTTCTGGCTGCAGTGTTTCAGTCAGCGGCACAGGGCGGGAGTTCTAAAAGCTTGTTCCTGTGCATGCCGGCCCGGGTGCGCTGCTGGCTTCTGACATCGGCAGGAGGGGCTCAGGCAGGATACACTGCTGGACCACCAGGGAAAAGGTACGCGGGGAGGGGTAAAAAATAGCACAGTACTGTATACAGTACTGTATTAACATAGGCTGACTTATGACCGAATCAACTTACGACCTATCAGTCGGAACCGATTGCGGACGTAAGTCGACAACTACCTGTACTTTTCGAGAACGGACATTTTGCCACTGCCAGCTTTGAGCGACTAGTGCCCTACGTCCAAATCGGACTTAGACATTTTTTTATTATGACCTTACATATATATTGGTATTAGATCCCTAGTATGTGTCGAGTTAGGATAAAAACTTGTATCAAAAAAACCCCTTTATACTGTAACTATGGCAAATTGTAACCTGTTAACTGTATATTATATTCTGAGCTCTTTGGGTAGAACGGTATAGCAAGCAAATCAAGTAAATATCCTTCTCACAGGAAGTATCTCTGCTTCTGCATAGGTCCTCGATATTTTCAGTACAAGGTGTTACCCTTCGTACTAGTCTCTCTGCACCTCGTGTTTTCACAAAGAAGGAAATTCTATAACAGGTGCCTAAAAATAGGTGCTAAATAGACGCCTAACTTAGGCACCTAACTTAATTAGTATATTGGCTATAATTACGAGCTTTATTAAACTCATAACTGAAAAAATAAAAATTAATTGGGTGATAGGCGCCAATCTTCTTAGGTACCATTCTACATAAGAGGCACATAATGGCGCCTAACTCTAAAGTAGGTGTGTTTAGGGACATTGAAGGACCTTAGCGCTATTAGGCATGATTCTCTAAAGTACTTAGATGCCTATAATGTAGGCTTTTAAAACCCTGGCCTACATTTTAGGAACCTAATAGGCGCCTAATTTTAGTAAGGCACGATTCTGTAATGGGTGCCTAAGTGTGATTGACATGAAAGAGGTGCAAGTTTCAAGTTTAATAAGTATTTGATTAATCGCTTATCTTTTTTACTAAGCGATATACAATATAAATTGATAAAAACAAATTAAAAATTACAAAAAAACAAACAATGTAAAAACAAAAGAAATGAGAGGGAGAAAGGGAGAACTGTAAAATCAAGAAAAAGATGGGAAAGGGGAGAAACAAAAGGGAGGGGGAATTTTCTTTTTGGAGCCATTTCATTGAGGGACAGAGATCAATGCTCGAAAGCATCTTTAAATAAGCATTTTAAAGCTCCCTTGAATTTGTCCATATTTATTTCCTCTCTGATATGAAAAGGTAAAGAGTTCCATATAAGCGGAGCAGTGACTAGAAACATTGTTGTACATCTAGTGCTGACCATCTTAAGTGATGAGACATGGAAAAGATGTGTGGTAGATCTAAGGACTCCAGATGGAGCATGAGGGATAAACATTTTATTGATAAAGACCGGTTCTCTTGTTTTTTGTTTATTTAAGATTTGATATACCACTCCTGCATTTTACTGACCTAAGCAGTTTACAAAGTAGTAAACTAAAATGAAATTAGGTACTTGAGAAAAACTAACTACTGATAATTAAGGCTATTTTATGAGAGATTCTGTGAGATACCGGAAGCCAGTGGGCTCTTTTTTTTAGTAATTGAGCTATTGTCTTAACTTTTATTGATTTTACCTGATGTATCCTTTTTACTGATTGCTTTTATCTTGTATTAGATACTAAGGGGGTAATAATTAAAAAAAAAAGAAACGTCTAAAAAGTGTCCTAAATGGCTACTTGGACGATCAAAAAGCCTGATCGTCCAAGTACCCATAACCAAAGCTGGTTTTTAGACGTATCTAAAAACAGCTTAGGCCTTTCCCCTGCCTCTAAACGCACAGAAAGAAAAGAGGTGTGTTTAGAGGAGGGGAAAGGGCGGGCAGTGGGCGAGAGGTGGACCGACCTACACCTAGGCGTACAACACCTATAACCAAAACAGTTTAGTCGGCACTTAGACCTGTTTGACTTAGACGAAAGAAAACCAGGTCTAAGTGCCGAAAAAGGGGCCGCTGAGCTGATGGCCGCTGGCGCCATCAGTTCAGTGGCCTGGCAACCTAACCATCGCGGCAGGAGAGATGCCTCATCTGCCCTACCTCGATGCCATCACTCCTCTACCTGAACTGCCGCGACTCGCGGCAGTTCTGGTAGAGGAGTGATGGCATCGCGGTAGGGGAGATGAGGCATCTCTCCTGCCGCGATGGATCACTCCCCCCACACACACAACATCGGGGCAAGAGGGAGCTCAAGCCCTCTTGCCCTGCGGCAGCCGCGACCCCCCCTGACACGATCGGGGCAAGAGGGAGCCCAAGCCCTCTTGCCCTGCGGCAGCCTAGACCCCCCCGACACGATCGGGGCAAGAGGGAGCCCAAGCCCTCTTGCCCTGCGGCAACCTAGACTCCCCCGACACGATCGGGCCAGGAGGGAGCCCAAGCCCTCCTGGCCCAGGCGACCCCCTACCCCCACCTCCCACTACATTACGGGCAGGAGGGGGGCCTAGGCCGACCCCACGACACCCCCAACCCCTTCCCCATACCTTTTTTAAGTTGGCCGTACAGACAGGTGCTAAACCCCTCCGTCCGTCCGGCAGCCCACAGAAGAATGGGGCTGAATTGGCCCAGCCGTACCAAAGCCCTGCCTACTGGTGGGGCCTAAGGCGCCTGGGCCAATCAGAATAGGCCCGAGAGCCCTAGGCCCCTCCTGTGGGCAGGGCCTTAGGCACATGGGCCCAACCCGGGGTTTGGGTTGGGCTCCCTCTTGCCCCGATCGTGTCGGGGGGGGGGGGGTTTGGTGGTTTGACATGGCAGGAGGGCTTGGGCACCCTCCTGCCTGGATCGTTGTGGGGGGGGGAATTCTGTAACCAATGTTGTTTTTGACAGACACCGGTTACAGAATCCAGCTTTTAGGCGAAGGACTGGCTCCTCCTTCGCCTAAAAGCCCTTCTGTTGGACGTTTGTGGCTTAGGCGTTTTTTTGTTTCATTATGGCTAAAATGTGTAGACGTGGTGTGGGTGTACATTTAGACATAGTGGAGATTGGGCGTTTAGGCAGAGGAAGGCCATAATCAAAACATGAACGTTACGCCCCCGTTACGCCCACATCTACATACTTGGATGTGACTTTTCCCAAAACTTGCGTCTGTCTCACGTCTTTATTCTGAGAACGCCTACCTGACGCCTAACTCCATCTAAATCCCAATTAACGTTTGTTAAGACCCTTAAATCGCTCATTAACCACTTAAATTGGACATCTAAAGCAAACTTAAAGTTAGGCGCACTTTATATAATCAGGGCCTAAAAGTCTTCACAAATAAAAATTATGCAAATTGGTTTGTAAATCTGTATGACACACAGCTTTGAGTGTGGTGTGGATCCGACAGCAGCTATGCATTCTCACAACCTGCCCACCTCCCATAGTTGGCTTCTTAACTTTATTATTGAATTGATGGTTCCGCAAGCTGACATAGGGTGGGAAGGCATTGGCATGTGCGTGGTATGGGCAGTACCCAAAGATTTAACATGACGGTGCACTTGACAGTGTCCATACAAAGTTTCAAGGATGATGTCCTCAGAGAACTCCTGCTATAGTTAAGTACCTTTGCTTTCTCCAAGGACAAGTAGGCATAATATTCTCACATGTTAGACTCTTAAGCTACAAAATACCAAAAATTGAATATCCCTTGTTTAAGAGTGAAATCAAAAAATATTCAATCCACAGAGATAACCAATCTCAAGTGTCTGCAGTCAGAGCAAATCATGAGGAAAAACTCAATGTAGACTATCATTGATCGTTTTTTATCTCAGTTTTTTAACTCGGTTTTACCAAGTGCTATATACTTATATTTATAGTTGAAGTGAAATAGTACTTAGCTTGAAGGAAGATATCCGTTTTGCCCAAAAAATATGTTACATCGGGCTTCTTCACGAAGTTGGTCAATTCTTATAAACACTATAAACATAAGAATCATCCGTTAAGTGACCTCAAAGACATGGAGCACTTATTACATTCTAACATTATAATATTTTTATATCATAATATTTTTTTAGAAGAAGCACGTATCTCGCTTTAAACTCATTAAACAAACCATGGCGGTTCAGAACAGGCTGCCCTGGAGACCCTAATTAGAAGATACACACAAAACTTCACTTAGTAAGTCCGGACGTTAAGTGGTAAATAGTTAATTTAGTTAAGATAAGTAATTGATTACTTTAGTTTAAATTTATCTTTATTCTTATACCTATTTATAATTAAAGTTAAAATATTAAAGTATTAAAATATTAGGAAGTTTTGCTGAAGTACTACTCATATTCTATAGTCCTCATACATTTAAATTTTCAAATCTTCCTACCCATTAGACTTTACAACGGTACCTCTAATCCACACCAATACCTCTAGTTTACAATGGTCCCAAGAGCCCGCCGCTCAACGATTCCTACAAGGAACCACATAAGTTACCTATTAATCCATCTGTAGCCTGCACAAGAAACCGAGCGACGGCGTCTTTTCGCCTCTAAAGCCCAAACTTAAAGTGCAGGAACAAACAGAGACAGACGCTATCCACTGTTATAATGGCGTCACATCCGACCAATAAAGACCGGAAATGACACCACCTAATGGAACGCAATGTACAGATGTTCCATCAAAGGTCTCTAAACACATATCTAAAGGTTATTTGAAAAAATTGATTAAATTAAAAAAGGGCTGCCAATTGATAGTAAGATTTAAACCATTAGGTTGAATACAATGTAAACAATCAATCCATTTTAATTCCAACTGAAGCAACTTTTTCCCGCTGTCACCCCCTCGAACCGAGGGCCCAACTTTGTCAATGACCATGCAACGTAACTGCTCAAATGCATGACCATGAGATACACAGTGAGAGACTAACGGAGCCTCATGCCTATTTAGATGGAGACAAGATTTATGTTCGGTCATACGGGTATTAAAAGACCTGGTAGTCTTGCCTACGTAAATTTTTTGACAAGGGCACATAATAAGGTATACCACATGGTCAGACTTACAAGCTGCCAGGATTGTGTGACTGGAAGAAGGTGAAGCAAACACAGAAAGAGGCAAGTGAGATGTCTAAAACTAACCAAAGAAGCCACATTTATTAGTCCACAATAAAGTCCAGTAAGGATAAACTTGCTCAACAGTAGTGGTCCCAACTAGGATCCCAGTTTCAGCGAAAGCCTTCTTCAGGGGACTAGTGAGATACTTGAGGAGCGTATTTCTTCCCGAGCATAAAGCAGAGCAGCTCCAGAGCTTACGATCGACCTGCCTGTGATGCTCTGCTGTCACTGCTCCTCCTCCACTACTGTTGAGCAAGTTTATCCTTATTGGACTTTTTATTGTGGATTAATAAATGTAGCTTCTTTGGTTGATTTTAGCCATCTCACTTGCCTCTTTCTGTGTTTGCTTTGCTATTTGTACCAAGGCTTGTTTTGTGCTTGTCTTTCTGGAAGAGGGTAAACATGAATATACAGGAGCCTGGCAAAACTCCACAGGGTTAGAGGGAAGTTTGACTTAAGTAGAGATAGATCAGTGGTTTCCAAACCTGTCCTGGGGGACCCCCAGCCAGTCAGGTTTTCAAGATATCCCTAATGAATATGCATGAGAGAGATTTGCATATAATGGAAGTGACAGGTATGCAAATCTCTCTCATGCATATTCATTAGGGATATCCTGAAAACCTGACCGGCTGGGGGTCCCCCAGGACAGGTTTGGGAACCACTGATATAGATTGTGCAGAACTGCTTGCCCAAACCAACTGTGCATTAATTACCACAACGCATGATCATTAATACAAAAGGGTCATTTTTAAGGCTGCAGTAAAAATGGCCTTGGTGCAAAGGAAAGATCCATGGAAGGGTGCTGTAGGGCTACTTTTTGCCACAGCTTAATAAAAGCGCTTCTACATAAAAATAAAATCCAAAAATGACAAAATAGAGCAAGAAAGCATAGAGGACAATGTAGAAAAGGAAAAAAATGAAAAACTTCAAAAATAGAGGAAGAAAGCAAAATAAATAAAAGCAAGAAAATGATCATAAGTTGTAAGGCTAATTATATTTTTGCTTTGACTTCCAGAAAGTTTTTAACTGGTGCCAAGTTTTCTACATGTTTTTCCACCACTCTGTCAAATAAATTGTATAAAAAATAGCACAAGTTTTTGGCATGCTGAATTCACCAGTGAATATCATTAATCCATACACAGAGTGAACATTTTGATTATGAAGTCTGACATTTTCATGGATTAAAAGTATTCTTTTGACTTCTTGGCATGCAAGGGAACTTTTTAAACT
This sequence comes from Geotrypetes seraphini, assembly GCF_902459505.1. NCBI lineage: Eukaryota > Metazoa > Chordata > Amphibia > Gymnophiona > Dermophiidae > Geotrypetes > Geotrypetes seraphini. The sequence continues at coordinate 237,099,332 of NC_047084.1, read as the reverse complement.
AAACCTTAAGCTTATGTACCGCATCTTATCCCAGGACAAGCAGGCAGCATATTCTCACATGTGGGTGACATCATCCACGGAGCCCCAATGCGGACAGCCTGACAAGCAATCTTGCTTGAAGAACTCTAGAAAGTTTGCGACTGCCGCACTGTGCATGTGTGAGTGCCTTCCTGCCCGATGTAGGGCGTGCATCTCCTCAGTTCTAGTTTTTCTGCAGAGCTGAGAAGTCCCTTCTTCAAGGTTCTGCGCAAATGACTAAATGCCTTCGAGCCACGGGATTTAGTTCCTTTCAGATTTTTCGTCTTCGTTTTTCTTTTCTTTTGCTTCCTTGTAGTAAAAAAACTGTTTGTTTTTTTTCTTCAGCCGTTTTCAACAGCGGGGCCTGTTCCTCCGCATCAGCCCTCGAACTTTGATTTGGCTGAGGTGGTTTTTCCCTCCATGTCCCGACTGATTTCAGGTTTTAAAAAAGTGTAGCAAGTGCTAGCGTACAATATTGATCATAGATCCACACAAGTGGTGCATCTGGTGTTTGGGCTCGGACCATTGTGTGGCGTCATATTCGCGCTGTTTCACGCTACAAAAACGCACTATCAAGAACCGGCATATCCAACAAAGCAAAATCTTTGGCAGTATGGATTCTACTCTGGCCAAAACATCGAGATCGGGTTAGAAACATAGAACATAGAAACATAGAAAGATGACGGCAGAAAAGGGCTACAGCCCATCAAGTCTGCCCACTCTATTGACCCACCCCATTAAGTCTGAATGCTAATGACTTAGTTCCTTAACTCGACCCTCGTAGGGATCCCACGTGGATGTCCCATTTAGTCTTAAAGTCGAGCACGCTGGTGGCCTTTATCACCTGCACCGGAAGTCTGTTCCAGTGATCTACCACCCTTTCTGTGAAGAAATACTTCCTGGTGTCACCACTAAATTTCCCTCCTCTGAGTTTGAGCGGGTGCCCTCTTGTGACCGAGGGTCCCCTGGGAAAGAATATATCGTTTTCCACCTCGACACGACCTGTGACGTACTTAAATGTCTCAATCATGTCACCCCTTTCCCTGCGCTCCTCTAGGATATAGAGCTGCAGTTTGCCCAGTCTTTCTTCGTATGAGAGACCTTTGAGCCCCGTGACCATCCTAGTGGCCATCCGCTGGACCGACTTAGCTCGAAGCACATCTTTCCGGTAGTGTGGCCTCCAGAATTGCACACAGTATTCCAGATGGGGTCTCACCATGGTTCTGTAGAGTGGCATTATGATTTCAGGTTTACGGCTGACGAAGCTTCTATTGATACATCCCATCATTTGCCTTGCCTTTGATGAGGCCTTCTCTACTTGTTTGGCAGCCTTCATGTCTGCACTGATGATTACCCCCAAGTCCCGTTCCTCTGAAGTCCTAGCTAACGTTTCTCCATTCAAGGAGTATGTTCTGCATGGATTTCCGCTGCCGAGATGCATGACCTTACATTTTTTAGCGTTGAAGCCTAGCTGCCATGTCGAGGACCAGTTTTCCAACGTGATCAGATCTTGTGTCATACTATCCTGGAGTTTGCTTTCACTTACTATGTTACACAGTTTGGCATCGTCGGCGAACAGTGCTACTTTACCCTGAAGCCCCTGGGTCAAGTCCCCTATGAATATGTTGAAAAGGGATGGTCCCAGGACTGAGCCCTGCGGCACTCCGCTAGTCACCTCCGATGTCTCAGAGAGGGTGCCGTTGACCACCACCCTCTGAAGTCTTCCACTCAGCCAATTACTGACCCATGCAGTTAGTTTCTCATCCAAACCCAGCAATTTCATCTTGTTTAATAGTCTACGGTGTGGGACACTGTCGAAAGCTTTACTGAAATCCAAGTACACTATGTCCAGAGACTTTCCCGAGTCTAGCTTTCCTGTCACCCAATCGAAGAAGCTTATAAGATTGGATTGGCATGACCTGCCTCTGGTGAATCCATGTTGACAGGGATCCCTTAGATTCCCTTCATCCATTATCGTGTCTAATTTACCTTTAAGTAGAGTTTCCATGAGTTTACACACTATTGATGTGAGACTCACTGGTCTATAATTTGCAGCCTCTGCTTTGCAACCCTTTTTGTGCAGAGGAACGACGTTGGCTGTTTTCCAGTCCATGGGGACTCTCCCCGTACTTAGGGAGAGATTGAAGAGCATGGCTAACGGGTTTGATCTCTATGTCGACGAAGACTACACCGATGTCCAAGCCATCGTCCTCGGGGAAGACGTCAACATCACCCGATGTCATGAGGTCCAAGTCGATGTCTCTAAGTCAGTCAGGTAAGCTAGCCAAGAAGCCTCCAGCTTCCCAGGCTAAGTCTCTGGCCATTCGGGCATCGAGCCAATTCATGCCGGCCATTCAGAAACCCCTTCATGCAGCTTGCCTCCAAGTCTAGAGGAGCATTATCATCGATGTCATCCTTCCTGAAGTGCACCGAAGCACCTGTAATACCAACATCTACACCCTCGATATTAGTGCATGGGCTGAAAGAGATGCTCGATGATCTCTTTCCACGGGAGTTTGGTAACATGTTTGCCAAATTTGCTCCCATGTCAACACCTCCAACTCCAGTCCAGCCTGAGCATACCTCCGAGCCACTGACTAGTGTTGAATCATTGACGCTGCCTTAAAGTTGATCCTTGCTTCATGGTATCGGTCATCGACGCATCGATTCCCATTAAGACATCGATCTTTGACACAATGCTCTCCATCGAAGAGTCTTGCTTCACTTACATCGAAGCAGCGTCGGACTTCGGAAGTCTCTATCAGCATCGAGACAGCACTCCGCATTGAGGAAGAAGTCAGTCTCCCTAAACATTGACATCGAACTTCGAGGAAGCGGTCATCCTCTCCACGTTTATCGAGGTGTGGGTCTTCCTCATCAAAACATCATTCCTCGGAACGTCAGCATTCGAGACAGAGGTCCAGTCTCTCTAAATCTCCATCTTCTAAATCAGGGAAGCAGATGTCCAAGTCTAAGCATCTTTCCCCTGTACATTCTGCTAAGAGGAAGCATTTAGCATCACCTGCTCTTTCCACGCCTCAATGCTCTTGGGGAGCTATTCCTCTTCATCCATGCATGAGGATTCAGACATCCACTATATCAGTATGCTCAAGCAGCTTCACCTTCATACTCGGTGGCAGAAGGTTCTCCAGTGGAGGGCTCCCCTTGTTCTACCTCACAGAGGGGATCTTCACCATCTGAACCAATTTCTTTTACTCAGTTCCTTCACCAAATGAGTAGAGACTTAAAAAGTACTCTGGAGTCTGATTCCAAGTATACTAAGGAATTCCTGGAGGAATTGGAATTAAAGCATCCTCCAAAGGAGTCACTTAAGTTGCCTATGAATGGCATTCTTAAGCGTACTTTAAGGAGAAATTTAGATACTCCATATTCAGTTCCAGCAGTTCCCAGTAAAATGGAGTCTCGCTACAAAATGGTCCAGTGTAATGGTCCTAACATGCTCTCAGTATCCTTCTCTTTATTCTTCTTGAGCATAGTGCTGTGTCGGACTGTTGGCTCTCGCAAATTTGGTGGGAGCCGTTATACAGAGGACAGGAGACTGGGTTTCTTCCTCCGATGACCCAGTCATCCGCATTTCTCCCCAGTGTAAGTGGAAGGGACCCTTCAGCTCTCTCTGTGTACTGCTCGCTACTTTTGGGCCTACTCGAATTCTCCTGCTTGGCCTTTGAAAAGCAAGAGTTTTTCTTCTCCTTTTATTGGAGGTATCTTGGGGCTCCAGCCTCCCAGGTGATATCTTCCAAGCCCAGCAATTTCTCAGGATTGTGAGCATTGGCATTCTCTGCATCTTCTTCCCTTGACCTTTTGTCTGTTTGCTTCGGTTCCGTTCCTGGTTGTGCTCCGCTGGAAACCCTGAGCATGGAATCGCTCATGTTTAACTTTGTCCCTTTTCTAGGGTTCAGCTCCTTTTCTGGAGGTCCAGCGGGGCCATTTCCTATGATGTATGGGTTATGTGTGACATTCCTACCTGGTTGGGACCACTCTTTCACAGTTCCTTGCCACAGAGTTTCCACTCTAGCCACAGCTCCCGTGTTGGGATGTGCTGCGCAGCTGTGGCTGCATTGGTACCAGGGGCCTGTCTCCTGGTTCCGGAACATACCTTCTTCTGCCAGGTTACCTTTAGCTTCCAGTCTGGCTGCTGCCTCTTCTCTGGAGATGTAGGAACCAACTTACGATGCCTCTTTGGGCTCTGGTCCGTCTCTGGTTGTTGAGCTCTGCTCCCCTTACATATGGTGACAACTACATATTCGAATGGGGGGGGGGGGTGCAACTCTGCTTGCCCGGCTCTGGCTTCGTTTGTATGACGCAGCTTTCACTCTTTGGCTCAACTCCGTCTTTGATGAGCCTTCATCTAGCTATCTGGCATGACTCCTTCATTGGCTATGGAGTGTGGTTCCAGATCCACTTTGACTTTTTGTCTCAATTCCATCTGGCATCAGGCATAACTCCTTAGTTGGTTGTGGAGCACGGATCCACTTGGTTGACTGTGGAGCATGGATCCATCTTCTGCTTTAGAATGCGGCTCTACTGCCCTGTTTGGCACACGCTCTATTGGCCTCTTCGAATGGGTGCGGTAACACGTGACTTTTTGGTGCAGCCTCTTCTCTGGAGTCCAAGGCAGCTCTACTTACCTGTTGCTACAGTATTGTTTTTCATGCGTTTAAGTAAATAAGAGTTTCTCATCGATCCTTGTCATCGTGTTCATCGGCTCGATACCGAGATCATCCTATTTTTACTCAAAGACTGGACTTTTTAACTTTTATTCAGGCTTTGCTTGGTCTTTACCTATGCCTGACTCTTCCAGCATTCCTTTAGAACAGTGGTCTCAAACTCAAACCCTTTGCAGGGCCACATTTTGGATTTGTAGGTACTTGGAGGGCCTCAGAAAAATATAGTTAGTGTTTTTAAAGAAAAGACAATTTTGCATGAGGTAAAACTCTTTATAGTTTATAAATTTTTCCTTTTGGCTAAGTCTTAATAATAATATTGTAATTTATAGCTAAAGAGACATATGATCAGGAAACTGTTTTATTTTACTTTTGTGATTATGATAAAAATACTGAGGGCCTCAAAATAGTACCTGGCGGGCCGCATGTGGCCCCCGGGCCACGGGTTTGAGACCACTGTTTTAGAACTGTCTTTACAAGGAATTGCTTCCCAGGACCAGATCTTCTTTAGTAGATCTTTTCTTTCCTGGATATATGATGAGCTTAACACAGTTCTGCTTTAAGTTTAAAGCTCTTACTGACTCACTTGCTGAGTTCCTATATGTATGGACCAGCACTTCAATTTCTTTTTGCATACCAGGCTTACTGATATTTAACCCCCCCAAGAAACAATTGGGACACACTTTTGCATATTACGGTTTCCCCAAGAGCACTAGATTCCTGGTATAGGCAGATTCCTGTTTGTAGTCTGTGGACCCACATACATTCTTGCAAGAAGTACCTATGGATCAGTGATTAAAGGCACTGCTTCTCTCTTCTAAAGATCATGGGTTCAAATCTACACAACCCCTAGTACCTTAGCAACTTTGTCGCCATTATCAAAAATTTATGCTGGCAAGCAGGATTTTGGTTTTCTAATTTCTTCTTTTTTCTCTAAAGCAACTCAAAAGGAAATTAATTATCTGTCTCTAGTCAGTATATTTCTCCGGAGCACCTTTCTATAGTATCAAATTCATAGAATAGAATTTGCATATTAAGGTCAACCTCTGCTGCTTATCTGTTGCATCTGTTATGTTGTGAGCTCTGAGACGTCTAGTTGCTGGGAGTCTCTTTCTCTCACTCTCGAGAGCATAGTAGATTTCTCTCTGCCTCTTCCTCAACCTATCTGTTAGCATCAGAGGTTCTAGATGTTCGGTCTTCATTTACCTAATACAGTGTATCTCAAACTGTGTGTCGAGGCACACCAGTGTGCCTTCTGAGATTTCAGGTGTACTGTAGTACACTGGGGAAGAGGAGAGGTGCCGGCACTGACTGTCTACAGGACATGCCTCTCGCGAAGAGAGGCATGTCCTGTAAGCAATCTCCCGATGCTGGCACCTCTTCTCTCTGCCGGCTCTTTTCTCCAGCGCAGGTCCTTCTCTCGGCGCAAGGCCTGTTTGAAGGACTTTTGCGCATGCATTGACGTCGGCGCCTTTTAACGAGGGGAAAGATAATTTAAGCTTTTGGATAGGTCTGGTAATATCAGTTCTCGCAGAATTCCAAGATAAAGGAATTAAAGGGGGAAGTGTGCCATGCAAGAGCTTAAATGTTAGGCAGGCACATTTAAAGTAAACATTAAACCCTAGAGATTACTGAGAGTCAATGAAGTTTTAACAAAAGTGGGAAAACATGATCAAATTTGCTTTTTTGCAAATATCAGCCTAGCCACAGTATTCTGGATCTGCTGAAATCTTTTAAGACTTTTCTTGGTTAGGCTTAAATAACCGAGTTACAATAGTCCAACCTCGAAAGAATGATTGATTTTACAAGGACAGCAAAATGTTGTTCGTAGAAACAGGATCTCACTTTCCTCAGCATATGGAGACCAAAAAAACATTTTTTTACCAGAGAATTAAGATGGTCATTAAATGAAAATGTTGAGTCTATAATGACACCCAAAACTTTACTTGAGAATTCAATCTGCAGTGAAGATCCAGAAGGAAATGAAATGAACGAAGGAAGCTGATCTAATTTTGGGCCAAGCCAAAGTAGTTTTGTTTTGGACTCATTCATCTTCATTTGTACAGTAAGGGTCCAAGATTGAAGTTTCATTATACATGCTATTATATTCTCAGCGAATCTATCTCAATAAGGACAAAGATGTCATCTGTATATAATGTTTCAAAGGGAAATAGATAGAAAAGTTTCAAAGTAGACATATAGATGTTGAAAAGAATAGGGGACAGAGGTGATCCCTGTGGGACTCCGCATAACGGCTTCCAAGAAGATGATATGGTGCCATTCATATTAACAGTAAAGAGTGAAATCGTAAGAATTTTGAGAACCAGTCTCGGAAAGTTGATAAATCAAAATATTGTGGTGAACGACGTCAAAGGCCGCAGATAGATAAAATTGTAATAGAATTGCAAACTTATTGTGTGAATGTAGTTGCTGAACCTTTGAAATTAATGAGCCCAATAGAGGTTTGGTACTGAAGTTAGGTCTGAAACCGTATTGGCAAGGTAAAAGAAAGGAAAATCTCTCTAAGTATGATGAAAACTGAGCAGATATGATAGACTCTTAACATTTTGGTCAGGAGAGGGTTATTCGCTATAGGTCGATAACTAGAGGGTGAAGATGGGTCTATATCAGCGTTTTTCAGTAATGGGGTCAGAGCAATGTGACCCATCTCTATAGAAAATAGATCTGATAGTAAGGCAGAGTTTATAAGTCTGGTAAGAGATGAAATAGCCTGAGTGGTAATTTTCTCATATAGGTATGAAGGAAATGGAAATGGATCCAAGACACATATACAAGATCTTAATTTGTGACACAATTTTGAATCCTGAGCCTCAGATACATACTCAAAGACTGTCTAGGTTCTGTTTAATGGGATAACATTAGTGTCGCTGGTCACCAGAGAATTGTAAGAGACTAATGATGGAAAGAGTTTCTTATAAGAACATAAGCAGTGCCTCTGCTGGGTCAGACCAGAGGTCCATTATGCCCAGCAGTTCACTCAGGCGGCGACCCATCAGGTCCAGGACTTGTATAGTAATCCTCTATCTATTCCCTTCTATCCCCTTTTCCTTCAGGAAATTATCTAATCCCTTCTTGAACCCCAAAACTGTACTCTGTCCTATCACACCCTCTGGAAGCACATTCCAGGTGTCCACCTTTGGGTGAAGAAGAACTTCCTCTTAATTTTTCCGAATGCCCTCTCATTCTTGTAGTTTTTGAACGTTTGAAGAATCTGTCCCTCTCCACTTTCTCCATGCCCCTCATGATCTTGTAGGTCTCTATCATGTCCCCTCTAAGTCTCTGTTTTTCTGGGGAAAAGAGCCCCAATTTCTCCAGTCTTTCAGCATATGAAAGGTTTTCCATACCTTTTATCAATCGTGTCGCTCTTTTCTGAACCCTCTCGAGTATCGTCATATCCTTCTTAAGATACGGCGACCAATATTGGACGCAGTACCCCAGATGCGGGCGCACCATCGCCCAATACAACAGCAGGATAACTTCTTTCGTTCTGGTTGTAATACCTTTCTTGATAGCATTCTATTTGCCTTCTTAGAGGCTGCTGTGCACTGTGCCGACGGCTTCATTGTGTTGTCCACTATTACCTCCAAGTCCTTTTCTAGGGTATTTTCACCCATTACCAGCCCTCCCATCGTATAGCTGTACTTCGGGTTTCTGTTTCCTACATGCAAGACTTTACATTTCTCTACATTAAACTTCACCTGCCATCTCGTCACCCACTCTCCTAGTTTGTTTAGGTCCTTTTTGGAAATCTTCACAGTTCTCTTTAGTCCTAACTCCACTAAATAGTTTGGTGTTGTCTGCAAATTTTATTACTTCGCACTTTGTCCCTGTTTCTAGATCATTTATAAATACATTGAACAGCGGTGGTTTGAGTACTGACCCCTGCGGAACACCACTCGTGACCCTCCTCCAGTCCGAGTAGTGGCCCTTCACTCCTACCCTTTTCTTTCTACCCGCCAACCAATTTTTGATCCATCTATGTACGTCTCCTTCCACCCCATGGTTCTTCAGTTTCCTTAGCAGGCGTTCATGGGGGTACCTTGTCAAAGGCTTTTTGGAAATCTAAGTATATGATGTCTATGGGGTCCCCTTTGTCCATCCGTTTGTTAATACCTTGGAAGAAGTGCAATAAGTTCGTTAGGTACAATCTTCCCTTGCAGAAGCCATGTTGGCTTGTTTTTATCAGTTTATTCCTTTCTATATGCTCATCGATGCTGTCTTTTATCAGCGATTCTGCCATCTTCCCCGGAATCGAAGCAGCAATCTTTTCATTAAAAAATTTAGCTAGATCATCTGCTACTGGAGAGGAGGGATGTATAGATGAATCATTATTAGAAGTTAAAGTATGCCAGATGTTAAACAAAGTACTGCTTTGATTATTGGATCTGATAATTTTATCACCGTAAAAATTTTTCCTAGCTTTTTTTAATTCAAGTTTCAAGTTTATTAAAAATTTGATATACCACCTTATCATTTATTTCAATTCTGTGTTATAGAACCTAATACTGTCCCTCCAAGACTGTCTATCCGCAGGAGATTTAGATTTTTTCCAATTTACACTCCAATACTCGGCATTTCTGCTTCTTTTTGATGAGAAAGATACCAGGGAGACTTCCTGGAGGAGGAAACAGTCTTAGTAGATAGAGGAGCAAGAGTCTCAGAATTACCCAATTATGCCAGTTGACTTCCGAAGATTCAGGCTTAGGACAGAAAATAAACTGATTAAGAAATTGGGTCTAGAACTGTTCACTCGCAATTTTTTTTGCGGAAGGTAATAGATTTTGAGGCACAGGATTGAACCCCAAGGTGAGACATGAAAACAGAAAACACTTAAGAAGTGATTGGACCAAGGGACTTGTTCCCAATGAACATCTTCGAGTAAAGGTTTATAATCAGTGAGGTTGAGAAAAATAATGATATCAAGAGAGTGCCCCTTTTCACGGGTTGGAGAGGATAGATTGTGAGCCCGCTGGGAAAAATAGGGAAAAATGCTTGAATACCTGAATAAATTCATGTAAACCGTTCTGAGCTCCCCTGGGAGAATGGTATAGAAAATTGATTGATTGAATGAATAGAGAGGAAGAAGTTATAGAAAATTGAATAAATGAATGAATGAGGAGGAAAAGAAGAGAGGAAGAAGGTGCACATGGATAAAGTGGAATGGAAGGAAATAGAGAGAGGAGATGCACATGGCTGGAAGGGAAAAGGAAGAAGGGGAAAATATGCATGTGAATGGAGGAAGGGAGGGGCATGAACCTGGGACACAGAAGGGAAGAAGGGAAAAGAAAGGGAGAATTGTCAGGCATGAGTGTGTGAGTAAGAGGGAAAGAGATGGTGCACATGGGGAAAGGAAAGAAGAAAACTGTTGGGCATAGAGAGAGAGAGAAGAATGAGTTAGAGATGCATGGGGAAGTGAAGGATGAAAGGGAGAAATGTTGTATATGGTCATGGAGAGGGAGCAGTGTGACAAATTGAAAGGGATGCAAGGGGGAGGAATGTTGAACATAGTGGTGGAGGGAATTGAGGGCATGTGCAGGAGAGGGGTGATAGAAGGAGAAATGTTGGACATGGGACTGGTGGGCAGTGGTGAAAGATGCTGCACATGATCCAGGAAATGAGAGAAGGAAAAATGTTTGATGTGGCAGAAAGACAGATGGACCGTGAAAGAGATAAGGAGACATGTTGCCAATAGGGGTGGAGGAGAGAGGAAGAAAAGTTGGGCTCATGGAGGGACAGAGAGATGTTGGTAGGGGAAGGAAATGAGGTCCGGAGGAGAGAGGAAGCGTACAGGAGGCAGAAAGAAAGAAATGTTGGATGCATAGTCAGAAGGAAGTGTAACCAGAGACTAATGAAATCACCAGACAACAAAGGTAGGGAAAATGATTTTATTTCCAATTTAGTGATCGAATGCGCCAGTTTTGAGAATTTATATCTGCTGTCAATATTTTGCACTATTTCTCTATACACTTCTCCCTCCGTATTCACAGGGGTTAGGGGCAGAACCGGCCCGCGAATATTAATAAAACCGCTAATAATATTCGGGCCGGTTATGCCCCTAACCTCCGCTTCCCCAATGCTATTTTTAGCCCTGTAAGCCCCCCTTAAGCCGTACACGGTGGTCTAGTGGGTTTTTGGGGTAGAAGCGATCTTCTCACGCTCCTGCCCCTTACAGATCACTTATAGAAAATGGCTGCCTTGAGCTCCCGTCGTAGTCTCAAGAGATTATGGGTGCTCAAGGCAACCATTTCCTATGAGCGATATGCACCGGGCAGGAGCGTGGGAAGATCACTCCTGCCCTGAAAACCTGCTAGACCACCAGGTAAGGCTTAAGGGAGGGCTTAAAATAGCCTGAAAAATTTAAATGATTTTTTGTTTTAAAATCACGAATAACCAAATCTGCGGATGCTGAAACCGCAGATTCGGAGGGGGAAGTGTACCGTATTTTCACGCAAATAACGCGCACCCGTATAAAACACGCACACGGGTATAGCGCGCAGAAATCACGATGATATGTACAAAAACTTTGGTATACCGCGCTCACGGGTATACCGCGCATGCTGCCCGACGCTCCTTTCGCCCGCCCTGACTTTCCGTGCGCTGTCCCGACTCTCCGTTCACCCCCCCCTGACTTCCGTGCACTGTCCCCCCTTGAAGGTCTGTCCCCATCCTGAAAGCCTGATGCCCCCCCCCCGACGTCCGATACATCCCTCCCCCCGAAGGACCGCCGACTCCCCAACAATATCGGGCCAGGAGGGAGCCCAAATCCTCCTGGCCACGGCGACCCCCTAACCCCACCCCGCACTACATTACGGGCAGGAGGGATCCCAGGCCCTCCTGCCCTCGACGCAAACCCCCCTCCCCCCAACGACCGCCCCCCCAAGAACCTCCGACCGCCCCCCCAGCCGACCCGCGACCCCCCTGGCGACCCCCCCACCCCCCTTCCCCGTACCTTTGGTAGTTGGGCCAGAAGGGAGCCAAACCCTCCTGGCCACGGCGACCCCCTAACCCCACCCCGCACTACATTACGGGCAGGAGGGATCCCAGGCCCTCCTGCCCTCGACGCAAACCCCCCTCCCCCCCAACGACCGCCCCCCCCAAGAACCTCCGACCGCCACCCCAGCCGACCCGCGACCCCCCTGGCGACCCCCACGACCCCCCCACCCCCCTTCCCCGTACCTTTGGTAGTTGGCCGGACAGACGGGAGCCAAACCCGCCTGTCCGGCAGGCAGCCAACGAAGGAATGAGGCCGGATTGGCCCATCCATCCTAAAGCTCCGCCTACTGGTGGGGCCTAAGGCGCGTGGGCCAATCAGAATAGGCCCTGGAGCCTTAGGTCCCACCTGGGGGCGCGGCCTGAGGCACATGGGCCCAACCCGACCATGTGCCTCAGGCCGCGCCCCCAGGTGGGACCTAAGGCTCCAGGGCCTATTCTGATTGGCCCACGCGCCTTAGGCCCCACCAGTAGGCGGAGCTTTAGGATGGATGGGCCAATCCGGCCTCATTCCTTCGTTGGCTGCCTGCCGGACAGGCGGGTTTGGCTCCCGTCTGTCCGGCCAACTACCAAAGGTACGGGGAAGGGGGGTGGGGGGGTCGTGGGGTCGCCAGGGGGATCGCGGGTCGGCTGGGGGGCGGTCGGAGGTTCTTGGGGGGGGGGCGGTCGTTGGGGGGGAGGGGGGTTTGCGTCGAGGGCAGGAGGGCCTGGGATCCCTCCTGCCCGTAATGTAGTGCGGGGTGGGGTTAGGGGGTCGCCGTGGCCAGGAGGGTTTGGGCTCCCTTCTGGCCCGATATTGTCGGGAAGTCGGCGGTCCTGCCGGGGGGGGGGGGATGTATCGGACGTCGGGGAGTCGACCGGGCAAGAGGGCTTGGGCTCCCTCTTGCTCCGATCGTGGATGCGGGTGCGGGTGGGAGCGCGTGCGAGCGGTCGTTCGGGGTGGGGGTGCGAGCGGTCCTGCTGGGGGGAGGATGTATCGGACGTCGGGGAGTCGGCCGGGCAAGAGGGCTTGGGCTCCCTCTTGCTCCGATCGTGGATGCGGGTGCGGGTGGGAGCGCGTGCGAGCGGTCGTTCGGGGTGGGGGTGCGAGCGGTCCTGCTGGGGGGGTGAATCGGGCGTCGGGAGGGGTGGGAACTATGTTTTAAAACTTTTGTATACCGCGCTCACGCATATAACGCGCGAGGGGTATGCGCGGTAGGTAAAAACGCGTATAACGCGCGCGTTATATGCGTGAAAATACGGTAGTTGTTACTGAAGTGACATTGCATATATCTGCCTTGACCTCTTTGAAAAAAAACCTACAAATATAAATGATGATTAACATTTTCTCTGTGTACAGTGTGCTTTGTGTTTTTTTTTAATTTTGTGGTTACCGTTATCTATTATTGATAAGATTATATTGTGTATATGAAAAATGAATGGAAGAAATTGCATTATAATTAGTACCATTATTATGGGGGTGTTGTCTGGGGCGGAGCTTGTGTCGGGTATTTAGTTGATATCTGTTAGACTTAGAGGGTACTTGGCTTGAAGAAGTTGAGAAACACTGATGTATGTAGAGGATGTGTGTGTATATACTCACGCGGGTATATTCTGTGGTGAATGTACGAGTACATGTGAGTCTTCGAGAGTAAGTGGTGCTGTATCTGTGGAAGCATCTCTGTATGGGAGCGTCTTGAGGAGAGGGTATAAATGTCTGTATGTGATTGATATGAATGTATTGTGTATGTGACTGATTGCTCTAAAATTAATTTTCTTTCTCTGTCCACCTTTGTCTGTCTTCTTTCTTACCACTCACTCAGTTCATGGGTGTCTGTTGCGTATAATTTGGTTGTCTGATTCTCTGTTCCATAGGACTGTCGCTCCTCTTCTTCATGCTTTTATCCCAAAGCAAGCAATTGCCTCAGGACCCTCAGTAGAGTCAGGAACAATACCTAATTGCTCTTGTCCTGCTGGCAGTGACAGTAAGATGTATGCCTACTCTTAATCTGCAGAGCATTGTGTACTATTTGCAGTCTGCACATGAACAGACTGGCTTATGTGAAACACACAAATATCAAAGCAAAGCCCTACTCCAGTGCTCTTCAATTCAAGACCTGTGTGGCAGTGGCGGCCCCTTGATACCTCTGGGGCAGCTCCCCTCATCATTCAGGTTTTTTTCTGCTACAATGTGTTTCTCTATCCAAGCTTCCCACAGAAGAGGAAATTGGATGGTGAGAAAGAGCTGCATGCTTGAAGGATATTCTCAATACTGTAGATGTAGAAACATAAAATACATTTGAAAATGCCCACTCCTTGAGGATATCCCTAATGAAATGTTTGAAGGTAATCTGGTGGGATTGAATTTTGCTGACACAAGTTGATCACTAGTATCTCATCCCTATATGGGATATTTGGTGGCTCTCCGTCAGCTCTTTTGGATCCAGAGTGAAGACCACTGCCCTAAACTGTCAAGTGCAACATATTAACATCAAAGTTGAACTCCCCCACCTATTCTTGAGTTACTGTATCTGTGTTTATCTTTTTTACTTTCCATATAGTTGACATTGTGGAAGAATAGAAATAGTAAAATGCATCTTGTTAAAGTTAGATGTCACCAAATTAATTTAAAACACAAATGATGCTAAATAGGGAGATTAGAAAAGAAAGTGTAAGTTGGCATGCTTAAGGGGCAGAAATGTTCGTATTCAGTTCATCTTTTGATTACTAACTAATGAATAAAGCCAGTTTATTCCTCATTTCGTAGATTACCACCTGCTCAAGTCCTGCTTAGAGGAAGAGGGTTTCACTGAGATGGAAAGGTAAAGGCTAAAATGGGGGAGAAGCAGTACATTTTTATTGATATGCCTTTTGCTATTCTGACTTGAAGTATGTAGATAGCTAATAAAGTACTGTACCTTAATAATATACACACTAGGTTAACCCAGTATTAAAAATGGTCTGTAATATATATTCTTTATATAGTGGACTCTAGTTGATTTTAAAACACTTTAGAAAACTTCATCTTTATCAGAGTCGCAGAATAAAAAAAATAAGAGATTGTAGTTTATGAACTGAGATTTTTGCACCCTAAAAGGATTAGTGAGCAACCAGAGGGTAGAAATCTCATAATAAGGGATGATATTTAGGGAAAATGCTTGAAGAACCGGTACCTGTATGTAAACCGCTTTGAGTGTGGGTGTTTAACATACAAGTCCCAATCCCTGTCCCCTATTAGAGGTTTATAATAGTTGTAATTATGTTGAATGAGAAACCAGATTTTGATCGCAGAAAAATTACACTCTGTCCAAGCCTGGTTAATAGTGTATTTTTAAATGACATTTTAGTGAGAGTTGTTCTGTTGTATCTATCAGCCTGTGTTACAAGGATGTCCAGCATCATTCTCTGAAGGGCTGTTGACTTGAGTAGTAGTCAGGATATTCCTAATGAATGTGCATGAAGGATTTTCATCAACACTGTTGCGTTTGTATACAGATTTTTCTCATGCACATTCATTAACTTTTTTTTGAAAACTTAACCAATGTGTAGCCTAGAAGACTGCAGTTGACCACTTCTACTGTTGTGGTGAGACCAAGTCCAGGACCTCAATCAGTATAGTTCTATGTAGTTTCCTCTTTCAGTCAAATTCATTAGGATTATTCTGATGCCTCAGACAGACCTCATCTCTACCACACAAACTATCAGTCTGCTTCCTTATAAGATAAAGACTTGCTGCAGAACCCAAGTGAAACATCCAGAAAAAAAAGCCCTGAGAAAGGTGGTATAGGAATTCTTGGCTGGTGTAGTTTGCTGAGACAACAAATACATTCTGGGAAGGGAGAGTGAGATTGAAATTTACCAGTCAGTTTATTTAACCAATGTTTTATTTTTAGACTGTATTGTCTTAAAACACTTCCATTGAAATTTTAATATTTGCTAAAACAAGTTTAACAAAATTTAATCAAACCAGAACATAAATTATCATAGCGATACCAAAGTTGCTCTTCATAATTATTCTTGACAAAAGGATCCTCAGAAGCAATTCCACACATAGGGCAAACTATCACCTAAGACGATTTCTACTGCTAGCTTCCTCATTGATCATGTAACATGTCATATAAATAATCTTGTTACTCCAAATGTTAACAAATTCAGAGCTAAAAATATTCAGTCCATATACCTCTCTTTTTCTGATGATATTTCAGTTCTGTAGACAAACATGATTTAATGAGACAGCGTTAGCATGAGTTCAGCCGAGGGAGGTCTTGCCTCACCAATTTGCTTGACTTCTTTGAAGGTGTGAATAAATATGTGGATAAAGGCAAGCCGGTTGATATAGTGCAAGGGTGCCCAATACGTCGATCGCGATCGACCGGTAGCTCAGGAAGGCTACGTGAGTCAATCGCGGAGCCCATCCCGGGCTCCGTGATAGACTCGTGTTGCCGTCCTGATCTACCGGGCCAATCAGCCTTCCTCGCCAGTGTTCTCCCTAGGGCCTTTAGCTGAGCAGTCCGCCCAGCTGTCATCTGCTGCCGCCGCCGCTGCTGAACATTTAAAAAAAAAAACCGGCTTGGAGATTTCAGCCCGTAGCGAACTTATGCTCCGGGCTCTAACTTGTGCGTGCCGGCTTCTCTTCTCTTCCCTCCGAAACCGGAAGTTATGTCCGGGGGAGGGGGGGTGAGAAGGGAAGCCGGCACGCACATGTTGAGAGCCCTGAAGCAAGCGTTCACTACGGGCTAAGGCGGGAGACAGGTTAGTGAAGCATTTGCTCTTCTTGCTGCCGGGTCCTGCCTACTTTCTGTTTCTGCGAAGGCAGGACCCATCAGCATTTCCCCCAATAGATTGATTGCGATCTTGGGCCGATCAGCCTTCCTCTCCCCAACGGCAGAATTGACGTCGGGGAGAGGAATGCTGGTCGGCCGATGCAGGGAGAGCTTGGGGTGGCGTTGGCTTTCGGGCCTGTTATTGGTGGCGGTTTGGGTCCTGGTCCCCGATGGCAGTGGCTTGGGGGAGGGCAGGGAGAAAGAAAGAAAAAGGGCAGGCAGGGAGACAGAAGGAAAGAAGAGAAACAGAAAAAAAAGAAAGGGAGGCAGAGAGAAAGAAAGGGCAGGGAGAGAGGAAGGAAAGTTGGGGGAGGGAATGCGGTCTGGAGGAGAGGAAGCATACAGGCTAAAAGAAGGGAAGAAAGATTGGATGCACAGTCAGAAGAAGAAAGTGCAACCAGAGACTCATGAAATCACCAGACAAGGTAGGAAAAATGATTTTATTTTAAATTTAGTGATCAAAATGTGTCTGAATTTATATGTGCTGTCTATATTTTACACTAAGGTCCCCTTTTACTAAACCGCAATAGAGGTTTTTAAGCAGGGAGCCTATGAGCGTTGAGAGCAGCGCTGGGCATTCAGCGCAGCTCCCTGCGCTAAAAACTGCTATCGTGGTTAAGTAAAAAGGGAGGGGGGTATATTTGTCTATTTTTGTATGGTTGTTACTGAGGTGATAGTGCATAGAGTCATCTGCTTTGACCTCTTTGAAAAACCCTGGAATAGGAATGACAATTAACATTTTCTATGCGTACAGTGTGCTTTGTGTTTTTTAAAAATTTTATTGTTGGTAGATCATTTTGACTTGGTCATTTTAAAAGTAGCTCGCAAGCCCAAAAAGTGTGGGCACCCCTGATATAGTGTATCTAAATTTCTAGAAGGCTTTTGACAAAGTTTCCTGATAAGAAAATTAAAGAGTCATGGGATAGGAGGCAATGTTCAATTGTGGATTAAATACTGGTTATTGGACAGAAAACAGAGGTTAGGGTTGAATGACCATTTTTCTCAATGGAGGAGGGTAAATAATGGTGTGCCACAGGGATCTGTACTGGGACCGGTGCTATTTAACTTATTTATAAATGATCTAGAAATTGTATTTCGAGTGAGGTGATTAAATTTGCAGATGACACTAAACTGTTCAAAGTTGTTAAAACGCATGTGAACTGTGAAAAACTATAGGAAGACTTTAGAAATTGGAAGACATGGCATCCAAATGGCAGATGAAATTTAATGTGGACAAATGCAAAGTGACAGACATTGGAAAGAATAATCCAAATCATAGTTATTGGATGCTAGGGACCACTTTGGGGGTCAGCGCTCAAGAAAAGTATCTGGGTGGTGTCATCTTAGACAATACACTGAAGCTTTCTGCCTAATGTATGGCGGCGGCCAAGTAGGCAAACAGGATGTTAGGAATTATTAGAAAAGGGATAGTTAATAAGACTAAGAATGTTAAAATGCCTCTGTATCGCTCAGTAGTGTGACCTCACCTTGAGTATTGTGTTCATTTCTGGTCTCCTTATCTCAAAAAAGATATAGTGGCACTAAAAGTTCAAAGAAGAGCGATCAAGATGATCAAAGGGATGGAATTCCTCTTGTATGAGGAAAGACTAAAGAGGTTAGGGCTCTTCAGCTTGGAAATGACACGGCTAAGGGAAGATATGATTGAAGTTTATTATTAAAAATTATTATTATTATTAAACATTTGATAAAACAATTATTATGATTTCTAAGCGATTTCCAATAAAATAATGATAAAAAGAAACAGACGAAAAACATATAGACATCTACAAAATCCTGAGTGGTGTAGAAGAGGTACAAGTGGATCGATTTTTTTTTTTTTTTTTTTACTGCATCAAGATTTACAAAGACTACGGGACAGTTGATGAAGTTACAGAGTAATACTTTTAAATAGGAAGGAATATTTTTTCACTCAGAGAATAGTTAAGCTCTGGAACGCGTTGCCAGAGGATGTGGTAAGAGCAGTTAATGTAGCTGGTTTTAAAAAAGGTTTGGACCAGTTCCTGGAAGAAAAGTCTATAGTCTGCTGTTGAGGCAGACATGGGACAGTGGCATGGAATGCTGCTACTATTTGGGTTTTTGCCAGGTATTTGTGACTTGGAATGGCCTCTGAGAAGATGGGCTAGATGGACCATTGGGCTGACCCAGTAAGGCTATTCACATGTTCTTATGTTTTGCTGCGATGTTAATTATTGTCAAACTGAAGACATGGATTGGATAGTTTAAGGGTTAATACTACTTGTACTTCTAAAAATATAATTTATGTAATTGTGTGTCCATGCCCTAAATTGTATATAGGTAGATCCACATGTTCTGTCAGAACGAGACTGACAGAACATAAATCGAGGATTAAAGATCAGATTGAAGCAGCACCTCTAGTAACACATTGGGAATTACCCATCATTCTATAATTGCTACCCTACTATTATTTGTTCTAGCATCCTCCATCAAAATCAATATTGAAGCTTTATTGAATTTTAAAGAGCAATAGTGTATTTTTGATTTACAAACTTTAGAACCTGGTGGTTTAAATGCTGAACTTGAACTTGTGTTCTGAGTGATTGCCTGTGTTCCCTTCTGATGTCATTAAAGGAGAGGGTTTAAAACTGCCATGGACTGCTCAGCAGCCATCTTGAATGCTGTTTGATGAAACATGCATGTCGGCAGTAGTTGGAATTTGGCAATATTTAACATCATAGCAGCATTGAAATATCATCAGAATCATTGTTTGCTTATGCTTGACCTATTTTTACTGTACACCGTCTTGAGTGAATTCCTTCAAAAAGGTGGTAAATAAATCCTAATTCCAATGCAAAGTGTACAGTAGTCAGGACCATAGGTTTTATTCCCCTAACAGCGGGAAACTTGCAGAAGGCATCAAGCAGATTCATCAGCTCTGCCTCCTTATGTCACTAAGCTATGCCCTTCTCCCTCAGTTCTTAATTGCAAGTGGGTTTCGAAGGTGTCTTTTCTTCTACTCTGCATTTGATTTGATTTTTTTTTATCTGATTCTGGGAGACTTTCTGGTGATTAAGAGGCCCCCCCCAGTATTCCTGAGGGGCATCTCTACTTGGGAGAAGATACAGATTCTGTAATCAAAGATCTGTAGCTGGGGACGACGACTCTTCTTTTAGAGCACCTGCCTAGCCGACCTGCTCTAATATTCTGGACAGCTCAGTGTTCAGTCCCCTTGGAGCACAGCTCACCTGTGCTTAGTCAGACGCTTGAGTGCAGACTGACTGACCCCAGTGTTTCCTTGGTTTTGGAAGAATCTGGGGCAGAAAAGTCCTTTCCACCATTTCAGCTGCATTGAAGAAGCTGCAGGCAGGCACCATCAGGGAACTGTGAGTGAAACCCCATTGATTCCTATAGGAGAATCAGGGTGGGTCAGAAAATCCCAAATTTGAGGATTTCTGGAGTTAGGGTTCAGGTCTTCCACCTCCAAAACCTCTTTTTCTGTGTTTTTGAACTTTTCTAAAAGACTCCACGAGCCACTTTTGACGCGATTTTACTGGAGGCAGCCATATTGGATTTGAAACAATCTTTTATTTATTTTTTTTAAGCCTCTATCTACCTAAACCCCCTCCCTCCATTTTATGCTCCCAATCAGCTGAGATGGACCCCTCAGGGGATGAGGACACAAATTCACGCAGAAGAGTGTCTGTGTAGCGCGTGCTGCAATGCACCCAAGGAAGGGGCGAGAGCCTCAGGCTTAGCCTCACTCTCGTCCTCTAGGGCTGGTGAACTGCTATAAGTCCGTAACATAGGTTAAAAAATACCTCCTGGGACTTTTTTCTTTTGATGATGTGAAGTGAATGCACATGGCATCTGGGGACCCTGCGAGAGCCCAGCCAGAGGATTTTCAGGCTTCATTTACTTCCCCTGCACTAGGCTTCTCCCAGGAATTTGTAAATCTCATGTGGAGAGCCTTTCTGACATATCCAGGACAGGTAGTGCAGTCTACAAGCACATATCCAGGGAGCATCTTCTCCTCTGGTGTCTGCTGCTTGAGTAAACAAGCTGACCCCCTGGCTCTAGTGACCTTTCAGATCCTGGCAGGTTGGATGGAATGTCAGATTACCTACCGCTTTTGTCCCAGGATTCTGACTCGGTCCTGGGTGACTCTGGCTCCCTAATCAGGCCCAGCAGCCAAGAGACCTCCCTGGCTCCTGACCAGGGGATTGATCCTTGTATCTGCTGCCTTTTCAAGTCAGTCTCTGTCCACCATTTTAATTCTGATGCAGTGTTAGAATTGAAGCTGGAAGTGCAGCCCTTCACGTCCCAATGCACGATCATGAGTGGTTTTAATGATCACACCTCTTTCTTTCTGATGCATCCAGATATTACTGCCCTGATCACAGAACATTGGGAGACCCTGGAGGGGTTCTTGCGGGTTGCTAAGGTCATGGCTAAGCTTTATGCCATGGCACCTGAATTCCAGCAGTTCTTTGATCATCCGAAGGTGGATTTGGGAGTTGCTCAGGTCACCAAGCGTACTGTTCTCCTGAGTAAAGGCGGTGTTTTGTTGAAGGATGCTCAGGACCGCAGGGTGGACATGATGCTTAAGAGACAGTTTGAAGCTCTTGCTCTGGGGTTCAAGGCTGCTGCTGCTGCTGCCACTTTGCTGCTCAGGCCTGCCATACCAGAATGCACCAGACTCCCTCAGCATAAGAGGATGCCTTCCCCCATCATAAAGGAAGGGATGGAGTATGTGGTGGATACTCTCTACGAACTTATCAGGGTCATGAGCAAGGTGTCATCTTATGCAGTCTCGGCTCACAGAATGCTCTGGATCCAGCAGTGAGCATCAACTTGCTGTCCAAGGCGACCTTGAGCAGACTGTCCTTTAAGGGCCAGAGGCTTTTTGATAAGGGTCTTGATGACCTTATGGCCAGTGGCAGTTCATTGTCCCAAGTCCCTGCCAGAGAATAGGCCTCACCAACTTCCTGGCGGGAGTAGAAATACTTTTCATCCTTACTGCCGCTCTAGGCAGTACTTCTCAGGTCCCTCTATTCAAAGGTCCTTCCAAGGCCACTGGCAGTGTTTCAGCAGCTCCAGGCACCAGCAAGCTGTTAGGTCTCACCTCAACCCACCTTCCAAAAAGACCTATTGATGCCAGGCTGTCGGTCCCACTCCCACATATTGGGGGGGGGGGGGGTTGTTGGTGTTTCTGAGAGAGTGGGAGAAGATTTTCTCAGACTAGTGATATTTAGATATCATCTTTGACTCTGGCTGGATGGCTGGAAAAAGAGATAAAGGTCTGAGCCATTCTCCAGAGACTTCTGTACATTTGAACCATAGAACCTGTTTCCGACGATGACTTGGGCAGATACTCCAGATGCTTCATCATGCCCAAAAAAGGCACAGAAGATTGGAGGTTCATTTTGGATCTGAAGACAGTGAATGCATTTTTTGAGGGTCCCTCGTTTCCACATGGAGATGGCCCACTCAGTCATTGTGGCAGTGGCTCCAGGAGGATTTCTAGCCTCTCTGGATGTCATGAAAGCATATCTGCACATTCCCATCTTTCCGGACCACAAAAGATAATAATAATAATTTATTTCTTATATACCACTATACCGTGAAGTTCGAAGCGGTTTACAATAAAGATACATTTGACAGTACATGGGATAGAAACAGTTTACAATAAAGATACGTTTAGTCAGTACATGGGATGCAAGTGGTTTACATTAAAGATTCATTTTGTCAGTACATGGGATACAAATGGGTTACAGTAAAGATATATTTTGTCAGTACATGAGATGCAAGTGGGTTACAATACAAGTGGTTTACTATCAAGGTGCATTTTGTCAGTGTAAGGGATACAGGTGGGTTACCATAAAGATACATTTAGTCAGTACATGGGTTACAATAAAGATACATTTTGTAAAGATAAAGATATCTGCTGTTCCACATACTTCAGCAGCATTTCCAGTTTGCAGTTCTCCTGTTTGGCCTGATGACAGCTCCCCCCCCCCCCCCCCCCACACACACACGTGATGCGAGAACTGACTGCAGCCAATCACAGAGCGGTGCGGGACCAGGCAGGAAGTGCAAAGGTGTTCTTGCATTGTTCACTGCTCTGCAACTGAAAGGCCTCCTTCACAGACGGACGAAGTGGACAGAGATTTAATAGTAGACATTCAGAATATATCTAAAAAAAGGGGAAGTTTTACTAATAGATGATTTTAACATGCCGGATGTTGATCAGGGTATCCCTGTTGCAGGGTCTTCTAGAAGTAGAGAGATCCTGAATTCTCTACAAGGAGAACTGTTCCAGCAGTTGGTAACGGAACCTATGCGGGATGGGATCATAGTGGGCATAGTGTTTACAAACAGGGAAAGTGTTTCTGATGTTACAGTGGGTATCCAGTGATCACTCCATGATACGGTTTAATATTAAGATGGGTATAGAGAGGGCTTATTCAAAAGCAAAGATTCTAGACTTTAAAAAACTAACTTTGTTCAGATGGGGAATTACATCAGGGAATTGCTGTCTGGATGGAAAATTCTGGAAGGAGTAGAAATGCAGTGCAGTGTTCTCCCCAGAAATTTTTTCCAGCCAGGTGGCATGAAAAAGTAGGTGGGTGGGGCGGAACAGGGAAATTTGGTGGTGAGGAAAATTAAATGTGCACTATTTTTATTAGTTAATTATTATTAATTATTTTCCAATGCTCAATATGACTTCCTTTTTTAAGTTTTAACACTTAAGCCACCCTTGAAAAAAAATAATGCAGATCCTCTTATTACGAATAACTACTGGCCAGTATCAAACCTTCCATTTCTTTCAAAACTACCGAACTTGAGAGAATGGTATTCAACCAACTTCAAACTCATGTTGAATCAGTTACCGTATTTTCTCGCATATAACGCGTGCGTTATACGTGGTTTTTACGTACCGCGCATAACTTTGCTTGGTATACGCGTGAGCGCATAGTACAAAATTTTTTTTACATGGTCCCCCCCCCCGATGTCCGATTCACCCCCCCCCCCCGCAGGACCGCTCGCACCCCCACCCCGAAGGACCGCTCGCACGCACCCCCACCCTCACCCCGAAGGACCGCTCGCATGCACTCCCACCCGTACCCCCACCCTGAAGGACCGCTCGCACCCCCACAGCCTCCCGACCCCCCCCCCCCATCATGTAGAAGCTCCTACCGGTGTCCTGCTGCTTCCTCTTGGCGGTCCCGACACCCGACACGATCGGGGCAAGAGGGAGTTCAAGCCCTCTTGCCCCAGCCAACCGCGGCACCCCCGACACGATCGGGACAAGAGGGAGCTCAAGCCTTCTTGCCCCCCCGACTCCCCGACACGATCGGGGTAAAAGGGAGCCCAAGCCCTCTTGCCCCGCCGACTCCCCAACTCCCCGACAATATCGGGCCAGGAGGGAGCCCAAGTCCTCCTGGCCCTGGCGACCCCCCCCCCCGCTAGTTGTTCGGGCCAGGAGGGAGCCCAAACCCTCCTGGCCATGGCGACCCCCTACCCACACCCCGCACTACATTACGGGCAGGAGGGATCCCAGGCCCTCCTGCCCTCGACGCAAACCCCCCTCCCCCCAACGACCGCCCCCCCGCCAACCCGCGACCCCCCTGGCTGACCCCCACGACACCCCCACCCCCCTTCCCCATACCTTTGTGTAGTTGGCTGGACAGACGGGAGCCAAACCCGCCTGTCCGGCAGGCAGCCAACGATGGAATGAGGCCGGATTGGCCCATCCGTCCCAAAGCTCCGCCTACTGGTGGGGCCTAAGGCGCCTGGGCCAATCAGAATAGGCCCGGGAGCCTTAGGTCCCACCTGGGGGCGGGGC
Organism: Geotrypetes seraphini; assembly: GCF_902459505.1. NCBI lineage: Eukaryota > Metazoa > Chordata > Amphibia > Gymnophiona > Dermophiidae > Geotrypetes > Geotrypetes seraphini. Next base: position 237,074,991 of record NC_047084.1, on the reverse strand, counting down.
CTGAGGCACATGAGCCCAACCCAACCAACCAACCAACCGTCGGCTGCCTGCCGGACAGGCGGGTTTGGCTCCCGTCTGTCCTGCCAACTACACAAAGGTACGGGGAAGGGGGGTGGGGGTGTCGTGGGGGTCAGCCAGGGGGGTCGCGGGTCGGCTGGGGGGGCGGTCGGAGGGTCTTTGGGGGGGCGGTCGTTGGGGGGAGGGGGATTTGCGTCGAGGGCAGGAGGGCCTGGGATCCCTCCTGCCCGTAATGTAGTACGGGGTGGGGGTAGGGGGTCGCCGTCGCCAGGAGGGTTTGGGCTCCCTCCTGGCCCGAACAACTAGCGGGGGGGGGGGGGGTCGCCAGGGCCAGGAGGACTTGGGCTCCTTCCTGGCCCGATATTGTTGGGGAGTCGGCGGGGCAAGAGGGCTTGGGCTCCCTTTTGCCCCAATCGTGTCGGGGAGTCGGGGGGGGGGCAAGAGGGCTTGAGCTCCCTCTTGCCCCGATCATGTCGGGGGTGCCGAGGTTGGCTGGGGCAAGAGGGCTTGAGCTCCCTCTTGCCCCGATCGTGTCGGGGAGTCGGGACCGCCAAGAGGAAGCAGCAGGACACCGGTAGGAGCTTCTACATGATGGGGGGGGGTCAGGAGGCTGTGGGGGTGCGAGCGGTCCTTCAGCGTGGGGGTGCGGATGGGAGGGGCATCAGGCTTTCAGGATGGGGACAGGACTTCAAGGGGGAGAGGAGAGTTGGGGCGGGTGAAAGGAGAGTTGGGGTGGCCAAAGGAGAGTCGGGCGGCGACGGGAGAGTCGGACAGCATGCGGGTCATTCCATGTCAAGTGATCAGATTCTTGGAAAGTGCCCTGTATGACCATCACGGATTTTGATGAAACTTCATATGCAGAGTCCACCATGTCTCAAACGAACTTTGGTAAAGTTTTAGTTTCACCTGTGGAATATTTGTGGAGATATAGCCATTTGTTTGACCCCATTCCACAATGAAATACAGTACGACGATGACATTCTGACAACTTTGAGACACAATATCTCACGAGCTATGTTTCCAAAAAAACTGAAACTTAGCTACCCTGCACAACTTTTGGAGCTCTATTCAGTGCTACCAATAATAATTTTTGTCGAGCACTGAGTGAATGGCTGAATTATAGTAAACTTGGCCGAAAAAATTAGTGCTCCAAAAAAGGTCAAAGTTTGACATTACTTAGCTCCCACAATAATTGAGTAATAAATGCGAAATTTGGCGCATAATGTCTCAGTACAACGTTGTTTTCAAAAGTACAATTTCAACCTCCAAGCTCTTTCCATTAGTTTACAAATTAAGTGTAAATTTGCTAATTTGTGTAAAAAGGCCAAAAATAGGGTATTTTCAGCCTGCTTTTACAGAAAAATACCTTTTAGAAACTCTTTCAAATCAGACTCATTAGAAAGAGCATATTTCAAACCCCCTAGAAAAGTGGACTTCATTTTTCAACGCAGGTTAACAATGGCTGAAAAAGGGGGACAAAGTTGGGAGACGTTGCCACGGCAACAACCTCTATTTCAACATAGTTCTGTCATTTTTAAAGTTACAGTTTTGTATTGACATAGTATTACTACTACTCTTGCGTTGGTCCATGGTGACATTGTCACTACCAGTTCAAGAGTTTGAACTGGCAACCCCATCGCCATAGGGGTCACGCCCGATAGCTGTGCAATACCAGCCACGGGTGGGCCACTTTGTCCAGGTTCCCAAGCCTCGCATTTGGTTTCTTTGTCAAGGTTCCAAAGCCTTTTGTTGGTATCTTTCTGGTTCCAAAGCCAATGATTAGGGTGTCTTATCCTAGGTTCCCAAGCCTAAATTGGGTATCTTATATGGTTCCCAAGCCGAAGTGAAGTCCACTTTGTTGGCATCGATTCGTTGGTATCCATTTTAAACTGAATTAATAATAATGTGGATCTGAAAAAGAAAACAAGTTGTAATTTGTGATCTGCATGCAACAAAATTATCACCTCAATTTCTAGTTAGGAATAATCATTAATTAAGAACACTATAATTGTACCCAAAGCTTGAGTAAAAATAAACAGGGAAAAACAGTGTGAAAAGTGACATAATTGTAAGTTGAAACGTAGGCCGTTGCCATGGTGACATCTCCCAACTTTGTCCCCCTTTTTCGGGCATTGTTAACCTGCGTTGAAAAATGAAGCCCAATTTTCTAGGGGGTTTGAAATATGCTCTTTCTAATGAGACTGATTTGAAAGAGTTTCTGAAAGGTATTTTTCTGTAAAAGCAGGCTGAAAATACCCTATTTTTGGCCTTTTTACACAAATTAGCAACTTTATACTTAATTTGTAAACTAATGGAAAGAGCTTGGAGGTTGAAATTGTACTTTTGAAAACAACGTTGTACTGAGACATTATGCGCCAAATTTCACATTTATTACTTAATTATTGTGGGAGCTAAGTAATGTCAAACTTTGACTTTTTTTGGAGCACTAATTTTTTCGGCCAAGTTTACTGTAATTCAGCCATTCACTCAGTGCTCGACAAAAATTATTATTGGTAGCACTGAATAGAGCTCCAAAAGTTGTGCAGGGTAGCTAAGTTTCAGTTTTTTGGGAAACATAGCTCGTGAGATATTGTGTCTCAAAGTTGTCAGAATGTCACTGTCGTACTGTATGTCATTGCAGTATGGGGTCAAACAAATGGCTATATCTCCACGAATATTCCACAGGCGAAACTAAAACTTTACCAAAGTTCGTTTGATACATGTGGGACTTTGTGCATAAAGTTTTATCAAAATCCATGATGGTCATGCAGGGAGCCCTTGATCACTTGACATGGAATAACCCATGCGCGGTATACGGGTGTGCGCGGTATATAAAAATTTCTGTACATAAATTTGTGTTTTTCGCGCGCTATACCCATGTGCGCGTTTTACACGGGTGCGCGTTATCTACGTGAAAATACGGTAATGCTTTGCATCCCTAGCAATCTGGTTTTTGTTTAAGACAGCACAGAGACAGTAGTTCCTGCCTTAGGGCTCCTTATACAAATAGCAATCCTGCCACAGCAAATGCACTGAAGCCTATAGGAATTGAATGGACCTTGGTGCATTTGCACCAATCGCTACTGTGGCTTTGTAAAAGGGGCCCTTACTGAGTGAACTCCATAGTCACCTAGACCAGTGTTTCTCAATTTCTTTAAGCCAAGTACCCCATGAGTCTCTAACAAATACCAACCAAGTAACCCAGCCAAAACTCCGTCCCTGACCTACCCCTATTATAGTAGTATTAATTGTAATGCAGTTTCTTCCATTCATTTTTCATGTACACACAATATAATCTTATTAATTCATAATGGTAACCACAAAATTTAAAAAAACCCACAAAACACACTGTATGCAGAGAAAATTATAATTATCATTTATATTTGTTTTATTTTTCAAAAAGGTCAAGGCAGATATATGCAATGTCACCTCAGTAAGAACTATAGAAAAATAGACAAATATAGTGCATAATATAGATAGCAGATTATAAATTCTCAAAACTGACACAGTTCGATCACTAAATTGAAAATAAAATCATTTTTAATATCTTTGTTGTCTGGTGATTTAAATAGTTTCTGATTGGACTTCCTTCTGACTGTGCACCCAACATTTCTTTCTTTCTGCTTCCTGCACGCTTCCTCTCCTCTGGATCTCATTTCCTTCCCCAACCAACATCTCTCTCTCTCCCTCCATGAGTCCAACTTTTCTTCCTCTCTCCTCCACCCCTATTGGCAACATGTCTCCCTCTTTCTCCTTCCTCTGTTAATGATCTTGCATCTCTCTGTTCTTCTTCAGGGTCTCCCACCCTCTGTCTCTTCTGTCTGCACCTCCTATAGTCCAGCATCTGCCTCATGTCATAGAAAGATGATGGCAGATAAAGACCAAATGGTCCATCCAGTCTGCCTCTTTAGTCCAGACCTCTGTCTCTCTGTCTTTCTTCTGCTTACAAACCTCCCCCCCCCCCCCTTTCCAGCATTTGTTCTCCTTTCTTCCAGGTCTTTCTCTGCCTCTTTCTCTCTCCTTCCTACCTCCCTCCTTGGGCCAGAATCTTCCCACCTCTCTGCAGTCTCTTTCTCTCTCTTCCCTCTATACACCTCCAACACTAGCAGTAAGGCAAAACTGAAAGGAGTTATTGAAAGGGCAACAGACCTTTTTGTGAGGCAAGTAAGTAAAAGTAAGAGGAAAAGAAGGCCGCTTTGGTTCTCAAAAGTAGTAGCTGAGAAGGTAATGAATAAAAGGTTAGCTTTCATAAACTACAAAAGATCACAGAAAGAGGAAGACAGGGAAAAATATCTGGAAAAGCTAAGAGAGGCTGTTCGTGTAGTCAGGAAAGCAAAGATGCAAATGGAAGAAAAAAATAGCTGACACAGTAAAAAGGGGAGACAAGACTTTTTTTCCCCGATATATTAATGATAGGAAAAAGTGGCATTGTGGGATTCAAAGGTGAAGGGAAGAAATACTGTATGTAGAAGCTGATAAAGAAAAAGGCTGAATTGCTTAACAAATATTTCTGTTCTGTGTTCATGGCTGAAGCACCGGGAGCGGGACTGCACAAGATAAACATAAATAGGGATGGAGGAGTGGTAGATCCTGATCGATTTTCAGAGGGTTATGTTCGTGAGGAGCTAGCTAAAATAAAGGTAGACAAAGCAATTGGGCCAGATGGTGTACATCCGAGGATGCTGAAGGAACTTAGGGAAGTTCTGGTGGCTCCACTGATTGACTTTTTCAATGAGTCTCTATAGTTGGGAGTGGTACTGGAGGACTGGAGAAGGGCGGATGCGATCCCTCTCCGCAAAAGTGGAAGTAAGGAAGAAGTAGAGAATTACAGGCCGGTAAGTCTGACTTCTTTTAAAACAGAGAATGGTGAAGTTTCTGGAATCCCATGGATTACTGGACCGGAGGCAACATGGATTCACTAGTGGTGATTAGACAATCTGATCAATTTCTTTGACTTGGTGACCAGAGAATTAGATAGAGGGCGTGCGCTAGATGTACATTTAGATTTTAGCAAAGCCTTTGACAGTGTTCCACACAGAAGTCTAATAAATAAACTGAGTGCCCTCGGGATGGGTCCCAAAGTGACAGGCAGGGTCAAGAACTGGTTGAGTGGAAGGCAACAGGATAGTGATCAATGGAGATCGCTCTGAGAAAAGGGATGTTACCAGTGAGGAAAGGGATGTTATCAGGTTCTACTCTTTGGCCTATTCTTTTTAACATTTTTATAAATGATATTGCTCAAGGCCTATCGAGTAAGATTTGCCTCTTTGTGGATGATACCAAAATCTGCAATAGAGTAGACACCCAGGATGATGTGAATAACATGAAGAAAGACCTTGCAAAGCTTGAAGAATGGTTTGAAATTTGGCAGCTAAAATTTAATGCTAAGAAATGCAAGGTCATACATTTGGGCTGAAAAACCCGAGAAAACAGTACAGTTAAGAGGGTGAAGAACTCGTGCATGACGGCGAAAGCTAGACGGATGCTAGGATGCATAGGGAGAGGTATGGCCAGTAGGAAAAGGAGGTATTGATGTCCCTGTATAAGATTCTCATTTAGAATATTGTTTACAATTCTGGAGACCGCATTTTCAAAAAGATATAAAAAGGATGGAGTCAGTCCAGAGGAAGGCTACTAAAATGGTACGTGGTTGTCATCATAAGGCATATGGGGTCAGACTTAAAGATCTCAATCTGTATACTTTGGAGGAAAGGTGGGAGAGGGGAGATATGAAAGAAACATTTAAATACCTATGTGAGCCTAGAATCGTCGAAAGATTTTATAGCCAAAAGATCAACATTGTTGGTCACCTTTAAGACTGAAATAGAAAACCAAGCAATTCTTAAACTATATTTTACAAAACTAAAAATGCCCTGTTTTGTGGTCAACAGATAAATATCTTTCCAGACGTCTCTAAACAGACGCAATACAGGAGAAAACAACTCAAGACTCAAGTCTTGGCTGTGGGAGCTCTATTTTTTCTTAAGTTCCCATGTAAGTGTTTAGTGACATATCAGGATACTAGATATATTTTTGTTGATCCAGCTCATTTGGAAATTTTTCTTCAAGATAAACCTATATTAGACACATTGCCTGTAACTAATTCCGAGGTTGAGATTGAGTGAAAATGAATGAATATTTGCCTGACTTAGAGGAATATTGTTTAATGTTTTCTTTTTTCCAGTGATGTGATTCCTACAGGACAATCAGCCCCTATAATGTGGACTTGATGATCTTTTTTTAGTTTGATGTATTTTCTTTGAACTTGTTTATTCCTTGAAGTTGTTATAATGTGTAACAAATCAATAAATTTATTTTAAAAAAAAGAATAATAAATACCTATGTGATGTAAATGCGCATGAGTCAAGTCTTTCATTTGAAAGGAAGCTCTGGAATGAGAGGGTATAGGATGCAGTTAAGAGGTGATAGGCTCAGGAGTAATCTAAGGAGATACTATTTTACAGAAAAGGGTGATAGATGCGTGGAACAGTCTCCCAGAAGAAGTGGTGGAGACAGAGACTGTGTCTGAATTCTAGAAAGCCTGGGATAGGTATGTGGGATGTCTTAGAAAGAGGAAGAGATAATGGTTACTGCAGATGGGCAGACTGGATGGGCCATTTGGTCTTTATCTGCCATCATGTTTCTATGTTTTGAGTACTTGGAAAGTTCAAATGAGTTGCATCTTTCTGACCATCTATCTGTTTGTTCTGGCATCTAAGGCCTCTGTTGCTAGATGGATTTGTCTGGCCATCTCTTTGGCATGCGTTGCCTGCGGGAAGCAGTCACTAGTCTCTCTCAAGGCACACTTGACAAGGAGTCTCTTGCTGGGTGGAATCTCAGGCAGTTCCTCTTGCAGAGATTTATTAGGCATTTACTTGGTCTACTCTGCATACTTTTCCAAATTTTACAGAGTGGATGTGGCGGCTCAGGAGGACACCGCTTTTGGTTCCTCGGTCCAGCCACTGCTTTAGTACATCACCATACATAGGGAATTCGGAGTAGATGTAACAGAACGAAAGATTAGGTTCTTACCTAGATAATCTTCTTTCTGTTAATCTATTATGGATTCCTTATGGCCCGCCCTCTGTCTATTCTGTATTACCTGCTTTTCTGCCTCGGATATTTCTGTGTTCCAGGTTAAATGACAAGAAATACTGTATGAGTAAGTGTATTCCTCAGCCTCTGGCTGCCTTAATGTTCATACCTATTGCACACAGCAGGTTGTTTCTCTGTGCTTGTTTTCTGATTGTTCTGTTGAATTGTTCTAATTCTGGTTTTTCTAAGTTACAGAGCAGAACAGAATTGTTTATTGTATGCGGGGAGATTCTCCATTCACCTCCTTCTTTGTCTTATGTTCCAGTGGAGATCGATTGCTTTGGGACTTAACTGGAGGGTGCACCAGGCTCCACCTCCATACGGGAGGTGCTCAAAGCTGTATTCTCACTTCTGCAAGTCCAGTTCGCAGGAATGAATTGATCACCATAAGAACATAAGAATAGCCGTATTGGTTCAGACCCTAGGTCCATCAAGCCTAGTAACCTGTTCTCACAGTGTTCAATCCAGGTCACTAGTGCCTGGCCAAAACCCAAAGTAGCAACATTCCATGCTACTGATCCTTGTAAATCCGTAGTAGATTAACAGAAAGAAGATTATCCAGGTAAGAACCTAATCTTTCATTTTTTTAACTGAATCTTTGTTTTGTTCTTTTAAAAGAGATGCCAAAAGTTATGTATTGCTTCTCAATATTATATTTTTAAATTGAAAAATATGGCAGGATATTACTGAAAAATAAATTTAGAAGGGGTCTTAAAGATCTGTATGTAACTAAAGAACTGAAATGGTTAACTGTTTACTTTCCTCTCCATCCAGCTTGAGCTCATTAGTCTAAACCTATCCAGCAAAACTGAAATATAATTTTAATATCCATTGAGGTTGTCAGTATTACAGGTGGCAACCCCAGGAGATGCAATCACGGTTCAGCAGTATAAAACAAAACATCTTGTTTGTTGTAGCAAAGTGGAAGCATCAGCAGATTGGCTGTAAAAGAGGACAGGTGTTGGCATCAACTTAGTCTCTGCGGAGTGAGGGTACTGGCATGGGATTTCATTTTTGACACAGAACATTGAACTACGAGTCAGTAATCTTCCTAGAACTTGCAAGCTGAAATCCTGCTCTAATTGACACTGTGGCTGCTTTCAATCTACTTGATCTCTTTGTATCACAGTTTATCTATTGTAGATAGAACATTGTTCCAAGAAGCTGTCATGCAATTCAGATGTCAGATGTATCTTGATCTGAAGCATTAAAATATACAGAGCTTTATGATCTTGTTTTGATAAGACTTTATAAATTGAAATTAGACTTAACTTTCTGTAGTTGACTAGAATGTCTGTCATACAGTGTTACTGTTATTCCATTTACTTCCTTGTGCCTAAGATGGGGTAGTTGGGAGCTGGCTCTCATTATGGTACTTTAGTTTCTCAGAGTTAGACATTTCTGGAGAATGGCTGGGCGCATGTTTACAATTTCGCTATGGCCACCGAATTTGCTCGATCTTCGTTTAGCTCTCATTGAGCAGCGCTATCAGTTTTGGCAGATGCCGTTTGGCCGCACCACGGCTCCATGAACATTTTAGAATATTAGAGCAGTTAGCAGTAGTGGCGTTTTGGCACAGACCGGAGATTCTGGTACTTTCATTCTTAGAAGACTGCTTGATTCGGATGTCTTTCAGCCAGGTGGATTTGTCAGACACAAACGGGTGATCTCTTTTATTTGAACTTCTTTTCTTCAATTCTTTGGATGTGAATCTTCACTTTTCCACAGAGCACATTTCTCCTGGACTAATTCTTGGAATATCAGGGGATGTTGTTCACGTAGGAGAAGAATGGGTTTCTTCCCAGAGTCGGGGGCGATAGATTACGGTCTCAGGTTTGCCTTCTTCAGTCGCCTAGAACATGAGTATGGGATTCTGTCCAGGGTGGTGATTCCACTGGGAACTTTGGCTTGCTTTCACATGAGACCACTCCAGCAGTTGCTTTTGTTCCTGTGTTTCCTGGTATTTCAAGGCTTCAATTGTAGTATCTCGTAGGCTCCTCAAGCATCGCTCATTATAAGTTGGTGGCTCAGCGAGATTAATTTTTTCAAATGCATGCCTCGATCTTTGCTGGACTGGCTCAAATTCCCTAAACATCCCAGGCTGTCACGTTGGGGGGGGGCGCCGTGCCTTCAATCCTCAGCGCAAGGAGTCTGGTATTAAGAGGAGACTCCGTACTCATTCATTCTTCTGGACTGAAGCATGGTCAGGCTACCGTTTCAGGAGTTTTAGCCCATTCCTCCGGAATGCCGATAAAAGGTCTTTTAAGACTGGGCTGAGACAGTGGTATTTCTCTACAGCCGAGAACATATGTGATGTGCTCAGTTGGCGAGTAAAGTACTTGTTCTCCTTCAATTGGTGGAATCTCATCTTCCTCTTCTGTCAGTGCTTCATTTTACAGGATAGGAAAATCTGAGCATGGATCGTCTATTGTAGGTTGACAGGTACAGCGCTGTGTTCGCCTTTCCGTGCTTTAGAAAGCATGATTAGTAGTTGTAGTAGTGGCGAAATCTTCTACATCCTGGAAATTGGGAACTTTTGATCAGGCCTTGTATTTGCTTTGTATGGCACTAGAACTAGACCTCCTGGTCTCGTCTCGGATTCAAACCTTCCTAGCTTCTTCAGCAGACGCAGGGAGTGGCGGTCAGAGGGGGTAGCAGCGTTGCTTCTTTCTCGCCTCTGATTATTCTTTTTACATGTTTTCCCCTGGCTGATGATTGGATGAATTTGCCAGCTCGCTTTCAGGGCCATCCTTGCTATGCGGATCTGTGGGGCCGTCGAAGGCCGAACTGTTGAGATTCCTGGTATCTTCGGATTTACTCGTCTAGGGTCCAATCAACCTGGATATTCATCCTACTTTGATATCACGATCTAGCTTTTGCAAAGTCATGGCTGAAGTGTGTAAGGGTTATGCAAGGCAGGTTGTTTCTTCTCTTATCCAGATGATGCAGCCGTCTTCTCCTGTGGCTTATGCTTCATTTTGGAGGTTTTTCCTTTCTTGGGTGCTTCTCAACTTTTGCACCCTTTCAGAGTTCTCTGTTTTCTATTGTTTCTTTTTTAACACATGTGGATTGCCGAGAGCTTAGCGTTCACTTCACTCCAGCATCAAGTGCCAATCTTAGATTGTTACAAGGGCTAGGTATCTCGCTCTTCACTTTCTTCTCAGCTTCATGTAGTTCAGTTCCTCAACGGAGTACAGTATATTCGTACATCTCTTGTGAAGCCCTATCCGGGGTACAGTCTTCAGGTTTTTCTTCGCAGTTTACCGAAGGCTTCATTTCAACCTTGTCTTTTGAGACTCTAAAAGGCTGTGCCGTTGAACACGGGGTTTCTTATGGCCATGGCTTCAGCTCGGCGGTTTTCTGAGTTGCAGGCTAGAGAATGACACGGTGGCGGTTTACCCGCGGCCACCGCATTTTAGCCGCGGGTCACCCGCCGAAAATGGGGAAGAAAACTAGCAGTCGCTGCGGCGACGGGGACAAGGCCATTCACTGCCCGCGGGGCGGTGAATGGTCTTGTCCCCGCAGTGAGGCATGAAGGATCGCGCGGTCCCCGCAGCTCACACCCGCCTGCCCAATCGATTCTAGTGTTTAGCCAGCTCTCTCCCTTCTCCTCACCTTAGTTTGTAGATTTTCTTTTTCGGCGACCCGCACGCTATCAGAGAGCCGCGCACGCGCGGCTGCTCAGTGTTCAATCTTCTGCTCTGACGCAACCGGAAACAGGAAGTTGCAGCAGAGCAGAAGATTGAACACTGAACAGCCGCGCATGCGCGGCTCTCTGATAGCGTGCGGATCGCCGAAAAAGAAAATCTACAAACTAAGGTGAGGAGAAGGGAGAGAGCTGGCTAAACACTAGAATCGATTGGGCAGGCGGGTGTGAGCTGCGGGGACCGTGCGATCGCTAGTGTTCCCGGCTCAAATTGGAAGGAGGGAGTGAAAGGGAAAAGGATTCTGGGCCAAGGGGATGAAGTCGGAAAGAAAAGCCCACAGCAGGAAAGAAAGGGAAGGACTGGCAGGTGAGCCAGATGCTAGAAGCAGGGGGGAGGGAAGAAAGAGGGAAAAAAGCTAGATGGGGTTGAAAAGAAGAGACACACTGGTATGGAAGAGGAAGATAGGGGAAATCTGGACACAGGAAGGTAACAGAAAGAGGGGAAATTATGTGCATGGGGCATAGGGACAGAGACATAAAGGGGACATGCCATGGGGATGGTATATGGACACAGGGGGGGCAATGACAGATACATAGGGGAGATATTAGAAATGGAGAAAATAGGAGCACAGAAGCGAGATGGTTTGTGGGGATGGGACAGGGACCGAGCTCGCAGGCTCCAGTGGCTTGCACAAATTACATTGTAACGTGCCATGAAAATAAGAGGGAGGAAGGTAGATAGATAAGCCACGTGAGAGGAGCTGAAGGGTAGTAGAAAGGAACAGATGGTAAAGGAGGGAGGGAAGGGTGGTAGTGGAAAGGAATAGGACAGACATTGAAGGAGGGTGGAGAGGAACAGACCCCGAAGGGAAATGTGGAAGACAGAGTGGGAAGAAGACAGATGCCAGACTATGCGGGAGCGGAGGGAAGAAGATGGGTGCTAGACCAATTGGGGGGGGGGGTTAAGGGAGAGGCACAGTAACAGCAAATGGAAGACGCAGAGAGAAGACACACAGTGGATGGAAGGAATTCAATGAGAAGATGTGGAAAGCAGAAACCAGACAACAAAGGTAGAAAAAAAAATTATATTTATTTATTTATTTTTTGCTTTAGGATAAAATAGTATATTAGTTGTGTTGATAAAAATTTATAAACAAAGCCCTGCCAGCTGAACATCTCTTTCTCTAGTTCAGCAGCAGGAACTTTGATTTATAAAAAAGGAATAAGCTAAATATTACAGTACTAAGGCTTATATGGATGCAGCGGGGACGGTGACGGGGCGGTGAATGGGATGGCAGTGGCGGTGACGGGGCGGTGAAAGGGATGGCGGTGACGGTGACGGGGCGGTGAAGGGAACGGCGGTGACGGGGCGGTGCAGAGGATGGTGGGCCGGTGACGGGGCGGTGACGGGGACAGATTTTTTCCCCGTGTCATTCTCTATTGCAGGCCTTGTTTGGCAGGGATTCCTCTTTCTGATTTGCAAATTCTGGGGTGTCAGTTTAGTCTGTACCACGTTTTCTTTCTTAGGAGAGGTCATACGTTCTTTTATGCCACTCTCACTTTTCCTTCCTTCTTCCTGGGAGGAGAAATGGGGAGACGTGCTTTTCTTCGCTGCATTTTTTGAAAGTGCGTAGCGTTCTCTGCGAGCTAGGTTTCTAACGACTTTTAGTTGTTTAGATCACCTTTTTGTATTCTTCAAGAGATGCCTCAAACGTATGGCAGTGTCCAAAGCCTCCATCGCTCAATGGGTCCAGGAGGACATTATTTTCCCTTGCTTGATGGCAGGGAAGCGGTTGGCGAAAGAACTTCATGTCCATTCCGCCAGAGCGATGTTTACTGCTTGGACTCAGTCCAGAGGGTTTTTCCTTGGAGGAGTTTTGTCTCGCGGCTCCTTGATCTTCCGAGAGTGCTTTATCTCAGCATTACCGGTTGGATGTGGTGGCGCTTGCGGTGGATGCGTTTAGTGCTTCGGTTGTTGCGGAGGCGGCGTTTGCTTCCCACCCAGATTGAGGATTACTTTGCTACATCCCATAGGTCTCTGGATTCATCTGCTGCTGTTGCTAAGGAAGGAAAAATTATGTTCTTACCTGTTAATTTTCTTTCCTTTAGACGCATCAGATGACTCCAGAGCCCCACCCTTTCTGGATAGTCTGTCGGTTTTTTCTTTTGCAACTTTCGTAGTTTGTTATTATTGATGGTTGTATTCTGTATTATTGCCTTTTGAGATTTGTTATGGGAAAGAAGTTTTTTACATGCTATGCCTATTGATGGTTACGGATGCTTGGGCAAGGAGCTATACTGGAGATACAAGAGGAGTGGCAGCCAATAGGACCACCTGTTAATCAGTTTCTCTATCTTCGCCTGCTGGTAGATTTGTGCTATCCCATTGGTCTCTGGATTCATCTGCTGTGTCTAAAGGAAAGAAAATTAACAGGTAAGAACACAATTTTTCCTTTTATTTTTAAAATTCTGGTTAAGTGGTTGAGGCAGATTAGAACGGAGGGTTAGGTCTTCTGTAATGTTCCTTGGGATTTCTATCTTTGGTTATACAAACTAAGAACAAGGTTGTTGTATTACCGTATACTTTGATGTCTTCTGATAAAGGTTAAGGTAGTAAGGTACAGAGATGACACTAATAAATGCTGTGTCTGTGTTTTATACACTTTGGGGCTGATTCTTCAAATGGATGTCACGATTGTAGGCGGCCTCACAGCTAATTGGGAAGAACTTTTTTTTTTTTAAATGCAGGCAGGAAAGGATGCCTACCGTATTTTCTCGCATATAACGCGCGCGTTATACGTGGTTTTTACGTACCGCGCATACCCTTGCACGTTATACGCGTGAGCGCATTGTACAAAATTTTTTTTACATAGTTCCCCCCCCGACGTCCGATTCACCCCCCCCCCGCAGGACCGCTCGTACCCCCACCCCGAAGGACCGCTCGCACGCACCTGCACCCCCACCCCGAAGGACCGCTCGCACGCACTCCCACCCGCACCCCCACCCTGAAGGTCCGCTCGCACCCCCACAGCCTCCCAACCCCCCCCCATCATGTAGAAGCTCCTATCGGTGTCCTGCTGCTTCCTCTTGGCGGTCCCGACACCTGACACGATTGGGGCAAGAGGGAGCTCAAGCCCTCTTGCTCCAGCCAACCGCGGCACCCCCGACACGATCGGGGCAAGAGGGAGCTCAAGCCCTCTTGCCCCAGCCAACCGCGGCACCCCCGACACGATCGGGGCAAGAGGGAGCTCAAGCCCTCTTGCCCCCCCCGACTCCCCGACACGATCGGGGCAAAAGGGAGCCCAAGCCCTCTTGCCCCGCCGACTCCCGTGCGAGCGGTCCTTCGGGGTGGGGGTGCGGGTGCGTGCGAGCGGTCCTTCGGGGTGGGGGTGCGAGCGGTCCTGCGGGGGGGGGGGTTTGAATCGGCCGTCGGGGGGGCATCAGGCTTTCAGGGTGGGGACAGGACTTCAAGGGGGAGAGGAGAGTCGGGGCGAGCGAAAGGAGAGTCGGGGTGGCCAGAGGAGAGTCGGGGCGGGTGAAAGGAGAGTCGGGCAGCATGCACGGTATACGGGTGTGCGCGGTATATAAAAATTTCTGTACATAAATTTGTGTTTTTCGCGTGTTATACCCGTGTGCGCGTTTTACACGGGTGCGCGTTATCTACGTGAAAATACGGTATATTGTAAGCATATGTCGCATGCATGCAGAGATGTGTAGAGATGCTTATGGATGCCCAAGGTGTGGTCTCTACCGGAAATGGCATTGGATGTCCATAAGTGTCCCTATATGTCTCCGTAGGTGCGAGACAGATACCATGCAATCGGCCTCTTTTAGAGAATCAGGCCCTTTCTTTTTTTTTTTTTTTTTGTTTTGTGCTTGTAATGCCTACTTCCTTAACAGTTAGGTTTTTACTATTATAAGTGGGACTTAAGCAAGGAATTGAAGGAGGGAGTTTGCTTTTGGTTTTCTTATTTTTCCTCTGTGGCCAGTTTTGAATATCTTTTTTTTTTTTACATATTTTCATAATTTCCTGTTGAGAGATTCATTCTGGTCTTAAAAATGGAACTGCAGAATATATTTTGAAATCTGACCATCTGAATATGCTGTATGGTTGAACTAATGCAAGAGGTCTTATGGACTGGAGGATATTTGACTCTGTAAAAATTCTTTATAGGTATTTATCCCAGAACAAGCAGGTAGCATATTCTCACATGTAGTTGATGTCATCCACATAGCCCCGCACGGACAGTGTAAAAGTGTACTGTCTTCTTATAGAGGTGCGCGTGTCTTGTTTCTTTCTTTTTTAATCCGTCAATAGATCTCGCGACTTCCTCCATCTTGTGAGGCTGCGGCGTGTCGGCGTGAAAATCATGCAGCTGTTTGTGCATGCACAAAGCCTGCACACCCTTGAGGTGTCTGGACAGGAAACTGTAGCCCAGTTAAAGGCTTGCGTTGAGTCTCTTGAGGGCCTTGCTGCTGAAGACCAGGTGCTGTTGCTGGGCGGAACACCCTTAGAAGATAAGGCAACTCTTGACTAGCCACCCTGGAAGTTGCTAGCCATATGCTGGGAGGTAAAGTTCATGGGTCTTCAGCCCGTGCTGGGAAAGTCAAAGGTCAAACTCCCAAAGTTGCCAAGCAGGAGAAGAAGAAAAAGAAGACAGGGCATGCCAAGCGGCGCATGCAGTACAACTGTCGCTTTGTCAATGTGGTTCCAACCTTTGGCAAAAAGAAGGGGCCTAATGCTAACTCTTAAAATATCTTTCTATTTGCTATTTCCAATAAAGTAGACATGAATATCCAATTAAAAAAAAAATTGTACTGTCACTTTAAGTTTTAGAAGCTTTAAGACTGCCTGAACCGTGCATACGCAAGTGCCTTCCTGCCTGACGCTGGCTCGTGCAGTTGTCTGTTTTTTGTTTTCTGTGGAGTGAAGAACATGTATCTAAACTTTGTCTAGTCGAGTTTGCCTTCCTGCTTCATATTTTTCATTAATGTCATTATTTCTTGTTACTTTTTTTTATTTTACATCCTTTACAATTTCAAGTAAATTTCTTTATTTTCATTTTCAGTGTATGTAGGCATTTTTGCAGCACTTTGTCCCCGCTGATGACATTAACAGCTTTTCGCCCTTCTTATCACTCGACCCGTGCCATTGATCTTTCCTGCTGTATCTTTTCCTGATCTTCCAGGGCTTAAAAAAAACCCCAACAAGAAGAATAAATGCCTTAACAAAGAAATTTTTTAATTCTTTTTGTTCCTGCATTTTACCTGGGGTTGGGTAATACCCTGTTTCCCCGATGGTAAGACACTGTCTTATTTTTTTGGAAGGCCAAAATATGCTCTAGGGCTTATTTTCGGGGGGATGCCTTATTTACCCATGAAGAAGACTACAGTACACAGTTATTGTTGAAAAAAAACAGAATTTTATTACATGTATTGGATGTTCTGGCCGTGAACAAACTCCTGCAGTCTCCGTTAGGGAGGGATGAGGGAAGCTGCCTGTGTTTCCTTGCGCGGAGTCACGTGCGTGCGCTGCAGTCCTGTCACTTCCTCCTCTTCACTTCATGACGAGGCGCGGCACGCAGCCATGGAGGCAAATACGGTAGACGGAGGAACCACACGGAGTCACCCACCGTACCACCCGATTCGGGTAAGCGCAGGTATCGGTGGGTGGCTTATTTGCGGGGGGGTGCCTTATTTTACATTTTTTTCTAAAAAGGGGGGGCTGTCTTATTTGATGGCCCTGCCTTATCATCGGGGAAACACGCTAGGCAAGCAGGGCTGTGGAGTCAGTAGATAAATCCTTCGACTCTGACTCCTCAGTTTCTTGTACCCCCAGCTCTGACTCCAGGTACCCAAAAGAGTCTCTGACTCCACAGCCCTGCCAGGGCTGTGGAGTCGGTAGATAAATCCTTCGACACCGACTCCTCAGTTTCTGGTACCACGACTCCGACTGCAGTACCCCAAATTGTCTCCGACTCCAACTCCACAGCCCTGCTGGCCAGTTGGACTTTTTCTGTGGTACCGTTTTCTTAGTGGTACCAGTGCATCATTGTCAACTTCTTCCATCGTGAGTTCCATCTAAACCCTGACTCTTCCCTACCTCCTGGACCACTCCAATCTGTACCTGTTGGCATAGCAGTGAAGCGGAGCAGGAGCGATCTTCCTACGCTCCTGCCCTGTGCCGTGACCTGCGATTGTAAGTTGTAAAGGCAGAGCCATGAAAATTCCAAGTTCCTTTCCTCCTTTTAAGTAGGCGACTTTGGCCCACCCCAGCCTCCCTTCTGCCTCCTCGACCTCTCCACACCTTACCTGGTGGTCTAGTGGTGAAGTGGGCTCAACCGTTTGTTTGCGCTAGTGGTGAAGTGGGGCAGGAGCGATCTTCCTATGCTCCTGCCTTGTGCAGATCCGTCAACAAAAATGACTACTGCGAGTTCCCGTGGTCTCACAAAACTACAGCGGGAACTCACAGCAGCCATTTTTGTTAATGGCTCTGCACAGAGCAGGAGTGTAGGAAGATCGCTCCTGCCCCACTAGACCACCAGGTAATGTGTAAAGAGGTCCAGGAGTCAGGAGGGAGACGGGGAAGGTCAGAGTCTGCCCTAAAAGTTATTTGCAATTTTTCCATATTCGTAGGTCGGCTCTGTCGCTAACCCCCTGCGAATATGGAAGAAGTGTACCTCTGTACAGGTTGCTATCTGTGTCAAATAGACCAATGGGATGTTGTCCATTCTTTCTTGCGGTTTCCATACTTCCCTTAAAAAAACAACAACAACCCAGAAGACAGAGGAAGAAAACTCCAATTCTTTTGTTATTCTAATGAGTTTGGAGGACTGGGAGTAGCTGTAGGGGAAGAGGAGGCCACTAATACATCATGCTAAGGATGAAATTACACCTTTCAGGCCTCACTTGTATTCATATCTGGTCTAGCTGCAAAATTTCTAGACCTTGCATGATCCTCTGATTATTCCTTTGTAGTTACTTGCACCTATTACATAGCATCTCATAATGCTATCTTCACAGTTTCTCCTTTCCTTTTCTATGTTTCTATCAGGAATGGACACTCCGTTATTTCCAGTTGAGACCTTTTCTCTATTGCAAGTCTCAACTTATTTCTTTATATATCTGTTATATATTCCACTACTTCATGACTCGCTAATATTAAATATAGCTAGTACTTTCAAATTTTTTTTTTTTACTACTTATAAAAAACAAAACCAACTCACCCCAGGAGGATTGTGTGCCTCACTGGTGGAGCTACTGCCCCTATGCCCATAGGTTGTGCAACTGGGTCCCAGTACTGCTCCTTGTGACTCTTTGCAGGTCATGTCACACAAATGGTGGGATGCTCTAAATGTCACTTTTTCCTTTATTCCGTTTGAGTCAGTTGAGTTTTTCTCCATTGCATTTCCTCCCTCAGTGCATTCAATTCTTTCTTCCTTGTTGACCCTTCATTATTTTCACCTATAGCGTTTCATTCTCTAGAAACTTCAGACTAATCCAGTACTTGGCAAAGTTTCTTTGACACTCTAGGGTAGTGGTTCCAACCCTGTCCTGGAGGACCACCAGCCAGTCAGGTTTTTGGGATAACCCTAATGAATATGCATGGGGCAGATTTGCATATAATAAAGGTGACAGGCATGCAAATCTGGTTGGTGGTCCTCCAGGACAGGTTTGGGAACTGTTATAGGGTATTGGAGGTTTTTTTCCCCTGTTGTGGCTCTTTAGGCCTCTGGCCTTTTCTCTAATCTATGTATGTCCTCCTTTATGCTTACAACCTGCCATGCATTCAGTGGAAGAGTGGTCTAATACTTAGAGCAGCTGCCTCAAAGCCCTGAGGTTCCGAGTTCAACTCCCAGTGCAGTTCCTTGTGACTCTGGCAAGTCTCTTAACTGCCCAGACAGTTATTCCTGTGCACTTCTTTTTTCAAATCTCCAATGACTGCTATGTTGGATTTTAATTTCCTTGGTGCTGTTTTCAGTTCTTCAAATACAACAAACTTTTTTTCCACTAGTGGACTTCATGTTCTACCGCCACTATTTCTATTCCATTTCATAAGCTAGGGAGTCCCACAAGTGAGAATATGCTGCCTGCTTGTCCTGGGATAAAGCAGAGTTACTTACCATAACAGGTGTTATCTGGATACAGCAGGCAGATATTCTCACATACCACCCACCTCTCCTGGTTGGCTTCTTCACTTGGGCATAGAACTGAGGACCTCGCAAGCCGGTGTCGAGTGGGAAAACACTCGCACAAGAGCAATGCGGGCAGTCTTAAGGTGTCTAAAGCTTAAAGTGATAGTACACTTTTACACTGTCCTTACCGGGCTCCATGGCTGATGTCACCCACATGTGAGAATATCTGCCTGCTGTCCCCAGATAACACCTGTTATATTAAGTAACTTTGCTGAACAGTCCTCTCATGTTATAGTCTTTCAGTGCTTTCTTAAGCACTGTCTTCATTTCATTTGGTTCACAAGTCACTACTCTTTTTCTCTTGGGGTCTGCAGACCAGTTTTGGAAAGAACACATACCCACACTTACGCTGGAAATAAAGATTAAAGTCATCTTTCATACAGTGAGCTAACTTAAGCTGCCCATTACTTTTGATATGTAAAACTGGACTGCTGATAAGTGTTGCTGGATTTTATTAAAACACTGAGATGGGTGTTGCTGAAACTTTTGAAATGGTGGATTCTAAAAATGTTTTAACCTTTTCCTATCATAATAAATTTTACGTTACGCTGGTTCCAATCATAATTATCGCTACTGCCCGCTACATTTTCTGCATCAAAGTCCAAATCATTATCCAACTCAGACTCCGAACTACTTAGTAATAAATAAATGGGAGAAATGATAAGTAGAAGTGTACTGTATGTCCCATGCCATGGGACATACAATGGCAATGACATTTTTGGAATGTCCTGTCATCCGGGACACACGATAGGAAAAGGTTAATGAATATTGGCTTTTCTGTGCTTTGTACAAGGACAAACTAGAAAATAATTTGAAAGTAAAGAGATATACGTATAGGGTGAGGGCTAGTATGCAGGATAGATGAGATTTCCAGCAAGTGACATGAACAGTTTTTTTGCTAAAATATTACAAAATACATACATATATACATAAATATTTAGGTGCATTAGTTTTTCTTGAATCATTTTATTACGTTTTACCTTGGAAAAATAAATGTTTGGGAAAAACCTGTATAACACACAAAGATTCCATCTATCTTTGGAATGTGTGTTATATTTTAATCATGTTTTGAATGGTATGCATAAGGTGAATTTAAATGAAGGAAAGCTTTTGGTTAGGAAACCTGTTCTGCTGCTCTTTTTTCTGTATTGGTTTTGGGTTTTCTTGTCTATTATCACTATATTTTATTCCTGACATTTTTATTTTGAAATAATAAGGAAATATGAATATTTGGTTTCTGATTATGTAAACCTTGACTCTTATTTGTTTACAGGAAGTTTGGGGAGCGACCTCAACCCAAACGCCTCACAAGGTAAGCTTTGACCTGTTCATTATTTACTGCAGTATTTACTTTAAAGGTACTGCATCACAAGTTGGAATGTGTTCAGGTGTAAAGGCGACTTTTTTCCACCATCTTGTTACAGTAGCTCAGCTTTTTTTTTTGCTCCCAATTTTCTTAAGTAATAGAGTTACAAATATTTTCTGTCTTTGTAGAATTGCACTTTTAGTGTAGTTGCTTGTTGCTTTTGTTGGTTTAACTAATAGAGAGGGAAAGGGGAAAAGGTAAACTGTAGGGATATAACAGAAGTAACTACACAGTGGTCCAACATCCAGATGAGACTCACCAAGGTGAGAGGAAAAATGAATCATGAGTTAATTTCAACTGAAAGATTCAGTTCAGACAATTGAGGCATAGTTGATTAGTGTTTCTAAAATATATAAATGAAGCATTTACAGGTGGTAAAGAAATGTGTTTGTTTTGTTAAAAGCTTGCTGATTTGGGAGGCGTCACGTGCCTGCTTGTAAGATGGCCGCTTAGCTTTTCTCCTCCGCTCAGCCCCGTTAAACTTTTTCCACGTTCGGCCCCCGAAGCTTTCAAAGTGGCCAGAAATCGCTCTTAAAACATCACAGAATGTCTTCTAAACAGGGTAAGACAGATTCCTCCTCTGCCGCGGCTCCCAGCACGTCGCATTCTGCCTCAAAGCGATCTAAACATGAGCCACCATCTCCCGCCAAGGCCTCATCCTCCTGCACGCCCAAAATTAACTCCTCAATCTCACAAGACCTGCAAGTTCTCCGCGAACTAATGCAGGAGAATCTCGCTGCCACTGCTGAAATTAAAAATGAGATGGGCACCATAATGTCCCAGCTAAAACACCATAACAGCACATGATTCTCAATACCAGGCAATCCAGCGTGACTTACATAAGATCACCTCCTTGCATTCTGACATGGAAGATTTATCTAATAGAATGCGTCGGAGCAATGTGCGCCTCATTGGATTACCAGAATTAATAGAAGGATCTGATATGATGGCATTTTTACATACTTTCATCCCTGACACACTGAAACTTCAGTTTTCTCCACCTCTAGAGATCGAGAGAGCGCACAGGGTTCCCTCGGGCCCTCCATTGCCTGCTAAGCCTCCCAGGCCGGTAGTTATAAAACTACTAAGCTACCCTCAAGCCATCCAAATTCTCCAATCTGCAAGGTCTGCCTCAAATTTAATGGCAGATGGCAAACGCATTTTATTTGTTCCTGATGTCTCAAAAACAACTGCTCAGAAGCGAAAAGCTTTTCTCTCCATGCGACCTCAACTAAAGTCCATAGGTGCGCAGTATGGATTATTCTACCCGGCCCGCATGAGAGTGACATACCATAACCAGACCAAAAATTTTGACAATCCAGTGGATCTTCAAAAATATCTGGATGAAACCATAGGAGTCATGACCTGATCTCCTGCACTAAACTGCTTAACCCACTTTTCACTTTGCGGGGCCGCACCCAGCATTTGTTCTGACAATGGGGCTGATTGCGGAGAGATTGCTGAGCCTCTCTTGCCAGCATGCGATCCCATTCTTGGATCTTCATTTGTTTTATTCTTCTCAATGTCTACAAGCATGTTTCCTGTGTTGTTTTAGTTTTTTCCTTCTTTGCTTCCTCCCTCGTGGATGAGATACCCACCATTGCTCCTACCAGTATTCCACTCTCCTATCTCCAATATCATCTGGATTACACCGCTGCAAGGCCGCCTTGATGACTAAACTTCATATTGTCTCTCTCAATGTTAAAGGAATCAATCATCCAATTAAAAGGAAGAAGATTCTACACTACTTCAAGCACCTTGCTGCGGAATTCTGCTTAATACAAGAATCCCACCTTACTCTGGATGAAGCACAGAAACTAACTGGTGGTTAGGTAGAGCATTGCCTTGCCGCTCCAGCTCAGAACAAAAAGAATGGAGTTATCACCTTGATAAAGAAAAATCTAAATTTCCAGCTATCCTCACACAGCTTTGACCCTAATGGTAGATGGTCTCTAATCACGGGATCCATTTTAGGCAAACCTCTGAACCTCTTCAATGTCTACGCCCCCAATGCGGATGACCCTTCCTTCTTCCAAGCTTTTCAATCTCTCAATACCTCTTCTTCGACCACCAACACCATCTTTGCAGGAGACCTCAACTTTCCGATAGATCCCTTCATCGACCGCTCCTCTACTTGCCGTCCTGCCAAACTGAGGGTTCGAGCGGCTCTCACCAAACTCATGGACCTCCATGGATGGTCGGACATTTGGAGAATCCTCCATCCCACCACTAGAGACTACACCTTCTACTCTGCTCCCCATCAGTCCCATTCAAGAATTGACTATATTTTGGGCTCCAAAGACATTGTGAACCTTGTCACCTCATCACAAATTCATGATATCACAATTTCAGATCACGCTGCTGTATCCTGCACCCTCAACTGGTCCGCCAATCCTTCATTTCGACAATGGCGACTAAACAACTTTCTTGTACACGACGAGACCTTCCTCTCTCATATCAAATCAGAATCTCAAACTTTCTTTATCAATAACCTCAACTCAGTATCGCATTTCTCAACCGTTTGGGAATCCTATAAAGCCTGGCTTAGAGGTGAAGTAATCAGCTTTTCAGCTTTCCAACTCAAAAAACGTAAATCAACTTTGCATCAACTTGAAACTGATATTCACGCAAGTGAATCCCAACTGTACAATCGACATGATCCTCTTCTATATAAGAAACTTCAACAATTAAAATTTCAATACAACGAAATCTTCAGCTCCCTTGCATCAGCTTCCATCTTTCGTCGATCTGCCACGTATTACTCATCATCCAACAAGACTGGTCACCTCCTGGCTACTTACCTAAAAGGCAAACGCTCAATAAACCGGATCACCCACATCAAGTCCTCTGATGGTAGCATTCACACTTCTACCAAAGATATGCTAAATGATTTCCGCTCTTTCTATGAAGAGCTCTACTCGTCTGATAATATTTCATCTGATAGTTCCATCACTGATTTTCTTCGTCGACTGAACCTACCTGCACTATCAAAAACGCAGCAACAATCCCTTCAACAGCCAATATCGTCGGATGAAGTTATTCAGGCCATAGCCTCTCTATCTTCAGCCAAAGCGCCTGGTCCTGATGGCCTCTCATCGGAATTTTTCAAATTGTTTTCTACCCTCCTCACGCCTCATTTACTTTCCTACTTTCAAGATCTACAATCAACTCCACATGGACTCAATCGCTTTCTAGAAGCCAATATCATCATTCTCCAAAACCGAACAGAGACCCTCAGTTAGTAAAGAATTATCGCCCTATATCTTTGTTAAATATAGATTATAAAATATTTGCTAAAATTCTTGTGTTTCGCTTAGAAAAAGTTATGTCTTCCTTAATTCACAGAGACCAAGTTGGTTTGATGAAGGGTCGCTATGGAGCTGATAACACTAGACTCCTATGCCACGTACTTCACTTTGCCCGGACGAGCACTACTCCAGCTGTTCTTGCTTCACTTGATGCTGAGAAAGCGTTCGACAGGGTAGAGTGGAAGTACCTTTTCGCTGTCCTAGCTCAATATGGTTTCCCTCCATCCTTCATTCATTTAACTTCACTGCTTTACCAGTCTCCCACTGCTAAATTAATAGTTAATGACGAAGCCTCCTCGCAGTTTCCACTCCACAGAGGCACCCGTCAAGGTTGTCCAATGTCCCCTCTTTTGTTTAATTTAGCCCTCGAACCTCTCCTCACAGCCATCAGACAGTCCACAGACATCAAAGGCATAACCATCGCCAATATCGAATTTAAAATCTCGGCTTATGCAGATGATGTCCTCCTGTACTTGTCTGACCCGGAACCCTCACTGACCTCTTTAATGCAATTGATTACTTCCTTCTCTTCGCTCTCAGGCTATAAAATCAATTGGGACAAAACAGAACTCATGCCCCTCAATGATTCTTGCATCCCCTTTATTTTCTCCTCTCAACCTTTCACATGGGTCTCTAAGGGAATCAAATATCTTGGAATCACTTTCGATAGGGACCTACCTTCCACTACCCAAGCAATCTGCTCCACTCTTCTAAGTCAGATTTCCACCACCCTGTCATCTTGGTCTCCCTTACATCTCTCTTGGTGGGGCCGTCTCGACTCTTTAAAAATGGTTGTGGTTCCGAAATTAACATATATCTTCAATATGTTTCCTCTATTGCTCCCCCCTATTGTATACAAAAAACTGGAAGCTAGAATGCTTAGTTTTCTATGGAATGACAAACCCCATAGAATCTCTCTTAAAAAGTTGAAAACCCCTACTTTACAAGGCGGAGTCAACTTTCCAGATCTCTTCAGTTACCATAAAGCCTTTATCCTCAGACAAGGGGCTGAATGTCTTGTATCCCCCTCCCCCAATGATCACCCCAATTGGTTGCGCCTAGAAATGTCTTTGATGTCTCCCTTTCCGCTGATAAGACTTCTGGGTACAACTATTCCCCAAATCTTTCCCGTAATCCCATCATGGCGACCACACACAAAACCCTCATGGACCTTGATGCCCACTTGGACACACCTTGGAACAAATCTTCCTTTTGCCCTTTATGGTATAACAAATGTCTTCTGATAGATAAAAAACCCATCTGCTGGCCTTCCTGGTTTCAACAACAAATTTGGGACCTTGGATCCTTATGTCGACCAGATGGGTCTTTTCTTACCTTCAGTGAGGTCATGGACTCCTTCTCAATCAAAGAATCTCATTTCTATAAATGGTTACAGCTGAAATCTTCCCTCAATAAATCAGGCCTCTTACCTATTCCAGTAAACTCTACTCCCTCTTTATATTCCCTCAATTTTTAGCACTAGGTCATACAGCATCACACTTTTATAAACTTCTCAAATCCCTCCTTCCTTCCTTGTTAACCCCATTACACTCCTCATGGGAAGTGGACTTGGGGATTCAAATATCCGATGAAGTCTGGAATATGGTTTATAAATCCACTTTTCGAACGTCCCGCTCTGCATCCATCCTTCAACATATGTTTTTCTTGCTTCACAGAACTCCGTGGACCCCAGTCAAATCTCATAAAATCAACCCCACTTACTCCAATAAATGTTGGACCTGTCAAACTGAAGTTGGTACTCTTAAGCACCTTCTTTTCTCTTGCCCAGCAATCAGCTCCTTCTGGTCCTCAGTTTGGGCTACAGTTTGCACAGTCTTCCAGATCAATATTCCACTGACTTACCAAATGCTCTTACTAAAATCTTCCGCAATATCTGATGATCTCTCAGACTCCGATCATCTTCTCTTTGATATTTTACTCACCTTGGCCTTAAAGACTATTCTCACTTATTGGAAGGATTTATCCAAAGCTTCACACTCACATTGGTGGAACCTCGTTTGTCTCACGTACAGAACTGAAGCGTATTTGGCTAAGTCCTCCAATAGGTTTCCTCGTTTCTAGCTCAGATGGAATCTACTGAAACTCTACCTGCACTCTTCTCTCCCTTGATTGGACCCTTCTCTAGTCTTTCTTCTCCCTTCCCCCCTTTTCTTTTACTCATCTACTTATTCGTCTATCTACTTACTCATTCATTCATTTGTTTATTTATTTATTTTCTTTTCTTTTCTCTTTCTCTCTTTCTTTCTCACACTTATTTCTCTCTCTCCCTTTATTTTGCCTGGAACGTGCTTGTTTAGGTAGTTAGGATACAGTTTGTTGTATTAGATATGCTATGAAGAAAATTTCTTAAGGAATGTACGAATCCATGTTCATGTTCTGCATTTCATTTTCTGTATTTGTTGATTCCATTCATTGGCATATCTTTTGTTTTCCACTATTATGGATTGTTTTATTCCATACTTTGTAATTTTGTAAAAATTCAATAAATAAACATTGACTAAAAAGCTTGCTGATTTGTGGTATAAATTTTAAGAAACACCTGTTATGCTAACTTTCCTGAGAATAACTTTGATAATATACAGTTAAAAAAAAAATCTTCATTAAAGATGACCAAATTACCCTTTCTTTGAGAATACTAAGCTGCATTAGCGTTTTTAGCGCACGCAGCATTTTAGCGCACGCTAAATCCGCGCTACGTGGCCAGAACTAACGCCAGTTCAATGCTGCCATTAAGGTCTAGCGCAGGCGGCAATTTAGTGTGCGCTATTCCGTGCGTTAAGCCCTAACGCGGCTTAGTAAAAGGAGCCCTAAGTTAAAGTTGAATGTTAGACAGAGGGAAGTTTTGTAGAAAACTGAAGATGAAGAGGATTCTCTAGCAGCTGTTCTTGGCCTTTTGTTTATTTTTTAGTCAATTATTTCCTTTGAACTGTTAATTATATTTTTCAATAAAAAATTAACATTACCTTTCCCCCCTCCAAAAAAACAACAACCTCTACCCCAGTTTTGGCATCATGCCTTCATCTGGGGCTTAAAAATTACTTAAAATCTCTCCTTTAAAAGACTAAAGCAAATGATGCAGTATATTCAGGGCCGGATTAATTCTTCGAGGGCCCCTAGGCACACAAGTACATTGGGCCCCCAGCCCTGCCCCGCCCATGCCCCACTCCCAAGGAAGAGACAAGTTCATCTAATCATGTATTTTTTAATGGGTATAACTTATGGGCAGACTGGATGAACCGTTCAGGTCTTTATCTGTCGTCATTTACTATGTTACAATATTAAATGTGATGTCCCCGTCCACTACCCCATCTGAAGCCAGCGTTCCCTAGACAGGAGGAGCACCTACCTGCCTGCGGTTCCCACCCTCCCTGGATCCCATGACACGATCCTCGGGCAGAGCCTCACTTACCTGCAGCTCACCTCAATCTCTGGGCTGTAACCAGCCAAAGACACCACCACGGGATTCACTTTATAATCTAGTCCTCCCCAGAGCAGCCCGCGGAACAGCACCCTGTGCCACTTCCAGCCACTGCCGCCTCCTCCTTCTCCTGCCCCGCACGGCAGCCACCGTCCCCTTCTCACTGCTGCCGCTCAATGGTATTACTCTTTATTAGAACCACCAAGAAGCTAGACTCTGCATACAATGCAAGACCACATAAACAGCGATGCATCTCCCCTAAAGCAAAAAAAAAAAAAAAAAACACAACATTTTTTCTACCTTGTCTTCTCTGGTTTCTGCTTTCCTCATCTTCTTGTCACTCTCTTCATTTCATCCACTGTCTACCCTCTCTCTGCCGTTCTCTATGGCATCTTCTCTCCCTTTACCCCCATTGGTCTGGCATCCATCTTCTTCCCTTCCCTCCTCCAATGGGCTGGTATTTCTCTCCTCTCCTCTCCTTCCCTTCCCTCTCCCACACCCCCATGGTCTGGCATTTCACTTTCTCTTCTCCCTTCCCCCACTTCAATCAGCATTTGCCCCCTTTCTTTCCCTCCAACCCAATTCCTTCCAGTATCCTTCCCCCTTATCTCTCTCTCCCCTTTCCCTGCACACTAATTCCATCAGCATCTGCCCCCTTTCTCTCCCTCCAACACAATTGCATCTAGTATCCTTCCCCCTTGTGTCTCTCTTCCCTTTCCCTGCACACCAATTTCATCAACATCTGCCCCCTTTCTTTCCCTCCAACTCAATTGCATCCAGTATCCTTCCCCCTTATGTCTCTCTCCCCTTTCCCTGCACACCAATTCCATCAGCATCTGCCCCTTTTCTTTCCCTGCAACCCAATTGCATCCAGTATCCTTCCTCTTTTTGTCTCTCTCCTCTTTATGTCTCTCTCCCAGTTCGATCAGCATCTGCCCCCTTTCTCGCCCTCCACCACGCTTCCATGCTCCTTTCTCTCTCCAAACAAATGCAAGATCCCGCGTTGCCGGCTCTGCTCTCTGAGCTCCTTGGCAAAAGGCAGCCTGAAAGCAGAAATTGTTAGAACAAGTGGCGGCATCGATGGCAACGAGGTCAACTCTACTTCAGGAAGGTCCCGCGATGACTGCGTCTGCTGGTCCATCCCCTTCTGACGCTATTTACTTGCTCCGGAAGAAGTAAGTGACGTTGGAAGGGGATGGACCGGCAGACGCAGTCATCAAGGGACCTTCCTGGGACAGACCGACCATATTGTCGGGGGGTTGGGGGGATATTGATACTGGGAGGGGTATCGCCGTTGATGCCACTGGGGAGGGGGGGCATTTCCGTTTGAAAAAAAACTGCAAGGTGAGTCGTCTTTTTATCCTCCTTCGGCGGTCCCCTTTGACAGTTTCGGGTCCTAGGCATGTGCCTACTGGGCCTACCCATGAATCCTCTTATGCCTCTTTGTGTAAAATTAAAAGCAGTCTTTTATATTGCTGACCATACACCTTCACAACAAATTAATGAATTTCAGCATACATCCCTCCTAATGAGCTTATGACTGTTCTTAAAGGATATGACAAGATACAACCTTTTTCATTTTAGTTTTTGAAATAGGAGATTTTAAGTAATTGTTTAACCCCTGATGAAGGTATAGATACTGAAGCATGACCACACAGGGCTTTATTTTGTTTTACTGTAAGAATAAGTTATGCACTTTTAACTATACTTGTCATTGGATTTACTTCTTTTGCCTGTCTTGTGTGTGTAAATCCCTGCTCTCTTTTTGACTACTATAGACTTCATTTAATTACATGAGGTTGCACCAGCTGCATTATTACAGAGGCCTCCTTGCCCAAAATGCCAAACTCTTTTCCAATATTAATCCTATTCCAAATTATATTGAGAAAGTAGTCCTTACTTGAAAAATAATGAAGCTTATTGTACTAACTTGTCCTGTTTGTATTAAGCTATCAGTTTTTCAAATTTATTTCAGCTAAAACTGCTTAGAGCATTTTTAAAGTGTAAGATAAATTTGAGAAAATAAATAAACCATTCAAAATATGAGCTCTTTCCTTGTTTTCCACTCAAGCCATAAAACTAAAAGAGATGTGCGCACCTGTATTCTACTACTGCTGCTGTTAATTGCAGTGCTATATAAATGTTTATCATTTGTATAGCACATACCGGATGGCTGCAACAGTGCATAGACACATAATGGACAGTCCCTACTATTTAGAACAGGAGGACAAAATGCAACAAAATAAATAAGGAGCTTTGAACTGAGAAAGTAAGGTTGCTCTTGAAGTCTAAGATAGGTGGTGGTTGAGGATAAAATGAGAGTTTTGATTATGAAGAAATGTGGTGTTAGAACTGCAAATATTCAAAATAAATACAGTGCTATTAAGACAAATAGAAGTAGTAATTCCTACCCTGTGAAGCTTATAGTCTAATCAACACAATGTCATTCTTCTTAATGTTCTCGCTGCTACTCTAACCTTTATATCAAAATCTCTTCTATTTATCGGGCGTGTCTCATTTCTTTGGAACAGGTTTCCAGAATACACTATTATTGTATGTGAATAGAACCACATTTAAATCTCATTAATTCCACTTGACTTTCTGCAAACTTTATTAGGTATTTACTCTCACTTGTTGTGTTCAGCTTGCCCAACTAGTAGAACTGAGAGTAAAGAAAAGATAAAAGCATAGAAATTAGAAATTAGCATTTTAAGTAATGACAGCATTTTGATTTTATTTATTAGAATTTATTTACTGCCTTTTTGAAGGAATTCATTCAAGGCGGTGTGCAGCAAGAATAAGTAGAACGTATTTTTAGTAATAACAAGAGTAGCAGAAAGCTCACATGAATGGTCTCCGTACTCGAGATCATTGGTACGCTACAGATTGTCGCCATCACATAAATCTGTTGGAACTCAGAACGATTTTCAATGCTCTCAAGGCTTTTCAGCACCTTCTTCAAGATCAAGTCATTTTCATTCGTACAGGCAATCAAGTAGGGATGTACTATGTGAACAAGCAGGGAGGAACAATGTCTCTTTGCCAGGAAGCTCAAAAGATTTGGGATTAGGCAATTCTTCAAAACATTTTTTTTGAAAGCTGTTTACATTCAAGGAAAGGAAAATTCACTGGCAAACAAACTAAGCCACATCCTGCAACCTTACGAATGGACACTGCACTTGGCAGCTCTCCATCAAATTTTTTCTCAATGGGGAACCCTCAGGTAGACCTTTTTATGTCACCCCACAACAGCAAGCTGCCCAATTTCTGTTCCAGACTGTACTCTCCTCATCACCTGGAGGCAGATGCTTTTCTCTTGGACTGAACGAACAAGTTCCTCTATGCGTTCCCTCCATTTCCATTTATTCTCAGGACGCATGTCAAACTCAAACATGAATCTGCCACCATGATTCTGATAGCTCCTTGTTGGCCCAGACATGGTTCTCCCTTCTACTTCAACTCAGCATCAGGGAACCTTTTCTTCTGCCAATTTTTCCTTCTCTTCTTACACAAAGTCAAGGCTCTCTTCTTCATCCCAAACTGCAATCTTTACACCTGACAGCTTGGTATCTCTTGGGCTGATTTCACCTAACCTTCAGTTTTCTCATACTGGCAGGGACATCTTAAATGCTTCCAGAAAACCAGCCACAAGACAATGTTATACTCAAAATGGACTTGGTTTTCTAGTTGATGCAATCTTCATTATCAGGAGCCACAATCCACCTCTTTGTTTTCAATTCTATATTATCTTTTCCATTTATCCCAGTCTGGCCTCAAATCTATCTCTATGAGAGTCTATTTCAGTGCAATTGCTGCTTTCCATCAACCTTTAGATGGAAAACCCCTCTCGGCTCATCCTGTGGTTTCCAGATTTATGAAAGGACTATTTAATGTTAAACCACTTCTCAGGGAAAAAAGGAAAGAAAGAACCAAGCCTCGAACTCCAATCGAACACACATCGAAAAGAGGCAATGGAGATGTCAAAATCAACTGATGGGTCCCTTGTCCTCTAATGAAATTAAAATATCTACAAAACATCAGATAAAGTCCCGACTGGGATCCAAGTTTCGGCGACAAACTTCCTCAGGGGACAATAATGAACTAAAGGAAAACATAAAAAGATATACATATGAATGATTACATATATATATATAAGCATAATAAACAATGAGTACATTTATAAAAATATGAATAACCACTTCTCATAACATAACTTATCCTAGGACAAGCAGGCAGGTATTCTCACTAGTGGGTGACGTCATCCAACGGAGCCCCGATGCGGACATCTCACAAGCATACTTGCTTGTAGAAACTTTTAGAAGTTTCGAGTTGCCCACACCGCGCATGTGCGAGTGCCTTCCCGCCCGATGCACCGGGTGCGTCTCCTCAGTTCTTTCTCTTCTGCGGAGCTGAGAAGTCCGTCTTCGACTCTCTGCGCGAAGTCCCTTCACTTGTGACTTCTGTGCCCGCGGTTTTGAGTTTTCTTTGCTCATTATCATTGGCTCACGTTGCGTTTTCTTGTTTTCAAAAAAAAAAAAAAAAAATTTATTTCGATCGTTCGACCGGGCAGGCTGCGTGGCCGCAGACCCGCGGCTTCGATCTTGCGGCGGAGCTTTTTCGGCCTATGTCCCGGCCTGTTACCGGTTTTAAAAAGTATGTCAAGTGCCAGCGCGCGATTTCGTTGACGGACCCTCATCGACGCTGTCTTCAGTGTCTAGGGCCTCAACATCTTCCGAAGTCGTGCCGGCCTTGCTCCACACTTACAACACATGCTTTTAAGTGTCGCTGCATTTTGTGGGAGTAGCTGTTCAGCATGGAGGCGTCGCCGGAGCTGCTCACGTCGCAGACTTCCACTTCAGCTTCTTCGGCCTCGAGTTTGCTCAAGCCGCCTCGTTCGTGCAGGCTTCGACTCCGATGCCTGCTGCGGTGCCTTCCGCTGTCTCAGGTCAGGTAACGCAGCCTCCCATTCCTCCAGTGGTGCTCAAGGTGCCCAAGGCTTCTAAGCCCAAGCCCCCGGGCGGCCGAGTTAGCGATGTCCGTGCTGGAGGTCCCATTGCGGATGCGGATCCCTCTTTGCTGGCTTCGTTCCATGCCACGACGCACACTCTCACTGCTGAGAGCAGAGTCTTGGCGAGTGTCTGGTCTGGCTTCGGGGCATGCCTCGCAAGTAGCAGAGTCTTTGCCCATTCCACCTTTGGAACCGATACCCTTGATGCATGGCGCACCCACCTTGCCTGGAACGGAACCTTCCTCCTCGATGCCGAGCCTCGAGCCTTGGGGAGTCTCAGCCTCCGCTGCTTCGATCTACTCGATGGCTGCCTCGTCTGGGCTTCGCTCGCCTCGTCACTCGAGGCCTGCTTCTCGACACAGTTCTGGTCGTCGCTCAAGACATTCATCGAGGCATTCTTCGATGCATGCCTCGCCTAATCTTAAACAGCCTTTTCGGGAGTTTTCACCGGATTTCTCGCCTCCTCCTCCTATACCGGAACTCGGGGACTTCGGGGGTTCGTTCTCTCCCTGCCGGTCCTCTGCCTTAGCGGACCAGGCCGCCTCGTCTTCTTCGAGTCCGTCTCGAGGCCCAGCCCTGGCTGACCAGTTGTCCTTCTCGTCCTTCCTGAGGCAGATGGCGGTGGATCTGGATATCACCCTGGATTCGGGTTCAAAGTTTTCTAAGGAGTATTTGGAGATGATGCATCTTCCTCAACCTCCTGCTGAGTCTCTCCGTCTGCCTTTCCATAAGCTTCTGGACCAGACTTTCATGAGATGCTTCGAGACTCCGTACTCCATCCCCGCGGTCCCAGGGAAGTTGGATGCCAGGTACCGCACGGTGCACCATAAGGGCTTCGACGGGGCGCAGCTCTCTCACCAGTCCCTCTTGGTTGAATCCTCCTTGAAGCGGTCTCATCCCTCCCAGGTCTATGCCTCCACTCCTCCTGGCCGGGAGGGCAAAACCATGGACAGATTTGGCAGGCGCATTTACCAGAACTCGATGATGGCTTCTCGAGTCCTGAATTACAGTTTTCATTTTGTGACCTACTTTGAGTTTTTTCTCTCCATTCTTCAAAAGTTTTTGCCCTATCTGGACTCTCAGGCTCGCTTCGAGTACTCAGAGGTCCTGGCATCGTTGTCTCAACTCCGCCTGCAGATGATGCAATCATCTTACGACGCCTTTGAACTCTCGGCCAGAGCTGCTGCTTGTTCGGTGGCCATGAGACGCCTGGCGTGGCTCCAGGCCATTGATATGGACCCGAATCTCCAGGACAGGCTGGCGAACGTTCCCTGTGCGGGAGCAGACCTTTTCGACAAGTCCATCGAGGCGGCGACAGAGAAGCTGTCCAAACATGAAAAGTCTTTTCAATCTATTCTCCGCCAGAAGCCCAAGCCTGCTATTGCTCGTCCGTCTCGCCTGCCTATGATCTATCAGAGGCGCTATCCGCCGAAGCAGGCACCCACCATCCGTCCGCCTGTGAAAAGGCAGCACCAGCAGAAGCCCCAACAAAAGCCTCAACCTTCTGCTGTCCCCAAGGCTCCCCAGCCTTTTTGACTGTCTCGTAGGGAGCATAACTTCCATCGTTCTGCCCTCCCCGTTTTTTCCCATCGGAGGTCGTCTCCATCACTTTTACCATCGATGGACGACTATTACCACCGACCTCTGGGTCCTTTCCATCGTAAGAGAGGGATATTCTCTTCAGTTCCATCAAGTTCCGCCGGAACATCCTCCAAGAGAGTATCCTTCCAACTTAACCCAGACCGCCCTTCTTCTTCAGGAAGCTCAGGCTTTGCTCCGGCTTCGTGCCATCGAGCCGGTCCCTGTGGACCAACTGAACAAGGGTTTTTACTCCTTGTACTTCCTTGTTCCGAAGAAGACGGGCAACCTGCATCCTATTTTTGACCTCAGGGTACTCAACAAGTTTCTGGTCAGGGAGAAGTTTCGCATGTTGATCCTGGCTTCTCTCTATCCCCTCCTCGAGTGGAATGACTGGTTATGCTCTCTGGATCTCAAGGAAGCCTACACTCATATTCCCATCCATCCGGCCTCCCGTCAATGCCTCAGATTCGGGTGGGACATCTTTATCTTCAGTACAGAGTGCTCCCTTTTCGGCCTAGCATCGTCACCCAGGGTCTTCACCAAGTTCCTGGTTGTAGTGGCCGCAGCACTCAGGAACCATGGTCTGCAGGTGTTTCCCTACCTCGACGACTGGCTCATCAAGGATTCCACGTCTCAGGGTGTCGTCCAGGCCACTCGGAGGATGATCTGGTTTCTGCAGAGTCTGGGATTCGAGATCAACTTTCCCAAATCCCTTCTACAACCTTCACAGACTCTTCCCTTCATCGGAGCTGTTCTGGATACCATTCCACTCAGAGCATTCCTTCCTCCTCAACGCCTGGCAGCTCTTCTTCATCTTTGTCACTCGGTCTCCTCTCGCCCGTCCATCTCGGCGAGACACATGATGGTGCTTCTGGGCCACATGGCCTCTACAGTACACGTGACGCCTTTTGCCAGACTTCACCTGCGGATTCCTCAGTGGACCCTGGCGTCTCAATGGTCGCAGATCTCCGACCCTCTGACTCGACACATTCAGGTCACTCCTGCTCTGCTACAGTCGCTTTTCTGGTGGATGCTCTCTTCCAATCTCTCCAGAGGTTTGCTGTTTCACATGCCGCCCCATCAGAAGGTCCTCACGACTGACTCCTCGAACTATGCTTGGGGGGCTCATCTGGACGGTCTCCGCACTCAGGGCTATTGGACGAGTGCGGATCGCCTGTGCCATATCAATCTCCTGGAACTCAGGGCGATTTTCAATGCTCTCACTGCTTTTCAGCATCTGCTTCACGGACATGGCGGTCCTCATTCGCACGGACAATCAGGTCGCCATGTATTATGTCAACAAGCAGGGGGGCACTGGATCGGCCTCCCTCTGTCAGGAAGCTCTGAAAGTTTAGGATTGGGCGATTCGCCACAACACCTTCCTCAAAGCTGTCTACATTCAGGGGGCGGACAATGCCTTGGCGGACAACTTGAGTCATCTTCTCCAGCCTCACGAATGGACTCTCCATTCCACGCCCCTTCATCACATCTTCTCCCTGTGGGGAACGCCTCAGATAGACCTCTTTGCAGCTCCCCACAACTTCAAACTGCTTCAGTTCTGCTTCAGGATCTACACTCCTCATCGTCTCGAGGCAGATGCTTTTCTTCTGGACTGGGGGAATCTCTTTCGGTATGCGTTTCCTCCGTTTCCTCTCATTCAAAAGACTCTGGTCAAGCTCAAGTCCGACCGGACCACCATGATACTGATTGCTCCTTGGTGGCCCAGGCAACCTTGGTACTCCCTTCTTCTGCAACTCAGCAGCAGGGAGCCCTTCCTTCTGCCAGTATTTCCATCTCTGCTTACGCAGCATCAGGGATCTCTGCTTCATCCCAACCTGCAGTCGCTATACCTGACAGCTTGGTTCCTCTCAGCGTAACTCCCCTTCTGTTTTCACCAGCTGTGCGGGATGTTTTGGAAGCTTCCAGGAAGCCTGCTACTAGACAATGCTATTCCCAGAAATGGATTAGATTCTCTACTTGGTGTTTTTCTCATCACAAGGAGCCTCAACATGCCTCCTTATTCTCTGTTTTGGACTACCTTTTGCACCTGTCTCAATCTGGCCTCAAGTCTACATCGATCAGAATCCATCTTAGTGCAATTGCTGCTTTCCACCAGCCTCTTCAGGGGAAACCTCTTTCTGCACATCCTGTGGTTTCCAGATTCATGAAAGGACTTTTCCATGTCAATCCTCCCCTCAAACCGCCTCCAGTGGTTTGGGACCTCAATGTTGTTCTTTCCCAGCTTATGAAGCCTCCATTT
Organism: Geotrypetes seraphini; assembly: GCF_902459505.1. Lineage (NCBI taxonomy): Eukaryota > Metazoa > Chordata > Amphibia > Gymnophiona > Dermophiidae > Geotrypetes > Geotrypetes seraphini. The sequence continues at coordinate 237,039,075 of NC_047084.1, read as the reverse complement.
GAACCTCTTAACAAGGCTCCTCTGAAATATCTCACTTGGAAAGTGGTGTTTCTCATTGGTCTCACTTCTGCTCATCGAGTGAGTGAGCTTCAAGCATTGGTTGCGGATCCGCCCTTTACAGTGTTTCATCATGACAAGGTGGTCCTTCGTACTCATCCCAAATTCCTCCCCAAGGTGGTCTCGGAATTTCATCTGAATCAATCCATTGTTCTTCCTGTGTTTTTTCCAAAGCCTCATTCTCATCCTGGAGAATCAGCTCTTCACACTCTGGACTGTAAACGTGCTTTGGCTTTCTACCTGGAACGCATCAAGCCTCACAGAACTGCTCCTCAACTTTTCATCTCCTTCGATCCGAACAAGTTTGGATGCCCTATCTCTAAGCACACCATCTTCAACTGGTTGGCGGCTTGTATCTCTTTCTGCTATGCCCAGGCTGGATTACCCCTTCACAGTAAAGTCACAACCCATAAGGTCAGAGCAATGGCAGCCTCTGTAGCTTTCCTCAAATCGACACCGATTGAGGAGATTTGTAAGGCTGCCACTTGGACCTCGGTTCACACCTTCACTTCTCATTATTGTCTGGATACTTTCTCCAGACGGGATGGACAGTTTGGCCAAACGGTATTACAGAATTTATTCTCCTAAGTTGCCAACTCTCCCACCATCCCATTGTGGTTAGCTTGGAGGTCACCCACTAGTGAGAATACCTGCCTGCTTGTCCTGGGATAAAGCAATGTTACTTACCGTAACAGTTGTTATCCAGGGACAGCAGGCAGCTATTCTCACGTCCCACCCACCTCCCCTGGGTTGGCTTCTCTGCTAGCTATCTGAACTGAGGAGACGCGCCCGGTGCATCGGGCGGGAAGGCACTCGCGCATGCGCGGTGTGGGCAACTCGAAACTTCTAAAAGTTTCTACAAGCAAGTATTCTTGTGAGATGTCCGCATTGGGGCTCCGTTGGATGACATCACCCACTAGTGAGAATAGCTGCCTGCTGTCCCTGGATAACAACTGTTACGGTAAGTAACATTGCTATCGTGCTTCTTAACGCATAACCATAAGTTCTACATCGTTTACAAAAGATTATAAACTAGAGACAATTTAAAAATGACAGAAATTATTTAACTCGCAGCATAGACAAATTGATAACCTAGCAGCAATAAAAAAAAAGTGAGAAAAGACAGAGAGAAGATTAAAAACTAAAGACAATTTAAGAATGACAGAAAGGAATTATTTAACCAAGTATTTTGAAAAGAGATAAGTTTTCAGTTGAGTTCTGAAATGTTTATAACAATAGGCTTCAAGTAATAACAATCAAAATTCTCTGTCATATGAAGCTGCTTGGAATGCTAAAGTATGGTCCAGAAATTTCTTGCTTTTACAGATCACCTCCAGTAGTTTGGGATCTTCATGTTGTACTTTCTAAACTAATGAAGCCTCCATTTGAACCAATGTCTACGGTTCATCTTAAATACCTCACTTGGAAAGTAGTTTTCCTCATTTCTCTGCTCGCAGAGATAGCGAACTTCAAGCCTTGGTAGCGGATCCACCTTTTACCTTATTCCATCATGATAAGGTTGTACTCCTCACCCATCCAAAGTTCTTACCCAAAGTTGTTACTGAGTTTCATTTCAATCAATTGATTGTTCTTCCAGTATTTTTTCCCAAGCCTCATTCTCATCCTGGAGAAACAGCTCTTCATACTCTGGACTGCAAATGAGTATTGGCCTATTATTTGCAAGGGACTAAATACCATAGATCTTCTCCACAACTTTTTGTCTCCTTTGATCCAAACACGTTGGGGCATCCTGTTTCCAAGCAGACAATTTCCAACTGGTTGGCTGCTTGCATCTTGCTTTGTTATTCTCAGGCTGGGCTGCAACTGGAAGGTCGTGTCACAGCCCAGAAAGTTCGATCCATGGAAGCTTTAGTAGCTTTCCTACATTCTACTCCTATAGATGAAATATGCAAAGCTACTACCGTATTTTCGCGGATATAACGCGCACCTGTGTAAAACGCGCACAGGGGTATAGCGCGCAGAAATCACGATGATATGTACCAAAACACCGCGCTCAGGCATATAACGCGCATGATGCCCGACGCTCCTTTCGCCCGCCCTGACTTTCCGTGCGCTGTCCCGACTCTCCGTTCACCCCCCTGACTTCCGTGCACTGCCCTGACTTTCCGTGCGCTGTCCCGACTCTCCGTTCACCCCCCCTGACTTTCCGTGCACTGTCCCCCCTTGAAGTCCTGTCCCCCTTGAAGGTCTGTCCCCATTCTGAAAGCCTGATGCCCCCCCCCGACGTCCGATACATCCCCCCCCCCGGCAGGACCACTCGCACCCTCACCCCGAAGGACCGCCGACTCCCCAACAATATCGGGCCAGGAGGGAGCCCAAACCCTCCTGGCCACGGCGACCCCCTAACCCCACCCCGCACTACATTACGGGCAGGAGGGATCCCAGGCCCTCCTGCCCTCGACGCAAACCCCCTCCCCCCAACGACCGCCCCCCCCCAAGAACCTCCGCCCGTCCCCCAGCCGACCCGCGACCCCCCTGGCCGACCCCCACGACCCCCCCCCCCCCCCCCTTCCGCGTACCTTTGGAAGTTGGCCGGACAGACGGGAGCCAAACCCGCCTGTCCGGCAGGCAGCCAACGAAGAAATGAGGCCGGATTGGCCCATCCGTCCTAAAGCTCCGCCTACTGGTGGGGCCTAAGGCGCGTGGGCCAATCAGAATAGGCCCTGGAGCCTTAGGTCCCACCTGGGGGCGCGGCCTGAGGCACATGGGCCAAACCCGACCATGTGTCTCAGGCCGCGCCCCCAGGTGGGACCTAAGGCTCCAGGGCCTATTCTGATTGGCCCACGCGCCTTAGGCCCCACCAGTAGGCGGAGCTTTAGGACGGATGGGCCAATCCGGCCTCATTTCTTCGTTGGCTGCCTGCCGGACAGGCGGGTTTGGCTCCCGTCTGTCCGGCCAACTTCCAAAGGTACGGGGAAGGGGGGTGGGGGGGTCGTGGGGGTCGGCCAGGGGGGTCGCGGGTCGGCTGGGGGGGCGGTCGGAGGTTCTTGGGGGCGGGCGGTCGTTGGAGGGAGGGGGGTTTGCGTCGAGGGCAGGAGGGCCTGGGATCCCTCCTGCCCGTAATGTAGTGCGGGGTGGGGTTAGGGGGTCGTCGTGGCCAGGAGGGTTTGGGCTCCCTTCTGGCCCAACTACACAAAGGTACGGGGAAGGCGGGTGGAGGTGTCGTGGGGGTCGGCCAGGGGGGTCGCGGGTCGGCTGGGGGACGGGCGGAGGTTCTTGGGGGGGGGCGGTCGTTGGGGGGGGGGGGTTTGCGTCGAGGGCAGGAGGGCCTGGGATCCCTCCTGCCCGTAATGTAGTGCGGGGTGGGGGTAGGGGGTCGCCGTGGCCAGGAGGGTTTGGGCTCCCTCCTGGCCCGATATTGTCGGGAAGTCGGCGGTCCTTCGGGGTGGGGGTGCGAGTGGTCCTGCCGGGGGGGGGGGATGTATCGGACGTCGGGGAGTCGGCCGGGCAAGAGGGCTTGGGCTCCCTCTTGCTCCGATCGTGGATGCGGGTGCGGGTGGGAGCGCGTGCGAGCGGTCGTTCGGGGTGGGGGTGCGAGCGGTCCTGCTGGGGGGGTGAATCGGGCGTCGGGCGGGGTGGGAACTATGTTTAAAAAGTTTTCTATACCGCGCTCAGGCATATAACGCGCGAGGGGTATGCGCGGTACGTAAAATCACGTATAACGCGCGCGTTATATCCGCGAAAATACGGTACTTGATTCTCGGTTCACACTTACACTTCTCATTACTGTCTGGAATCCTATTCCAGACGGGATGTCCACTTCGGCCAAGCAGTATTACCAAATTTATTTATTTATTTAAATTCTTTATTTATACATTTGTTACAATTTAAATAACAAAGGAATATCCATTTCATCCTTTTTTGTTACAATTTAAATAACAAACATAAAGGAATATCCATTTCATCCTTTTTTGGTTAGCTAGGAGGTCACCCATATGTGAGAATATGCTGCCTGCTTATCCTGGGATAAAGCACAGTTACTTACCATAACAGGAGTTATTCAGGGACAGCAGGCAGATATTCTCACAACCCACCCACCTCCCCTGGTTGACTTCTTAGCTGGCTATCTGAACTGAGGAGCCGCACACCTACATCAGGTGGGAAGGCACTTGCGCATGTACGGTGTGGTTAGTCGCAAACTTTCTAAAGTTCTTAAAGAGCAAGAGCGTTCTAGCAGCTGTCCATATTGGGGCTCTGTGGATGACATCACCCACATGTGAGAATATCTGCCTGTTGTCCCTGGATAACACCTGTTATGTGCTTTCCACTCTGATGAAATCTCCGTTAGAACCACTTTCAACTTCATCTTTCAAACATCTCACTTAGAAAGTAGTCGTGCATTTCTCTTACTTTTCCACATAGAATTAGTGAACTTCAAGCACTTTTATCAGATCTTCCTTACACAACATTCTACCACAATAGGATAGTTCTTCGCACTCATCAAAGGTTGTCTCGGAATTTCATCTGAATCAGTCTATTAGTACTCCCTGTCTTCTTTGCAAGACCACACACTCACTTGGATGAAGCTGCACTTCACACATTGGACAGTAAACGTGCGCTGGCTTATTACTTGAATCAGACTAAACCTAACAGAACTTCTACACAGCTGTTCTTGTCATTCGATCCTAACAGACTTAGAGCTCCAGTCGCCAAGAGGACCATCTCTACATGGCTGGCAGACTGTATCTCCTTTTGCTATAGGACTGGGCTGATGCTTGAAGGCCGTGTCACTGCACATAAAGTTTGAGCAATAGTGCCTTTAGTAGCTCATCTGCATTCTACTCCCATTGAGGACATCTGTAAAGCACCTGGTCCTCAATTCATACATTTACATACCACTATTGTTTGAGGAATCATTCCATACAGGACAGACGGTTCGGCCAATCAGTTCTGCAAAATGTATATTTCTACTTAGATGCCAACTTCCCTCCAACCCTGCTGGTTGAAGCCAGGCTCATGGTAGTTGTCAGTAAGCCTCTTCTGATCCTGGCAGCTAGGGAGTCCCACATGTGAGAATATACAGCCTGCTTGTCCTCAGATAAAGCATACCTACACACATGTAGTAGGTGTTATCCGAGGTCAGCAGGCAGATATTCTCACAACCCTCCCAGCTCCCCTAGTTTAATTTTTAGCTTTGTTACTGAACTGATGGTCCTGTGAGCTGACATTAGGGTTGGAAGGCACTAGCACATGCACAGTACGGGCAGTCTTAAAGATTTAAAGTGACAGTATACTTTTTGACTGTGCCAGGTTCCGTGGATGATGTCACCCACATGTGAGAATATCTGCCTGCTGTCCTCGGATAGCATCTGCTACAGGTGAGTAACTATGCTGTGTGTAAGTTGTATATGTTTTATGTTGCCCTTTGTATTGCAATTGTAATGTTTCAGCAAGCCATATTACTATTCTGCTTCCTCACTCCCTAAGTGATTCTCATGCAGTTTAAACCCAGTACTGTAAGCATATAACATCACCAGGATAGACCCTTGATAAGTAAATCTTCTTTAAAGTGGTAACTTAAACCAAGGAGAAAAATGACTTACAGTTGAATTGCTTGGAAAGAATTCTAGCCTCTGCTACCAGAGTCCTCTCTCAACCAGTGTACCCTGGGTTCATGGAACTGGGAGAGCATTTTCAGTGTATGCTGAGAGGTAATGCTGTGGTTTACAATAACAATGGAAGATGCTGTACAGTAGGGTAGGGTAATGGTTGGATAATGGTAAAAAGACTTGATAGAATTACAATAGTTTTTTAAGGCATGCACTGTTAGATCAGAAAGCTGTTTCTGCAAGCTCCAAGGTACGAGCAAAAGGGAGACTGCTAGCCCAGCATGCTTGGAGAGCTAGCAACCAATAGGAACATTACCATAATCCACAGGGAGCTGTATATGTGCTCTGAAGAAGTCTATTACAGAGAACTACAATATTATATAAGTTTGTAGTCCAAGAGCACAGTCTAACCTTTTAAAGGCACAAGCAATGCATACTCTATACAAAACAACAAGCAGCCTGTCTCCATGAATATGGGGATAGAACACTCCTCGTCTGGTATAGGTAGATACCACTATTTAATTTCTCAATCTAAACATTGTAAACGTGCAAAATCCATTAATAAAGCTGGAACTTGAAAGTTGACAACTTCTTGTTTGTCTTAAGCTCTGTCATTCAGGTGACTTCTCTCTTGCAGTCTCGCAGGAGCTGAAACAAGAGACAACACAAACAACGAACAACATAAAAAAGAGAAAAGAGAGTCCCTGAGTCTCTGGAGTGGAAAACAGTCCACAGAATCCACGTTCATGTCTCTTTGCGGGGTAAGAGTGGTATCACTTCAATGACTGGTCAGATGAAGGTCTTTGTCGTTCCTTGATTCACAGTCTTGATTTCCAGCTTGCGAACTTTCCCATCTTCACTTGGAAAAGTTTTACTGATGAGCCTCAAAGGCCAACTGTTGCATTGAGCTTGGCTATTTTTCAGCAGTACAAGGTCTCCTTCTAGACTAATTATCTTGCCACTTATTTTGATACTGTAGAGTAGAAAGGTATTCTCTCTTTCAGCATTTTTGAAAGATGTCTGTGAGATTTTGAACCTGCTTCCATTGATATTTGTAGATGTAGCCCAGAATGACTTTAATGTCAACTGTGGCATTGAGCTTGGCTATCTTTCAGTAGTACGAGGTCTCCTTCTCACAGGTTAGAGTGATTATCTTCCACTTATTTTGATACTGAAGAGTAGGAAGGTATTCTCTGTTCCAGCATTTCTGAAAGATGTCTATGAGGTTTTGAACCTGCTTCCATTGATGTTTGTAGAAGTAGCCCAGGAGGGCTTTACTGTCAGTGTAAAAATTGACTGTGTCTATTTGAATGTGAATTTCACTTAGTATTATCTCTGCTATCTCTAGTGCTAGCACTGTTTCATACAGTTCTAAGCATGAAATGATATTGGGTTGTGATGATAACTTGGCCTTGCTGAAGATGAATCCCACATAAGAGAGTCCTTCTGCACCTGTGACGTTTTCAGAAGCATCTGAGAAGATGCAGATCTCTTTGTGACATGCAGTACTGAGTGCTTCAGGGAAATAATTGTGTGGGATGTTCAAGAGTCTTTAGAGAATTTTTCCATTTTTCCCATATGTCTGGTGGCAATGGGAACATCTTATTTGTCAGTACTTTGAGAAAGCTTCCTCTGTGGGCATCTGCCGTAAATAGTAACTGGAGCCACAACCCCCAGTGGATTGTACAGAATATTGACTGGAGACAAAACACCTCTGTGTTTATATGGTTTCTTTTGGGTGGCTATTTAAAAGGTAAAAATATCTCCTTATAGGTCCAAATGCAGTCCAAAGCTTCTCTGAAGCAGAAGAGTATCTATTCTTAGATTTAAATCCTTTAAATCATTGGCATGATCCTCTGCAAACATTGTTTGTGCTGTTGTTAATAAATCAATGGCCTCTACTACAGTAGGCAAGGAATTTAAACCATTATCTTCGTAAAAGTCTTTTTCAATACAGCATCTGTGCCATTCTCTCATTCGCCTTCTTGAGCTATTCTCCTAAGCCCATAAGTTGCTACTGCAGGTCAGAGACTGTTACCAAAGATCTGAACAGGAATCTTAAGTAGTTTCTGGATATACAACAAAGTAGAAGGTGCCATCACAGTACTCAGGAATCTCAAATAGTTTCTGTAGCCTGGATGTACAACAAAGCAGTAGGTGTAAGGAAACAACAAGGCAAATGATCTACTATATTTAACATGGAACAGAAGACAACAAGCAGATCATATGAAGAAAAAAACTTGTATTTAATCAAAATGCTTCCAGGAGCTGGTTCTGGAGGGAGGAATCAAGATGGTGGCAGCAATGTAGTTTGGAATTCTATATACCATTCCAATTATGGTGAAAAGGAAAGGTAAAGTGAAGATTTTTCCCTCAGAACCCCAACTTCATCCTTCTGCTTCATTTCAAGGACCATTAGATGTTTATCTGCAACAAGGAACACCAGTAACTGCAGATGGCAGGGAGTCACTGGCTACCTCTACCCCATTTCCAAGAGGAATGGGATCAGGCTACGGCTCCGAGTTATTTTTGACTCCCAATTTGCGGTCACTACCGTCCCAGTTGCTTTTAGCAAATCCTAAGAGCCCAGCAGCAGGTGTCCCGAAGAAATTGTTGGACAGTCCCACTTTGTGTGGGAGTGCTCCTGTGACAAGAGAAGAAAAGATTTCATCTCCTCTGGAGCAGCCTGCTGTGGCATCGACACTGGGTAAGACTGCAGCAGAAGCAAAGGTAATAAATATTCTTCAAAATTCAGCTTCAGAAGTCTTCAGTATTTACACTGGAATCAATTTGGACCACAGTCTCCTGATCTTGGTAAGGCACTTTCAGTTTAATTTGCTTTGAATTCTACAATTCAGAAAAATTCAGCTAATACAGCTTCTACTCAAAATCAAGTCAATCAAGTAATCAGGTGTATGGAGGCTCAAACTGAGAAAGTATCTAATTTCCAGGTGGTGAACTCAGTTATTATGAAAGAGAATACTTTATTGAGGAGGAGAATTGATAATTTGGGAAATGCAATTAGATACTCAGACCTTCATTTGAAAAACTTTCCCGATTCCACTTGTTTCTCCCAGAAAGATGCTAATTTGCTACCTTTAGGAGATATTACAGGTTTCAGTTAATGTAGTGCCTCCAATTGCCGTATTTTCTACCACTAGCAAGGAAAGAAATTAGATGTTTTGAATATTTCTGAAACTGTTGAAGCTTCAGAGACTGATTCAGTAGTTAAAGCTACTTTGGTTATTACTTTATCACTGCCTTCTGATTCTGACTGGCTTTTGCCAATGTTTTTTTTAAGAAGAAAGAGATTCTTTTTTAAAGAAATGCAAAAAAGGAGGAAAATGTTATAATGCCCTTGTATCGCTCTATGGTAAGGCCGCACTTTGAATACTGTGTGCAGTTCTGGTTATCGTATCTCAAAAAATATATAGTGGAATTAGAAAAGGTACAGAGGAGGGTGACAAAAAATGATGACTTCCCTATAAGGACTTCCCTATGAGATGACTTCCCTATGAGGAAAGGCTAAAGCGGCTAGTGCTCTTCAGCTTAGAAAAGAGATGACTTAGGGTGATATGATAGAAATCTATAAAATAATGAGTGGAGTGGAAAGGTAGATGTGAATTACTTGTTCACTCTTTCCAAAAATACTAGGACTAGGGAACATGTGATGAAGCTACTAAGTAGTAGAGTTAAAACAAACTGGAGAAAATATTTCTTCACAGAATGTGTAATTAAACTCTGAAATTCGTTGCCAGAGAATGTGTTTTGCAAGATGAGCAAAATGTTTTATAAAATTTTATCTTGATCAACAAGCATTGTCTTGTAATACGAGCACGTCAGTGCACAACATATGCGCATTGTATCGCTGAACGCATCAGAACACAGCACAAGCATTACAACTGAGTACAATATGTGTGCCACAAGCACATACAGCATATGCTCATCGCTGAGCACATCTGAATGCATCACAAGCATCACAACTGAGAACAATATAAGCGTGACACAAGCACACACGCACAACATATGCACAGTGCAGAATGTAAAATCCTCTCCTCTCTCTCGTCTCCCTCACACCAGCCACGATTCTATTCAAAAATAAAGTGCAGGTTATTTGTTTTATTGTATATATTTTTACTTTATACAGTACCGTATTTTGTATCTAGGGGAAATTCGCTTTGATATACGAGTGCTTTGGATTACAAGCATGCTTCTGGAACAAATTATGCTCACAAACCAAGGATTTACAGTACTTTTCTTCATGAGTAACAATTGGAAAAATTTCTGAATCCGAGTGGTACTGGATTACTGTTTGACTTGCACAATTGTATAAGTTGGAGATACTACCACTTTAATGTATTATACTTTTCAGCTGTGCTGATGGAAATGAAATAAAGGACTTCAAAACCTTTCACTTTCTGTTTGATTTTAGGGAAGCCATGAGAAATTATCTGAAAGAGCGGGGTGATCAAACAGTACTAATTCTCCATGCAAAAGTTGCACAGAAGTCCTATGGAAATGAAAAAAGGTAAGATAACAGCCCATTACTTATTATATAGAAGTGACTATACTGTACGTAGGAAAATAATTGTGTTGCAGATATTTATGAATAACCTATAGGGAAAAACATTCCACAAAAATAAAACTATAAGTAAATTACAGGGAAGGGGCATAAAGAGGAGAAAATACAGAATTATTGTGATAGCCAGCAAAATAAGTTGTTATGCAGCTGTACAGCAACTGAAGCTTTGTTATTTACTCTGGCCACTAATGATGTTTTCCTCGTACCTAAGTCCTGTGTTATGTACTTTACTAAATTTTTTGTCCCTTATGTTTAATATTAGGAGATTAAATTCAGGCATGTAAAATTAATGTGTCTCTACTGTGAAGGATAGACATTTAGTTTGCCTGATGGATTCTTCTAAGTGAGTTTTATATGAAATAACACCACCTAGAGGAAATTGACTGCAAAACTGTTTTTAGTAGTTTACCTGAATCTTGAAAATTAATTAATTGCTTTTCTGCTTGTTAAAAGACCATGTTAAAGGGAAAAAAATAAAAAAAATAAGTAGCTTCCCTCTTTCCCTACCTCACAGTAATTTTTGCTGCTCATTTGTTTGAGGTGTGCCCAGCAAGTTAGAAAAAGCCCTTGCTCCATGTTCACAGTTGTGAACTGGCAATATCTAATTAATTCATGGGAGCCAACATTACCCCTTCCAGGACACAAGGAAAGGGTTTTGTTCAACATTAGGAGTGTTTAACCCTTTATTTGACATTGTTGTTCAGACGCAACATGTGTTTTCTGTGGCTGTTATGGGAGATCTGCATCTCTAAATGCCTGCTGCTTGGTACTGTTGCTCTCGTTCAACATCAAGTTACATAAAGCAGCCTTTTCACCATCTGTCAGTTAAAGGGTTAAGCACCCACAGAGCTGGTTCCTGTGAATTACTTGATATAATTCATTACATTTTATTCTTTCCTATCCAACAGAAATTGCTAAGAGATGCAAAAGGAGTTGAGAATATCTTAATGTCCATATAAGGGCAAAATAACTCAGAAAATTTAACAGTGGAGGATGAAGCTTGGTATTTGGCAAAAGCAAGTAAAAAGAAATATGAAGTTTGAAAATTGTATTACATTATAGCTCCATTTATATTCCACATTTACCTATCAGGTTAAATGTGGATCACAATAAGGTAATCCAGCTCAAGTTTGATACTGGAATTAAAAATTTAATCATTTAAATACCATTTAAATAAATAGAAAAGTTCTTAAGTGTTTCTTAAATACTTACTGTTTTCTGGCCTAATTTCTGTTGGCAAAACATTCCATGATAAAGGATTGTTAGAGAATATGACATGTTTGAATCAAATACCATTGACAGATCAGTAATTTAGCTTTCATTGACTATTTGAACTGAGGCTTTTTCCAGAGGAAGATGACAACAGAATCAATGTGAATGGCAAAGGTACAGAACCATGAATACTACTGAATATTAACATACATTATTTTATACAGCGTTCATGCTTCTATATCAATCCAATGAAATAGCTTCAACCATGGAGCAAGATCATATTGAGGGTTTCAGAAAATTAAACACTTCCCCCCCCAAAAAAAATATGGTCTTGTTTATTCTTATAGAAATGTACATGCAGTAAAATGTAGCAATTAAGGAATTCTTCCCTTCAAACTGCCTATCTATATTTCCAACCCCTTAAATTGCCCCAAACTACTACCCTTCAAACTGCCCAACCCTATAATGGACACAACCACAACTTCCCCATCCCTAGAAACTATTCCCTGCAACTGCCCCACTACTCCACCTTAAAAAGATATCCCCTTGCCCCTGAAAGCTACTCTTCTATGATTGTCATTCACCTGCAATCTACCCCTCCCCCAAACAAACTCCACTGCAAACTGTCCCACCACTCTGCTAAAAAGGCCCACCCCCAGAAACTATTCCTGTGACTGTCCTATAATGGTATAGATTGTTTCCATCCCCCCAAATTAGCCCTCCTGATGACTGCCCTACCATGCTGCAAACTGCCCCTTTGCTGTCTCACCACTATGTAAATTGTCTCCAAACCCAAAACTTCCCCAACCCCAACACCTACCCCCATAACTGCATCACCAGTTTTTTTTCTTTTCTGGCATGCTATTGCTAGGATAGAATAGGAGGTGGTATTGTGCTACTGTATAATTCATGTATACCCATCAGCGAAGTAAAGATTGATTTTGATTATGGTGAAGCATTATTATGCAACCATGACCTTGCATTTTCCTCCTTTATTGTCCTTTGTTACTTAAGAGGGGAGAATAAAAAAGAGCATGCAATTGATGATGCTTGCCAATGTATTTTGGGGGACTTTAGTGTCCCTTATAATGCTCATAACATGCCCAAAAATAAAGACTGTTTTTTTCTTTTTTACGCAGCCTTGAGCTGTGTCAATTGGTTTGCAGCAAATATTTATATGTTAGTAGTATTTGTTTGATTTACATACTCATGTAAACTATTTTTGCATCTGTTGGTTTTTCTATAATAGAAGATTGGGATTGTTTTTGAGAACAGACTTGAAACCATGCATATGTATACTCTAGAGCAGTGAGTCAACTCAGTCCTCAGGACAAAGCCAGCCAGTCAGATTTTCAGGAATCCACAGTGAATATGCATGTACACTTCTCCCTCCGTATTCACGGGGGTTAGGGGCAGAGCAGGCCCGTGAGTACTTGCCCAGACTCTGCTCAGTTTTGCACTCTTCGCCATACGCCTCAGTGATCCGTGCCACGCTTTCTCTTTTTCTAGTCTCGGCAGCACCTGCCAGCAGCTGTTTAAAAATCTGAGGACTGTTTCTGATTCTCCCTTGTGCCGCAGAAGGGGAGAGAGGGGGAAGGAGGAAGCTTTGCTGTTTCTCACGTGCACCTCAGTCCTGTTCCAGGAGAAACCTACCTCACTGTGTGCACGCTGTACTCAGGGAGTCGGCAGGGTGGGGGAGCCAAAGCGGGCTCTTTGGACGTAGCCAATCAGAGACTGAGAGCCAGGGCTGGAAGAGGCGTGATGATGATTGGCAGCCACCCTAGTCAATAAGATGTCAGCACTTTGGGACTAACTCCATGACAGGAAGGAAGAGGGAGGAATGAAAGGCTTGTCCTATTGAGAGAGGGGCAAGCTTGACTGACTTCATGAGTGCCCTATCACTGAAAAAGAGTGCCTACACTGAAAAAGAGGCGACAGGAGAAACCTGTCCATCAAGCAGGTTACGACGACGAAGGGTGTGGTGCCAGGTGCAGCTGCTAGCCAATTAGAAGAGGTATTTGACAATTGGAACTTTCTGCAAGCCAAAGGCAATAGGAACAGCGTGCCGTCTGACAGTCAGGCCAGGAAAAAGTAAGTTTATTGCTGTGGGCACGGGACCAGGGCGGGGGAAAGCCATCAAAACAAAAACCATAAATAATCAAAATTGCGTGAGTAGAAACCGCGAATATGGAGGGAGAAGTCTAATACTTTTTCATGCACCACCTCCATTGTATGCAAATTAATCTCATTGTAGATATCCTGAAAACTTGACTAGATGTATGTGTCCCGAGGACTGGGTAGAGAACCCCTGCCTTAGAGGAAAGGAGGGACAGGTTTGATATGATACATGTACTTGGAAAGTATTAATAGAAAGGGAGTAGTAGAATGCCCTTTCTGATCTCCTTCGAGTTCTTACTGCTTATGCGGTGTCTGTGTGCCAACATTTTTAACTATGTCCTTGGGCTGGGGACACTACCTCCAAAGCCACGTTCAGCAATCTTCCTTTCAAGAGTCAGCTTATTTGGGGGGACAGATCAGGATGACCTGTGGCCAGTGTTGATGATCGATGCCCTATGTTCTCCTTGTGAACAAGTCTCACTGGACTTTGAGAGAGGATGGTAGTAATCTTCATCCCTCCTGCCGTTTTCTTCAGAGATCCTCGGGCTCTTCCTCCCAAATATTCCCAGGCATACAATCCCCAGTGTTCTCCCCAGGGCCTTTCAGCCGGGCGCTCCGCCCAGCTAATTTAGATGAGCGCCCGGCTGTAATCTCGATCACAATCCTGCTGCTGCTGCCGCCTTCTGCTCAACATTTTTTTAAAAAAACCCTTCTCACCGGTTTGGAGATTTACCGGGCTGACTCGGCACAGCCTGAATCGCAGGAGCCTGACTTTTTTTTTTTTTTTTAGTTTTTAACGCCAGCAAGCGACTTGAACCCATGCTCCGGGGCTCTAACATGTGCATTCTGCTTCTCTCCAAAACCGGAAGTCACGTCCTGAGGGGGGAAGGGAAGTCGGCATGCACACGCCCCGGAGCATGGGTTCGCTATAGGAGACAGGTCAGCTTACAACTTGCTCTTGCTTGCTTCAGGCTTTCTTCGCTGCCGGTTCCTGCCTACTTTTTGTTTCCGAAAGTAGGCAGGACCCGGCAACGAGGAAGGCCCGAAGCAAGCAAGAGCAGCAAGTTGTAAGCTTCCTTCCGTTGCTGACTTATGGAAGATAAGTCAGCGATGGAAGGAAGCTTACAACTTGCCTTAGTCCAGCCCTGCACAACATGCGGCCCAAAACGGATCTCACTGCAGATATGGCTCTCACTCCGCTCTCCTTTGGAAGATCAGCTCAGGAGGCAAGATTTAGCCCGAGATCAGGCGAATATTAAAGGGCATTTGAAGGCATCTGAGCAGATTGAGGAGAACATGTCCTGTTTTTCCATGCCTAAAAATACCACCTTGTCTAATGTAATCTCTGATCAGATCCTTAAGAATGATGCAACTATGTTTGCTGGACAGTCTCCTCCAGTAAACAGAGCTTTAAAGCCTGCAACCATACAGAACCAGATGGTCAAAGGGCTCCGAAGTGTAGTATTGCCAAGGGATCTGTCTCACAAGTTTCTGACGCTGGCAGATGTAAGCACAGCACAAGAAATAGAGACTTGTGGCATTCTGTGTAGAAAGCTGATGCATAATGAATTTACTATTACCCATGTAATAGTGCCAAAGCAGTCTGCTGGACCAGACTACAGTACAGTGATATGGAGAATGTGGAAGAATTATTCAGTGTTCAAGATCAACATGATCTCCTCACAGAAGAAAGACGGAGAGAAAGAGAGAGGCTTAGACCAAAGGGGAAAGACAGGAGGCAGATACTGAAGAGGGGGGAGAGAAGGGAAGGAGATAGAGTTGTCAGACCATGGGGTGGAGTGGGAAGGAAGGAAGGAAGGAAGGAAAGGAGAAAAGAGAGATGCCAGAGCATAGGGGTGGAGACAAAAAACGGAGAGGGGTTGAAGCTGAAATAAATCATGTACAAAGGAGAGAAAGGGCACAGGATATAGAGTTTATTGAAGGGACATGGGAAGATACCATATGCAACAGAGAGGGCAGACACTAGATGGAAAAGGCAGAAAGGGTGGACAGTGGATGTAAGGGGCAGAGATAGGGTGGACAGTAGATGGAAGGGGTAGAGAGAGGGTAGAGGCTGGGTGGAAGGGGCAAAGAGAGAGGACAGATGTTGCATGGAAGGGAGCGAGGACAAATGCTGAATAGAAAGAAGAGAGTGAAGAGAAGATGACTAAAGCAGAAACGACAAAAGGTAGAAAAAAAAATATTTTTGTTGCTTTACGTAGAATCAAGTAGTATTGTAACTGTATTGATTAAAATTTATCAATAGGAAATGGAAATAAGGCAATTTTGGGAGGGAATAAACCCCTTTCCTCAGGTCAGGACAGGATACCATAACAGCTGTATACTGTACTGTCTTGAAGAAAGATTTGGTCTCTGAAAGCTAATTGAAAAATGGATTAGTCCAATAAAATGGTATTTTCATATTTCTCATTATTTTATTTCTATTTGTTAATTTGTAAAGTGGTGATTGTTATGTAGAAGTTTTTTTCAAATTTACATCTACTGTCTTTATATTTTGCACAGTATTAGGGGACATGTGTCACTGTTTCTGTGGTGTTGCTTTGTATGCAGAGTCTAGTTTCTTGGTTCAGTTTAATTTTTGTCTACATATTTCTATTTTTAGTTTGTGATTATTCCATATTGGGCAAGGGTGTATCTGTGTTCTGTGTGTATGAAAAGGACATGGCTTTCTGTTAGCATCAACTATAGGATCAATTGTCTGTGTAGGATCTGGTTTGTTTAGTTTTACAATGCGTGTGTTGGTGTTCTAGTGCTCACTGCAGTGTTTAAGATGCTGCCTTTTCCTAGATGCACCCTTATTGTGTGACTCATGGATTATTACTAAAAATATATTTTTTTATATAGAGGAGAGGGTTGTTAAAAAAATGATTAGCACTGGCTGTCATATATACTAGGTACACCACTGGATTTAATGACTCTATTCTAACTTTACTGTTGACGTAGGTGTTGTCCCCCCCAACACACAGACACACATTATAAAGAATTAAATTAAAGTTGTATTATCATCAAGTAGCTTTCAAATGACATTATAAGCAAATAAAAATAAAATATTTTTAATACATTGCTAATTATTACCTGCATCTTTACCTATACTGTTTTGCCCTAGCTCTTAGTTTGCACTATAGCAAAATAAAAAAGAAGCAGATAAAGATCAATCACACAGGTGCCCTTCAAGGCTCAGTAACACCTCTCCATAAATTATGTGGAAGAGGTCTGGAAGTGGGGATAGCATCTATTTCATATCCTCAGTGAGACCTCAGGAAGGAACCTAATGATCAAAACATTATTAGAGGTGTTGTACAGCCATTTCTTGTATGACTGGATGAGCTATATTTATCTTTTTTTTTTAGTTGTTTAAATTCATGCATAAATAAATGGTTAGATTGAACCTAATGACTTCATTAACACATTTCCCTTTTTTAAACCTCTATTCTATTTGAAAGAGGATGAATATCTAATTATTCACTTCTAGAATTGGATACTTCTTAAATTTAGTAAAAATATTCTGGCACAAGTGTCAAACCTTAAAAAAGGAAGTCATATCGAGCATTGGAAAATAATAATAATTAACTAATAAAAATAGTATACATTTAATTTTCCCCACTACCAAATTTCCCCGCCCCGCCCCACCCAGCTACTTTTTCATGCCACCTGGCTGGAAAAAATTTCTGGGGAGAACACTGAATCCCTGTGACAATTTTTCCAATTCCAGCTGTCATAGTAACATAGTAAAATAGTAACATAGTAGATGACGGCAGATAAAGACCCAAATGCTCCATCTAGTCTGCCCAACCTGATTCAATCTAAAAATTTGTTTGTTTTTTTTCTTCTTCTTCTTAGCTATTTCTGGGCAAGAATCCAAAATTCTTCCCGGTACTGCCTTTTAATCTACCTTGTAATGAAAAGCTTTCTAATGAAATCCCAGTTGATAGATATTGGATTGGCACACGTTTGATGTAATAAAGGAATACCAACTTCTGCAGCTGTGCACTAAATTTAGTCAGATAAAATGCCTGCTTGATCCTGTTCCTTCATACATTTTTTGTAATATTCCTACTTCTGTTACTTCTTGGTTTACAATGTTGGCTAAACATATTCTTGCCAGTGGTTATTTTACATCAGATACGGGACAAGTTATACTTAACCCATTATTTAAAAACTCTAACTTAGATCAACATTGGCCCTTAATTATCGACCTGTTGCAAATATACCGCAGTTAACAAAGATTTCGGAAGCTATTGTATCGAAGCAATTATCAGAATATTTGGATAAATCTTCTATTATTCTTCCATTTCAACATGGATTTCGTCCGAATTATAGCATAGAAATGCTTCTCATCTCACTGCTTATAAAAATTCAACATTTTCTAGTTCATGGGTGTTGTGCTGTTTTGTTGCAATTTGATCTTTCAGCAGCTTTTGATGTCATAGATCATGATATTCTTACACAACATCTGATTAATATTGGCCTAGATCAAGGTGTGCTGAATTGGTTCAGCGGCTTCCTCAAATTATGATCATATCAAGTACTTGCTCCTGTTTGTGGAGTACCTCATGGTTCTCCATTGTCTCCCATATTGTTTAATCTATATATGACGATATTGAAATATTTGAATTTATCTATCTCGGAATCGATTTTTACATATGCTGATGATATTTTTATCTTATTTGAAGTTGATCCATGACTTCTAGATTTAACGGTAGATAATAACTCCTGTATCTCCAGACTTCAAGAGTGGGCTTCCTTAGTGCATATGAACTTAAATGCCATCAAAACCAAACTGTTATGGTTTGGCCCTGTTTTACACAATTTACCTTTTATCTATAAAATTAAATTCGGGTGATTCACTAAAGATCGAATTTTCATCCAGAATTCTTGGATTTGTCTTAGATTCTACTCTTTCTCTGACTAATCAAATTAATAACATATCTAAAAAGTGCTTTTTTAGTCTAAGCATGCTAAGGAGGGTTCAGTATTGTTTTCATCAACATCATTTTGTTATTCTGGTCCAGGCTATAATTTTAGCACATTTAGATTATGGATTGAGCAAATATAATCTAAAGAGACTACAGTTTATTCAGAATACGGCTGCCATATTGATTTTTGGAAAAAATAAATATGATCATGTTAGCCCATTGTTGAAGGCACTACATTGGCTTCCAATATATTGGAGGGTTCAGTTTAAGTGTGCCAATGTTGTCTTTAAGAGTTTATACGGAATTTTTTCCCCACTACTTTCTTTTTCTTTTAATTCTTATCGCCTCCAGTCATCTGGATCCTGGGCGGCTAATGCTCCTAAAAAGCCCTTCAGAGGGCCTTCTAGCTCACTGTACTAGGAGTAGATTTGCATGTCCACAGATAAATAGATGTGCGACAGATTTGCCTGGACTTGCCGTCAGGTCGGTTGAAAAAGGAGTCAAAGGTCTGCACTACTTTGCAGCGTCTCTTTGACATTCGAGCTCTAGTACCCATTCCAGATTATGGCTCAGGCTTTGGCAAATTCTCTTTATAATTCATCATGCCAAAGTACGATTGGTGAACTTAAGGCCCATTCTGGATCTCATGTCAGTCATTTGCTTCCTGCACATTTCTTATTTCCGAATGGAGGCCATGGGCACAGTCATTGCTGCTGTCTCATGGGGAGTTCTAGCGTCCTTGAATCTTGCAGAGGTTTTCCTCCATATTCCAATATTTCTGGATCATCTCAGATTTCTGCATTTCCATGTTCTACAACAGCATTTCCATTGCCTTTTGTCATCGCTACATATCCCCATGCTTTCACTAAAGTGATGGTAGTTGTGGTAGCTTTTCTCCACAGGCGGGGTGTCCTAGTTCCTCCTTACTTGGATGATTGATATGGGCTATGTTTCGACAGGAGTGCGAAAATGGAGTGGAGACAGTAGTGTCTCTACTATAGGCTTTAGGTTGAACTTTCAATTTCCAGGAGAGCCAGTCGAAGCCATCCAAGTACTTGGAATCGCTGGGCCTAATCTTCCATTCCCTACATGAGCAGCATATATTGATTCACAACTTTTGTCCATTGTGTCTTTCATAATTAGATTGTAATCTCTTTTGAGCAGGAACTGTTTTCTTGTGTGTGTGATTTACAGCACTGCGTGCGTCTTGTAGTGCTATAGAAATAATAAATAGTAGTAGTAGAATTTGTTGCCAAAGAATGCAGTGAAGGGCAGCAGTATTGCTGAGTTTGAAAAGGGTTTGGATTATGATAATCTGTTTCAGAATGGTAAAGGCACCCTAAACACTAATAAAGAAAAGATGTGTGTAAAAAAAAAACCTGCTAGGAAAGTTTGGAGCAATGAAGGGGATGTGCTACCATTGGAAAGAAAAACAAAGAAATAATCGCTTGTTAAGTAACATTTCAAAGGTCTTTATTTTAAAGATTTTAGTTTAACTTTATAGGTTTCTTAGAAAACTTTCTTGATTTATTCTAGTAACAAAAAACAAACAAAATCTAATTTCTCAACTGACTGGAATATGAAATAAGCCTAAAAGCTTATAGTTATCTGCAGTTCTTTCTAAGTTTCTTCATGTTTTGTGATATTTTTCAGGAATGTAAATGTTGAAGAAATTGTTTGGGTTTTAATGTAATGTGCTATTTTTTTTGTAGGTTTTTTTGTCCCCCTCCGTGTGTATATCTTATGGGCAGTGGATGGAAGAAAAAGAAAGAACAAATGGAGCGTGATGGTTGTTCAGAACAAGAGTCGCAACCGTGTGCTTTTATTGGTATTGGAAACAGTGACCAAGAAATGCAACAGCTGAATTTAGAAGGAAAGGTAAAGAGCAACCTCCTTGTTTGAATGCAGAGTCAGAGTAAGAAAGTGACTAGAAAAATAATAGATTGTAAAAAGTGACTTCAAACCACCATATTTTTTGGCTCCCTCAGAGTCTGATTTTGCAGATTATATTCCAATTAATGATAAGAATGTATGGAAATACAGAATGGTGGTCAAGTAAGTCATTAGTATCACTAGGTACCATAGCATATACTGTACATCGGTGACCCGTCAATTGAGCGCAGGACAAAAGCACTCCGACAGACGCACCGACAATCGCACGCAGGACATATGCACGCTGCTGGTTCCGCAGCTTTAAACTCGTAACGTTAGCGCTGTGATGGGGGATGTGGGGGGATCTCCCCCCACTACATGTACGAGTCCTTGCGCTCCCGTTGGGGTGAGTGGGCGGGAACACCCCACTACACTGAAAAACTTCCAACCTCCGAAAACTGAACGGGAAACGGAAGTTTTAAGTGTACTTGGGGGGTTTCATCCCTTCAAACCCCCCCCCACCCGCAATGGAAGTGCGAGGACATCTACATGTACTGAGGGCTTTCCTCCCCTATACCCCCTTTCACAGCGGTTACGTTACCAGTTTAAAGTGGCGGGACTGGCGGCGCATACGTCCTGTGCGCAGTTGTCGGCACGTCTTTGTCGGTGCACCATTGTCCGGTGCGCTTTAGTTACGGAACCCTGTACAACAGTACAGGAGGGGAGCTGTTGCAATCTAACTTCGGATGCATCAATACCACCTCAACCGATGAGATTTCCTGTTCTGATCTGTCATTGTTAGATTGAAGATCCTAAATATGTAAATCCTAGAACAGTGCTTTCTAAACTTTTTGTGCCTTTGACCCCATGATTGCAGCCAAATAAAGGTATGTCAGGGGTGCCCACACTTTTTTGGCTTGCTACCTACTTTTAAAATGACCAAGTCAAAATGATCTACCAACAATAAAATTTTAAAAAACACAAAGCACACTGTATGCAGAGAAAATGTTAATTATCATTTATATTCGGGGTTTTTTTTTCAAAGAGGTCAAGGCAGATGACTTTAAAATATGCAATGTCACCTCAGTAACAACTATACAAAAACAGACAAATATACCTCCCCCTTTTTACTAAACTGCGATAGCGGTTTTTAGCGCAGGTAGCTGTGCTTAATGCCCCGCGCTGCTCCCGACGCTCATAGGCTTCCTGCGCTAAAAACCACTATTGCGGTTTAGAAAAAGAGGACCATAGTGTAAAATATACACAGCAGATATAAATTCTCAAAATGGACACATTTTGATCACTAAATTTAAAATAAAATCATTTTTCCTACCTTTGTTGTCTGGTGATTTCATGAGTCTCTGGTTGCACTTCCTTCTGACTGCATCCAATATTTCTTCCGTTCTTTCTGCCTCCTACATGCTTCCTCTCTGACATCATTCCATTCCCCAGCCACCATCTCTCTCTGTCCCTCCATGAGTCCAACTTTTTCTTCCTCTCTCCCTGCCTGCCCCCTGTTGTCCGACATATTCCATTCCTTCTCCCAACTTTTTCTTCCTCTCTCCCTGCCCCTCCCCTTTCTTTCTTTCTCTCTCCCTGCCCCTTTTCTTTCTTTCTGTCTTTCTTTCTCTCTCCCTGCCCCCTTTCTTTTTTTTTCTTTGTCTTTCTTTCTCTCTTTCTTCCCCCCAAGCCACCTCCACCATTGCCAAATGCTCCCAGCAATCACTTCCTCCTCTCTTATTTCCCAAATTATGTATTTTTCTCTCAGTTCCCTTCCCCCATTATAGCCTATTCTCCACTGCCACAGCTCCGCTCCAAGTTTCTGTCTCCCATCAGTCTGTCACTCTTCCCTTTAGAACTTTCAGACACTTCTGGCTCTTCATAGCAACATTCTCTGTCCCAGCTATTAACCCTTTCAATTCACTTCATCCCTTCATAGTCCCCTGTATTCCTTCCCATGACTTCACTCCCACATGCGCTTCACTCCCAACTGTGCGCCGGGCCCACAAACCTTCCCTCCCCCGACATAAATTCTGACATTGGAGAGGAAGTCCCGGGCAAAACAGGCGGTGATTGGCTGGCCCGGAATTTCCTCTCCAACGTCAGAATTTATGTCGGGGTGGGGGGAAGGCTTGTGGACCTGGCGCTTGTGCAGCGGATGCACTCGCCTGGCTTTTGCAGAGTCTGGGAAGCAGGGAGAACGCAAAGTCAGCACGAGTCTATCATGGAGCCTGGGATGGGCTCCGCGATCGACTTGCATTGCCCTTGCAATCTGGTCGATCGCGATTGACCTTTTGGGCACCCCTGAGGTATGTGATCTCCCAAGAGTTGCAAAATAATGATGTACCTATGTAGAGCCCACTTGGGTCATGACCCCAAAATAAGGTTTTGTGACTCCATTTGGGGTCCTGACCCACAGTTTGGGAAGCTATGTCCTAGAAGACAGGACAGGACAATATGATAGAAACATTTAAGTATCTGAGGTATAAAATGATACATAAGAAGGAAGCCTTTTCTTTTTAAAAAAAAAATCTTTATTCATTTTCAATCAAAAACAGTGCATACAAAAATTCATACAAGTTATTTGAAAAAAACAGCACTTACATCTACCTGTAAAATACATCAAGTTTCAAGTTTATTCAAATAATTTGATTAAACGCTTTTCAAATTACAAAGCGTTTTACAGAAATAAAATGAAATTAAAAAAAAAAAAAATCACTAATACATAATCTTTATAATTAGACCAACAGGGGTAAATTGAACAAGGGAAACATTAGGAAAGGGGGGAAGAAATACAATTTTTTTTTAAAGAAAAGTACATAAAAGGGAAGTACATTAGGAGGGGGGGAAAGAAAGATGGTAGTAGAGAGAGATCAAATGAGAGAAATACTGATGCTATAGTTTTATGAATGGGAAAGATCATAGGATGGTACCTCATAATGGATTTGGTGGATTCAGTTAAAGGCTTCTTTAAAGAGAAGACACTTTAAACTGCTCTTGAATTTCTGCAAATCTTGTTCGAGTCTTATGTATGAGAATCATTTTCACCCGCCCCCCCCTGATTTCAATGTATTCATAAAAACATACAATAATACTTTCAAATCATTAATAGACCAGTTCCTATATACTATCCCTCTCCCTCCTACCCACCCCCTTCCCTGGATGTGTAAATTATAACTAGAAGTAAAGGGAAAAACCATTCAATTAGAATCAATAAAATTGCTCAATGGACCCCATGTCAGTTTAAACCATTTGTTACCCCCTTGCTCTGAAACCATTTTCTTGTATCTATAACATAAGCATAACGAATCAGAGTAATAAGTCTCCATATAGATCTCCAAAAACTGAGTATCAAAGGACAATAGAATAATAAATGATTCAGTGTCCCTATATCAAGGTGACAGTGCAAGTATCTAAGAAGCCTTTTCTTGTTACACAAGTTGTAAAAGTAGGGGTTATGATTTGTATGTCCAACAAGGAGTTTCGAGAGCACTATTAAGAAATGTTTCCATAGAAGGGTGGTAGTTGCTTGGAATGCCATCCTGGAGGACATGTTGAAAATATAACTCCAGAGTATTATTTAAAAAAAAAAAAAAAAAGGATAAAGAGGATGTTAGTGGCCATAGAGATAGTAATGAAGCATGGGAAAAAGCATTTGGATAGCCTACACAAACTGGGGAATGCACAATACATGTCCTGATCATCGCTAAACCAGTTTAACCAGTTTAGCGATCGGATTCCCCGATGCACAAAACTGCCCACCATGCATTTTTTCCCCTGATTGCCCATTTAACGATCCAATCCGCTCCAACCCATGCAAATTAATAAAACCCCATGCAAAATAGCCAAGCGACTGATGCACAAACATCGCTTGGCTATTTAGCATCGTGTTTTACTAATCGTAAAACGCAATTGATCTAGTCTTGTCGGTAACTGTTACCGACTGGTCTGCCTGGGGTTTTTTTTGCGGGGAGGGGGTTCTTTTTTTTTTTTTTTTTTACAATGGCACAGATATTTTGTGTGTATTACACATGCAAAATATCTGTCCCATTAAAAAAAAAATGAAAAATATCCCTCATTGCCGCCACCGGCCCTCCCCAATGACCCCCGACAATTGCCTGCCCCCGCGACAAATGTGGTAACCCCCCAAACCTAAAATAAACGGTAGGAGGGATGCCCACTCCCTCCTTCCTCGATGGCCCCCTCCCTCCCTGCAAAAAAAGGCAGAGGAATGACCACTCCCTCCTGCCACGAAAAAACTCCCTCCCCCACGCCCGAAAAAAAAGGCAGAAGGGTTGCCTACTCCATCCTGCCATGATGGCGCCCACTTCTTCCCCCCATCTCCCCTGAAATAAAAGCAGGAGGGATGCCCATTCCCTCCTGCATGAAGGCGTGCACTCCCCCTCCAGGCTCCCCTGCCCGTACCTTAAAAGTTGGGAGCAGGAGGTACTGAAAACTCCTCCTGCACCTCCTCCCTCCCCTTCATTAGGAAGGAACCTAAGGAAGTCCCTGATTGGCCATTTATTTGGCCAAACAGGGACTTCCTTAGGCTCCTTCCTAAGGAAGTTGCTGATTGGCTCAGACGCCTCAATCCATCAGCCTCATGCCAGCAGTTATCCAGTCGGTAATACCGACTGACTTTTGTGAATCTGGGCCATAGTTTCCCAACCTTTTTTGAATCAGAGCCCACTTTTTCAGTGAATGATTCCATAGCGCCCATGGGTAAACTATATTGTGCATACTTCCCTTCAGCATCTGTTTCCCTCTCTGTCCCCTCCTCACTTCCCTTAAGTGTCTGTTACCCTTCCCCCCCTCCCTCCACTTCCCTTCAGCACCACTCAACCTCTTCCCTTCATCGGGCTACCTTCCTCCTTTCCCCTCACCTTTGCAGGCGCTTTTCATAGTTTTCTATTTCTGAGGTGTCCGGACACAGCAACGTTCTCACCAAGTACCACGTGACTGCCCTAAAGCTGCTCTTCTGACGCACTTCCTGTTTCTGCCTGGGCGGCTTGCATCAGATTAGGAGCAGTGCTGCCATCAGTGGCCATTGGATTCGCCAATTGGTCAAGGGGGTGGTGGCTGGTCCTCAACGCCCCCTCAATATGACTTGACATAAAATGCCCCTTTAGACGTCTCAGCGCCTATTGGCGGGAGTATCGCCCCCGTTGGGAACCACTGATTTAGGCCATAGTCTTTGTTTTCAGAGCAATTAACTTAAAAAATTGGCAACATTTCCTCTTTCTCACATTTTTAAATTCAGTGAGGTTTTTTTTCTTTTCTCTTCCAGTACATAGAGTTTTCTCATTTGTTAAGTTTTATTCTAGTGCAGTCGGTGTGTCTTTCCGGATGCATGGGTAATAATATCCCAGTGCTCGTGAGCCCTGTAGAAGGAATCCACTCCAGCTTTTGAATCCTTCCTCCTTCACTAGAGTTTTTCCTTGTGCAGGCGAGCTGGAAGAAGTCTTTCTGTAGTAAAGACAGGATTCTGTACCATAGTTGTTCCTTCCTCCCAGTCATGAACTTTGCAAAAGGGTATCATTCAGATCTTCCAACTCCTCCCCTTCTGCACTGGAGAATAGCTCTGTCTTCAATTTTCCCTTGTGTAGGTGAACTCAGAAGGTGTATTCTGATCTGTTCTGCTTTCTTTTCTTATTTTCAGATATTTTTGGCATCAGTTTTGTACTTTTCTGCGTGACTTCGGTGCTTGGAGGTCACCTTCTTGGGCTTACTCTATCAGGGAAAGGGCGCAGTCTTACATGGGCAGACTGCTGCTCGCAGGCCATTCTCACTGTGGAGCAAGCTTGCTTTGTGTCCCTTCAGGATCCCGTGCCCCTGGGAGCTTGCTTGCCTACTGATTTATCAGAGGCTTGAGCGCAGGCTGATTGGCCACTGTGTAACAACCCTTTGGATATCAGGGAGCTGGCTGTGAAATTTCTCCCCCCAACACATAACATGGATTTTTGAGGGTTGGCATCTGTGGCTGTGGTCCGCCTAATCGGCAGCTAGAAGATTTCCAGCGGTGGACTTATTCCTGGTACTCTCTGAGGCAGAAATTATTTCCCTACAGGCAGGCTGCTTCAAGCTGACAGGCACCAGAAGTTACAGTGAGAACTCCCATTATTCCCTAAGAGGAAAATTAGGGGAGGGGGGTCTGAAAAAAACGCAGATTCAAGGGTTTCTGGGGTTAGGTTTAGGTTCCCTACTTCCAAAACCCCTTTTTTGATATTTTTTTGTTTTTCAGTTAAGTTCCAATGAGCTGTTTTTAGTGCAAATTTTTTGGTGGCAGACATCTTAGATTTCTAGCAATTTTTTTCATTCTTTTTTTTTTTTTTTACCCAGAACCCTTCGTCTTGCCTAGGAATCATCTGCAATAGATTCTCCAGGTCAATCTAGCCCTAACTTGTGCATTTTTTTGTGCGGAGTTATTGGATGAGGAGTGGCTGTGTTCCATGTGCCACGGGATGTGGGAGGAAGGGGTAGGAGCTTCAGGCTCAGCCTCTCATCAGTCCTCCAGTGCCCTAGAGCCCCAAAAAGCCCAGTCTTCGGGGAAGAGATCCTGTCAAGAGGGAGCTAAATATAAGTGTGGAGATGGAGGAGGCCTGACCTCCCTAGTCAGGGGTCTGGGCTCTCCGGGCCAAGGATTTTGTGATTTTGTCAGTTTCCTGTGGAAAAACTTGCTTAATGGGCCTGGGAAGTGCAGAGCTGCCTGTGACTGTGCCAGCTCCGTCTCATGGGGATTCATGTTCCAAGCAGGCATCGCAGCTCCTAGTGTCAGTGACCATTCAGAGCAGACCTGGAAAAAATGGAAGTCCCTTTCCATGCCTTTGTTGTCTGGATAATTGGTGTGTTTGGAGAAAATTTGAGAAAGAAATTCCTTTCACTTCACTGCAGCTGCAAGATAGAGCTGAGAGGCAGGCACTTGGAGACTGTGAGTACAGCCCTTTTACTTCCTATGAGTGAATTGGGGCGGAGGGGGGGGTCTAAAAAAGTGGTTTGGGGCACTTTCTGTAGGTAGGGTTCAGGTCTCCCACCTCAAAACCCCTATTTAAGCAATTTTTATCTTTTTAATTTGTCTCCATGGGCTGTTTTTGGTGTGAATTTATTTGTGGTGGCCATCTTGGATTTTATCGATCTATTTTCAACTTATCTTATAACCCCTTGATTTTGTAAAAAAAAATCATTAGGGATGGACTCCTCAGCCTTTAATCTGATGATTTCATGTGCAGATTGTGCTGGATTTCCAGTCCTTGTACCGCATGCCACGATATGTGAGGGGAGGGGGTGGAAACTTGGGATTTCACCCCCTTTGAGTCCTTTAGGACTGGGGAGTCAATGTGGGTCCATAAACTGGACAAAAAATTCCCACCCAGTGCCAGTTTTTGGCGATGGTGTGAAACATAAGTGCATAAGAATTGCCGCTGCTGGGTCAGACCAGAGGTCCATCGTGCCTTATCAGGGGGGGGAGACTGGGGACTCCTTGCATGCCTCATCAGGGGGGGGGTCATCGGAAGCCAACCTCGGCTCAAGTGTGTGGCTTCTCCCCAGAATTAATCTAGCTCATGTAGAGAGCATATCTCACAGACACAGCCGGCAGGCATGCTGCTAGCTTCCATGCCAGTGCCTCTTTTGACTGAGGTCACTGCTCTGGTTCCCAGTACCCAGGCCCCTGTAAATCCAGATGGTCTTGATGGACACACTAATACTTTGAACACTGTTTCCACCCTGGATGACACTGATTCCCTTTGTGGAACAGTTCAGTTAGATGACTTGGGGAGCCCTGATCTGGGTGATGACCCCTCTATATGCTGCCTGTTTAAGTCTGTCTCAGTCCACCATTTTATTATAGATGCCATGAAAGAACTGAAGTTGGAAGGTCAGCCCACCACGTCTTGATGCACTGTCATGAACTGTTCTAATGCTCTGATGTCCTTTTTTCCTGCGCATCTACATCTTACTGCTCTAGTCACAGAACAGTGGGAGACGTCAGAGAGTTCTTTCAAATTGACTAGAGCTATGTCTAAGCTTTATTCTATGGTGCCGGAGTTTCAGCAGCTGTTTGAGCAACCGAAAGTGGATTTGGTAGTGGCTCAGGTTACCAGGCGCACAGCCCTCCCTAGTGAAGGAGGAGTGATGCTTAAAGATCCCCAGGATTGCAGGATGGACATGATCTTAAAAAAACTTTTTGAAGTAGCTTCTTTGGGCATTAAGGCTACAGCAGCTGCCTCATTTGCGACACGTGCCTGTCACATGAGATTGCAATGTGATCCCTCGGTGGAAGAGGATACCTTCCCTAGCTAAAGCTAAAGGGAATGGACTATGTTGCAGATGCCTTGTATGACCACATCAGGGTTCTAGGCAAGGTCTTGACTTATGCAGTGTCGGCTCACAGGACACTGTGGATGCGCCACTAGGCTGGAGATTTGGCCTGTAAGGCAACTCTAAGCAGGCTTCCCTTTAGGGGGCAAATGATTTGTGGCAGGAATTGGATGACCTCATGGCTAGCATGGTGGACTGCTGTTCTAAGTCTCACCTGAATAGCAAGCACCATCCTCCGGGAGGTAGTTTTAATCATTTTTGTCCCTCATGCAGGTTTCACAAGAATTCAGCAAGCTCCTCCACTCAGGGATACTCCCAGGGGTCCAGATGCCAGCAGACTTCGGGGTCTTTAATCAGCCCCTCTTCTAAGAAATCCCAATGATGCCAGGCTTCCAGCCACGCCTCCTCTTATTGGAGGCTGATTGTCTGAGTTTCTGCAGGAATGAGAATAGATCTCCTCAGGCCAATGGGTGCTGGACATCCTGTGGGAGGGACACAAGATAGACTTCTTTTGTTCCCCCCCCCCATCCTCGGATTTATTTTGGGATTCTATAGCAGGAAAGCCAGTTTGGGTCATACTGCAATATTTCTTGGACATTTGAGCCATAGAGCCAGTTCTTGAAAGCAAATCGGGCTCTGGCAGATACTCCTTATACTTTATCGTACCAAAGAAAGGTTCAGAGGACTGGAGGCCCGTTCTGGATCTTAAGGCGGTCAGTGCCTTTCTGAGGGTCCCAGACTTTAGTATGGAGATAGTACATTTGGTACTTGCATCAGTAGCTCTGGGAGAATTTCTGGCATTAAGAACACTATTTAGTATCGGTGCAGTCCACTGTGCTTGCTCAGTTGGATTATTGCAATTCTGTTTACTTGGGTATTAAACAGGGTAGTCTAGATCGGCTACAGTTGATACAAAATACAGCAGCTAAACTCATCTTTGGAAAGAGAAAGTACGATCATGTTTTCCCTCTGTTGAGAAAGCTTCATTGGCTTCCAGTTCGATTCAGGATACAGTTTAAGTGTGTATGTGTTATCTTCAAATTCCTTTACGGAATATTTGACCCTTTAATTCCTTTATGTTGGAATACTACTAGATCTTGCTATTCGAGGATTACACAGATATACAAATTATTGTTTCCCTCTTCTAGAGGACTTAAATCTGTTGGTAAGCTTAGCAAATCTATGGTGTTTAAACTGGTAGAAACTTGGAACAAACTTCCTGACTCTGTCAGATTGATAGGTCAGCTACAACAATTTCGAAAAGATCTAAAAACTTGGCTGTTCACACAATATCTTAAAGGCTTACCTACTGAAGTGCCGCAGTAATAGCACATTTCATTCTTTCAGTTTTCCATGTAATTTTATACCGTAATCTTAACTGTCAGTGTTTTTCTGGAAATAATGCATCAATAGCATTTTCATTCTTTAGGTGTATACTTTATAATATACTCTGATCTTAATCATTTGTGAACCGAGTCAAGCTCCTTTGGAGATGACCCGGTATATAAACTGAAGATTAGATTAGATCTCTGAATCTGATAGAGGCTTATCTTCATATCCCTTTATTCCCGGGACATCGGAAGTATCTGAAATTTCATGTTCTCCAGCAGCATTTCCAGTTCGCAGGCCTCCTACACCTTCACCAAGGTGATGATTGTAGTGGTGGCACACCTCCACAGAATGGGGGCCAAGTTCATCCCTATCTGGATGACTGGTTGATCAGAGCTCTGGCCAGTCTGGAGTGCGAGCAGGCAGCGAAGACATGGTGTCTCTTCTACAGCACCTGGGCTGGATTGTCAATTTCAAGAGGAACCATCTCGAATGCTGGAATATTTGGAAGTTCAGTTCAATATGATCCAGGGGAATGTTTTTCTTCCCAAGCCATGCAGACAAGCTCCAGAAACAGATCTTGGACCTCTTGGCGCGTCTGAACCCCACAGTCTGGCATTACCTTCGGGCATTGGGGTCCATTGAGGCCTCCCTGGAGGTTGTGCCCTAGGCCAGGACCCATATGCGGCCTCTGCAGGAGTCCTTCGTTGGTCCCCTCAGCAAAACCCCCTTCCCTGGCAGAGCCTGCACACAGCAACCTGCAATGGTGGCTTTAAGCAGATGCTCTAGGGAAGGGCATGTCTCTTCGAGTAACACTGAATTACTCTCATGCCCAATGCCAGTCTTTCTGGTTTGAGGGCTCATTTCAGAGAGCTCTATCCAAGATCAGTGGTCTCCCCCATCAAAAGGGATGGTTGATCAACCGTCTGGAGCTTCGAGCCATATGGTTGGCATTGCAAACTCTCCAAAACACCCTGGAAGGAAAAAAAGGTAAGGATGTTTATCCCAGGACAAGCAGGCAGCCTATTCTCACATATGGGTGATGTCATCCATGGAACCCGGATGCGGACAGCCTCGCTTGTAGAAGCATACTTGCTTGTAGAAACTTCAGAAGTTGCGAGTACCTTCCCGCCTAGTGCAGGGCGAGTCTCCTCAGTTCTCAGTTTTCCGCAGAGCCAAGAAGTCCGTCTTTGATGCTCTGCGCTGAACTTCATTCGCTTCGTGCCTTCTCTCATCACGATTTGTGTTCTTTTTAGTCGCAAATCGCTGTGCTACTTTCATTTCAGTTAAAAAAAAACAACTTTATTTTTTCTTTGTTCGACTGGCGGGGCAGGCCGCTCGGTCGCAGCTTGCAGGCTTTGACTTCGCAGCGGCTATCTTTCCTCCTATGTCCCGGCCGGCAACAGGCTTCAAGAAGTGTAGCCAATGCCAGCGTGTAATTACCCTCACGGACCCACACCGTTGGTGCCTTAAGTGCCTCGGGCCTGACCATAGTCCTAAGTCATGTGAGCGCTGTGCTACTCTTCAACCTCAAGCCCTAAAGCATCGTCGGATTTTAGTGGAGAAACTCTTCAGGATGGACTCTTCAGTGACACCCTCGACCTCGAGTGCTGCCTTGGTCCCACCTTCCACCGAGTGTCCTTTTACTTCCATGACTCCGACCTCGAGTCTCATCCTACCTTTCTCGTTTGGATTGTCTATGGCCTCGAGTACACTTGCTGTATCTTCTCCTGAGCTTCCCTCAGGTCAGATACCTAAGCAGAAGGTTCCAGTAGTGGTCCTCAAGCTATTTAAGATCTCCAAGTCCAAGCACATTTCCACTGACTCCTTGGAGCCTATAGTCTCTGCATGTGGTCCAGTTTCAGACTCTGATCCACAATTGCAAGCTTCTCTCCAGACCATGTTGGAGCAGCAGTTTATTCAGTTACTGAGCAAATATGGTTCTGCCTTGACTCCAATTCCTGCAATCCAGCCTGGGCAATCAGCAGTCTCCAGCGAGGTCGAGTCCCTGCTTGTGCCTCATGCTGAAGTTACACACTCAATGCATGGAGCAGAGTCTTTGCGAGTATCTGGTCTGGCATCTACACACTCTATGCAAGGAGCAGTCTTTGCGAGTTTCTGGTCTGGCATTTACACACTCTATGCAAAGAGCAGTCTTTGCAAGTGTCTCGATGGGAATCTCCACACTCGAAGCAAGGAGTAGATTCTTTGCGAGTATCTCAACAGGAATCCTCACACTCCATACAAGGAGCAGAGTCTTTGGGAGTGCTTCGAGATTCCTCGATCCAAACCACTGAGTTTAGATCTACTGCTTCTAGCCCTATTCATTCACCAGCGGATTTGCCTGTTTCCATACATAGAGCGAAGTCTCCTCGATCCTGCTTCCAGGCACCACTCTCATCGACGATCGAGGCCCTCGTCGAGACATCCATCGAGGCGCAGCTCTTCTTCCAAGGAGCAGCCTTCCTCGTCCAGGCCTCATTCGAGACCTTCCAGCTCTTCGAAACCTCCAACTCCTCGATCAAGGTCACCGCTTCCAGACCCCGCTTCCATTGCCTCCTCCAAGTCTCAATATTCTTTGGATTGCCACTTCTCCAGAGAAGCTTCACCTTCGCTCTCCGCTCAAGACACCTCAAGGTCATCGAACCCTTCTTGAGGCAGAGCCTCGGTGGATCAGCTGTCTTTCTCCTCTTTCCTTTGTCAGATGGTTGATGACCTGGACATTAAATTAGGTGCTAAGGAGTATCTCGAGGAAATGCATCTGCCTCAACCATTTGCAGAGTCACTTAAGCTCCCTCTTAACCTGCTTTTGTCTTAGACTTTTACACGCTGTCTGGAGACTCCTTATGCCATTCCTGCTGTTTCAGGCAAGTTGGACTCGAGGTATAGAAACATAAAAAACATAAGAAACGCCGTCACCGAATCAGACCTTTTGGTCCATCCAGTCCGGTGACCCACATACGCGGAGGCCAAGCCAGGTGTTCCCCGATGAAGACCTGTTTACCCATATCCATCAATGTGATTTGCAAGAAGGTGTGCATCCAACTTGCCCTTGAAACCCAGAATGGTGGTCTCCGTCACAACCTCCTCCGGGAGAGCATTCCAAGCGTCCACCACTTGCTGTCGCCTCTCAACTTCAGTCCATGACCTCTTGTCTGATTCACATTTGACAATGTGAATAACGATGCTTCTCGCTCTATTTTGTCGAATCCTTTTATTATTTTATAAGTCTCTATCATAACCCCTTGCAGTCTTCTCTTCTCAAGGGTGAATAAGCCCAGTTTTCTGAGGCGTTCTTTGTAGCTCAAATTTTCCATACCTTCTACTAGATTCGTAGCTCGCCTCTGCACCCTCTCCAGCAGGGTCACATCCTTCTTTAGGTAGGGAGACCAGTGCTGGTCACAGTACTCCAGGTGTGGTCTGACCATTGCTCTGTAAAGCGGCATTATGACGTCCGCCGATCTACTCGTGATTCCCTTTTTTATCATGCCCAGCATCCCGTTTGCCTTCTTCGATGCCGATGCGCACTGCGCCGACGGCATAAGGGTCCTGTCAATCAGTATCCCCAGATCCCTTTCTTGTTCGCTCTTGCCCAATGTCACACCTAACATTTTATATTCATGTTCCTAGTTTTTCCTTCCCAGGTGCATCACTTTGCATTTCTCTATATTAAACTTCATCTGCCACTTTTCCGCCCATTTCTCTAGCTGGTTTAAATCTCTTTGGAGTTCTTCAATGTCCATTAGTGACCCAACTGTCTGGCATAGTTTCGTGTCATCTGCAAACTTGATTATATTACTTGTTGTTTCCTCTTCCAGGTCATTTATGAAGATATTGAACAAAACGGGTCCAAGAACCGAGCCCTGGGGCACCTTTTCCCAGTCCGAGAACTTCCCATTTATGCTTACCCTCTGCAATCTGTTCTCCAGCCATCTACCTATCCATCTTAGGATGTCCCCCTCTATTCCATGGCATTCTAGTTTTCTCATAAGCCTTGCGTGTGGGACCTTGTCGAATGCTTTCTGAAGGTCCAAGTATATTATGTCCACCGGGTCTCCTCTATCAATGTGTTTGTTCACCTTCTCAAAAAATTGTAGCAAGTTCGTCAGACATGACTTCCCCTTCCTGAAGCCATGTTGACTGGCTCTCATCAGATCATGATTATCCAAATGTTGCATTATACTATCCTTGATTAGTGCTTCTACCATCTTCCCAGGAACCGACGTAAGACTCACAGGTCTATAGTTGCCTGGTTCTCCTCTCGATCCTTTTTTGAAGATTGGGATGACATTTGCTATCTTCCAGTCTTCTGGTATTTGACCTGTTCTGATTGACAAATTAGCAAGGGATTGTAATAACTCTCCTATTTCTACCTTAAGTTCTTTTAGGACTCTCGGGTGAATTCCATCTGGTCCAGGGGACTTGTCACTTTTTAGTTTGTTGATCTGTTTGTATATCATATCCAAGTCCACATTTACTGTGGTGAGGCTATCCTCATCTTCTCCCTTGAATACTTTCTCTGCTTCAGGCAGTAATGCAGTGTCCTCCTTGGTAAAGACAAACGTGAAGAATGAATTTAGCCTATCAGCAATCTGTTTATCGTCCTTAGTGAACCCTTTTCTTCCTTGGTCATCTAGAGGGCCCACTGCCTCCTTAGCTGGTTTTTTCCCTTTTATGTATCTAAAAAAGGGTTTGAAGTTTTTGGCTTCTTGCGCTAACTTTTTCTCATAGACCTTTTTGGCGTCTCTTACCGCCTTGTGACACTTCTTTTGGTCGACCTTGTGACTGTTCCAGGCCTCCGTTGTTTGTTCGCGTTTCCATTTTTTGAACGAGTTCCTCTTATCCCTTACCGCATCCTTCACTCCTTTAGTTAACCAAGCTGGTTCTCCTTTGCACTTATTGTTCCTTCCTTTGGATATCCGCGGAATGTAGAGATTCTGTGCTTCGGTGACGGCATTTTTTAGTAGGGACCATGCTTGATCGACCGTTTTGATTTCGGCTATCCTTTTCCTGAGCCGTTTTTTAACCATGATTCTCATGCTGTCATAATTGCCTTTTCTGAAGTTAAAGGTTGTGGTTTCGGTCTTGGTTCTTTTCTCCTTCTCGATGCCAATTTTGAAATTGATCATGTTATGATCGCTCATCCCCAGGGGGACCGTGACTTCCATGCCTGTTGTTCTTCCAATTATGCCATTAAGGACTAAGTCCAAGGTTGCGGTCCCTCTTGTCGGTTCTTCCACCATTTGCTCTAGGAAGCAGTCTCCTATTATTTCCAGGAACTTTGTTTCCCTCCCGCAGTTTGAGGTTCCTAGGTTCCAGTTTATCCCCGGAAAGTTGAAGTCTCCCATGATCGTTACGCTACCTGTTCTACATTCATGGTTGATTTCCTTTATCATTTCTGCATCTGCTTCCTCTGTCTGTGCTGGGGGTCAATAATAGAGGCAAATTTTTGTGTCTGCTTCGTTATGTCTAGGGATCTTTATCCAGAGGGACTCCAGTTTTTCTTTTCCTTCTGTCTTCCCTTCTCCAATAGACTCTACTCCTTCTTGGACATACAGGGCAATACCTCCCCCTTTTTGCCCTATTCTATCTCTTCTGTATAGTTTGTATCCTTGCAGTACTGTGTCCCATTCATTTTCATCATTCCACCACATTTCTGTTATTCCAATGATATCAAGTTTTTCTCTTCTCGCTAGTGCTTCCAATTCCCCCATTTTGTTTCTCAAGCTTCTGGCATTTGTGTACATACATTTGAGCTCCTTGTGTGGTACCCTCTTAGACTTTTTAGTTTGCGCAGCCCTCGTTGTATCTATTTGTGTTCCTTCTCTGTCTCTTTCAACATGCTCTTGCCCTTTATCTAAGCAGTTGTTTGTAGTTCCTTCTTTGGGATCTCCCGCACTGGTCCGGGCCATTGACTGGTTGTCGACTGTCGGCTCTCCCCTGTTCCTTAGTTTAAAGCCTTCTCAATGGTCCTCTTCATGTTTTCAGCCAAGACTCTCGTTCCCTGCTTGGTAAGGTGTAGGCTGTCATTTCTAAAGTATCCGCTTCTTCCCCAGAATGCTGTCCAGTTGCGTATGAATTCGAATCCCTCCATTGCAAGGGGTTTGAGAATTCACAACTATCTCATCAATCCCTCCTTGTGGAGTCCTCTTTGAAAAGATCCCATCCTTCCAGAGTCTATGCAACAGTTCCTCCTGGAAGAGAGGTTAAGACCATGGACAAATTTGGACGTCGGCTTTATCAAATTCCATGATGTCCGCCAGAATCCTCAACTACAATTTTGTCTTCATTACTTATCTCAAGTTCCTTATTGATATTCTTCCAGGTTTTCTGAGGAACCTGGATCAACACAGACATTTTGAGTTCCAAGAAGTCACTGCTACTCTCTCACAACTCAGATTGCATCTTCTTCAGTCCTCTTATGATGCCTTTGAACTGCTAGGGCTACTGCTTTTTTGGTATCAATACGCCGCTTGGCCTGGCTTCGCACCGTAGACATGGCCCCTAATCTTCAGGATCATCTGTCTAACATTCCTTGTGCAGGCAATGACCTCTTCGATGAATCCATAGAGGCTGCCACTAAGAAGTTGTCTGAACATGAGAAATCCTTTGCCTCCATTGTCAGACCAAAGCCAGCTCCTGCAAAATCTTCACGCCCTGCTCCAGTTTTCCAGCGGCGTTATTCTTCCAGGGCGGCTCATTACACTCGAGCACCTCCCAAGAAACAACAGCAGAAGCAACAGAAACCTCAGCCTTCTGCTGCACCTAAGGCTGCACAGCCTTTTTGACTATTTAAAACAAAGCATAACCTCCATCGTTCTGCCTCTGTCCTCCCTTCCTCCCCTAGGCGGTCATCTCCATCATTTTTACCATCGATGGGAGACATTACATCCGACCTCTGGGTCCTGTCAATCATCAGGGAAGGATACTGTCTGCACTCAGGTTCCACCAGAGCTTCCTCCAAGAGAGTATCCTTCCAATCCATCTCAGACCGCCCTTCTTCTTCAGGAAGCTCAAGCTCTGCTTCATCTCCATGCCATCGAGGAGGTTCCTCTGGAACAACAGAGCAAGGGGTTTTACTCCCATTACTTCCTAGTTCCAAAGAAGATGGGCGATCTGCAACCCATTCTGGATCTCAGGGCTCAACAAATTTTTAGTCAAAGAAAAATTTTGCATGTTGTCCCTGGTCTCCCTTTACCCCCTTCTAGATCAAAATGATTGGTTATGCTCTCTGGATCTCAAGGAGGCTTATACTCATTCCCATTTATCCAGCCTCCTGTCAGTACCTCAGATTTCGGGTGAGGAATCTGCATTACCCTTTGATGTGGCATCATCTCCTAGAGTCTTCACCAAGTGCCTGGTGGTGGTATCAGCAGCTCTTAGGAACCATGGTCTTCAGGTATTTCCCTACCTGGACAACTGGCTCATCAAAGATTCAACATCTCTGGGGGTTATTATAGCTACCCAATGGACTACGTGGCAGTGGCGTACCTAGGGGGGGGCGGGGGGGGCGGGCCGCCCCGGGTACCAGCCCTAAGGGGGTGTTCCCGGCCTTGCCGTTCAGTCCCCCGCCACCCCCGAAGGACCGCTCGCCCCCCTGGCCTCCCCGCACCACCTATGAACAGCCGCAGCAGGATCGCGAAGTCAGCGTCAGCATCCCTGCGCTGCTTCCTACGACGCGATCCCGCCCCTCCTCTGACGTCAGAGGAGGGGCGGGACCGTGGCGCAGGAAGCAGCAGGGATCGCTGACGCTGACTTCGCGATCCTGCTGCGGCTGTTCATAGGTGGTGCGGGGAGGCCAGGGGGGCGAGCGGTCCTTCGGGGGTGGCGGGGGACTGAACGGCAAGGCCGGGAACACCCCCTTAGGGCTGGTACCCGACGCTGACTTCGCGATCCTGCTGCGGCTGTTCATAGGTGGTGCGGGGAGGCCAGGGGGGGCGAGCGGTCCTTCGGGGTGGGTCGGGGCATCAGGCCTTCAGGGTGGGGCGGGCGGGCAGGCAAGCAGGCTTTCAAGGGGGAGGGGGGTGACAGGCAGGCAGGCAGGCAGGCCTTCAAGGGGGGACAGGCCTTCGGGGGGGGGGTGCAGACATTCAAGGGGTGCAGGCCTTCAAGGGGGGCAGGCAGGCCTTCAGGGGGGTGCAGACCTTCGGGGGGGGGGTGTAGGCCTTTGGGGGGGTGCAGACCTTCAAGGGGGTGCAGGCCTTCAAGGGGGGAAAGGCAGGCAGGCCTTCAAGGGGGGGTGCAGGCCTTCAAGGGGGGGTGCAGGCCTTCAAGGGGGGTGCAGGCCTTCAAGGGGGGAAAGGCAGGCAGGCCTTCAAGGGGGGGACAGGCCTACAAGGGGGGGGGACAGGCCTACAAGGGGGGGGACAGGCCTTCAAGGGGGGGTGCAGGCCTTCAAGGGGGGTGCAGGCCTTCAAGGGGGAGACAGGCCTTCAAGGGGGGGAAAGGCAGGCAGGCAGGCCTTAAAGGGGGGACAGGCCTACAAGGGGGTGGGACAGGCCTTCAAGGGGGGGACAGGCCTTCGGGGGGGTGCAGACCTTCAAGGGAGTGCAGGCCTTCGGGGGGGGGTGCAGTCCTTCAGGGGTGGGGTTTAGGCCTTCAGAGGGGGACAGACCTTCGGGTGGGAGGTAAAGTCCTTCGGGGGGTGCAGGTCTTCAGGGGTGGGGTGTAGCCCTTCGGAGGGGGGACAGACCTTCGGGGGAGGGGGGTCCTGGTGTAAAAGTACACAGAGGGAGAGAGGGAAGGGGGGGTTCAAAGATACATGCATATGCCAGACTTTGGGGGTTAGAAATAATGGGTCTAAAAACAGAGGAGTGGGAGAGAGATGGTGCATAATGGGATTTAGGGAGGGAAGGAACAGAAAGGGAGAGAACTTGGAAACAGGGGATGGTGTGGAGGGGGGATAGAGATACTGGATAGGAGGATAGTTGGGAACAGAAAGGGAGAGATGGTGGATCCTGGGGTGGTGGGGAGTTGAGAAAAGGTGAATCTGTGGATGGAGACAAAAAAAAGGAAAGATGCCAGATCTCCGGGAGAGGGAAGGGAAACGGAAGGGGAGAACAGAGATGGCAGACGGATGGTTAGCACGGAGAAAGGAGACCCTGGCAAGCAAGACAACAAGAGCCTGGGACCAACAAGATTTGAATATTGATCAGAGAACAAAAGGTAGAAAAAATAATTTTATTTTCTGTTTTGTGATTACAATATGTTAGATTTGAAAAGTGTACATGAGACAGCTTGAAATGGGAACTTTTCTATTTTTGTGAATGGCAAGGCTGAGTTCAGTTAAAATATATGCTTTATAAGAAAATATAATAATGTGTTTTATAAAGTTTATAAGCATTGCTGGCATACTCGGTGAGGTGTTCCTAGTGTTGGTGGTGGTGGTAGCATGTCAGTGTGTTGAGAGGAAGAGGTAGTCTGGGAAATTCTGCTGAGCAAACTCTGGGCCCATTTCCACCCCCAGTTAGTCCACTCCACTCAACTGGTTCACACACTGAGTGGGTCTTTGGGTGTTATTTCTGGGTAGTTGTTTTAGAATCTCTTCCAGTGGTTTGTCAGTATCTCCTTCTGGTCCAAGGAAGGAAACTTTGTCAACCTTAGCATTGACCTTCAGAATATGTTTGTAACAGCGCTGCTTGTGTGGCATTAGGCTATGTAGTGATCGAAAGAAAAAAACAGACCTTTGCACATTTTTGCACTATATGGTGGGTGTATGAGGAGATTCATTTCCTGCACAGTTAAGTCCATTTTTTCTACTGAATAATAGTCTAGGTACAATGAAAGTAAATAGCAAAAATGTTTGAGTAGATAATTAAGGAAATCTTTTTCATATTGCTTGCTTATGGACTGGGAAAAAAGACTGTTCAAGCAAATGTCTCCAGAACTGCTTTAATGGAAAAATGTGATTTTTTTTTTTTTAAGTACTTTGTGAAATTTATTGTTGTTGTGAAATTTATTGTTATACTTTGTTTAAACTTAAAAAGCGGTGTCATTAACAGTGAATCTAATCGAAAAATCGATTCAACAGGGTGAATCGGATCGAATGAAATATTTTTCTCTGAATCGGGCAGCACTATTGGCTACCATGAGAATGGGCTACTGGGCATGATGGACCATTGGTGTGACCCAGTTAGGCTATTCTTATGTTATGTTCTCATCTGTAGGGGCCTTTGTTTTCACTTCTTATTTTAATGTATTTTTTTCCTGGGAACTTATCAGTGTTTTTTTATAATGGGAACAAAAATGGAAGAGAATTAATGTGTGTGGAATGGGGGGGGGTAACTAATTTCTTCAGCTAAATAATTCAATCCACTTCAAACAGACATAGGAGAACTCACGCACCATTCACACACCCTCCAACCAAAAACGTCAAAAGAAAAAAACTGTTCGACAACCTCCTAGCCATTCGAGCTGCAACACTTGACCCCCAACTCTACAACCTATTGACCTCGACCACAAACTACAAAACCTTAAAAAAAGAAATAAAAACCCTTCTATTAAAAAAACACATAAAACCAAACTAACATAATCAGAACTGTCCCAAGCATCACCTGCAACTACTCCATATGTACTTCTGATGTCATGACAATTCAGACATAATTTATGTTATGTTATGTTTGGAATAATGGTTACATAAATGAGGTTCAATAAAAGAAAATTTTCTGTGGGAGCATTTGTTGGAACTTCTGTTATCCTGATTTCTTCTATCTGTGGGCTTTCTTTAGCTAACCTACTTATCTGGGGCTTTCCACTTCTGCAGCTGCCCTTTTCACGGTCCACTTTGCGCTTGCACTCTCTGGGGAGGGGGGGTTGGGTCTGGGCTTGGTGGGGTAGGTGTGTCTGGTAGTTTTGTCTGGGTGGTGGCTGGGTGTTTCTTGGGTGCTTGTGCGGATTGGTGTGTCTGGTGAGCGGTCTGGGTGTTGTTGCTTGTGGGGGTTTTTTTCATTATAAAATATGGCTGAGGGTCTAGTCCGGCTTATTATTCTTGTGGGTTCTGGGGTGGGATTTGTTTGCTTGCCCCAAGTTTTGGCCTTTTGTTGTGTATTGCTATGCCTCTCATTGGCAATTTTCTCTTGGGAGAGGCTTGTTCATGCTTGTTGTTGCTGTTACTCTCATTCTGTGTTCTTTTTGATAATGTATAAGTTTCTGTACAGACCATGGTTGCTTGTCTGGACCTTTTGCCATTCTCAATAAAAATACTTTGGAAAAAAAAAAAAAAAAGAAAATTTTCACTGCCTGTTTCTATTCT
This sequence comes from Geotrypetes seraphini, assembly GCF_902459505.1. NCBI lineage: Eukaryota > Metazoa > Chordata > Amphibia > Gymnophiona > Dermophiidae > Geotrypetes > Geotrypetes seraphini. The sequence goes on along the minus strand of NC_047084.1, from coordinate 236,997,831 downwards.
GACCATTTATTCCATTTCATGGTTATTGCAAAAAAAAAAAAAAAATTTTACATGAGGGGGGGGGGGGGGGTGTCAAAAAATGATGGGCCCCGGGTGCCACATACCCTAGGTACGCCACTGCTACGTGGTTCCTCCAAAGCTTGGGATTCAAAATCAACTTTCCCAAATCCCACCATCAGCCCTCAGAATCTGTAGTTCATCGAGCTGTTCTGGACATTATCCAACTCAGAGCATTCCTTCCTCAGCTGTGTCTGGATGTTCTTCTTTAACTCTCTTACACAGTGTCTTCCCGCTCTTCCATCTCAGTGAGACACATGATGGTGCTACTGAGTCGCATGGCCTCCATAGTTTACGTGACTCCTTTTGACAGACTTCAGTAATTTACTTAGATTTCAGCAAAGCCTTTGATACAGTTCCTCATAGGAGGCTGTTGAACAAACTTGAAGGGTTGAAGTTAGGACCCAAAGTGGTGAACTGGGTTAGAAATTGGCTGTCGGACAGACGCCAGAGGGTGGTAGTTAACGGAAATCGCTCGGAGGAAGGAAAGGTGAGTAGTGGAGTCCCTCAGGGTTCGGTGCTGGGGCCAATCCTGTTCATAAGAACATAAGAACTGCCATCTCCGGATCAGACCTTCGGTCCATCAAGTCCGGTGATCCGCACACGCGGAGGCCCTGCCAGGTGTACACCTGGCGTAATTTATAGTCCACTTTTTTCTGATAATACGAATTTATTTGAATATCACTTTGGTGTGACGGTAATTTATAGTCCACCATATCTTTATTTGCCTCTCTTAAGGAGATATGCATCTAGTTTGCTCTTGAAGCCTAGGACGGTCGATTCCGCAATAATCTCCTCTGGGAGGGCATTCCAGGTGTCAACCACTCTCTGAGTGAAGCAGAACTTCCTGACATTAGTCCTGAACCTGTCCCCCCTTAGCTTCATTACATGTCCTCTAGTCCGTGTCAAATTGGACAATGTAAATAATCTTCTCTGCTCTATTTTGTCGATTCCTTTCAGTATTTTGAAGGTCTCGATCATATCCCCACGCAGTCTCCTTTTCTCAAGGGAGAACAATCCTAGTGTTATAAGTCTATCCTCGTATTCCAGTTTCTCCATACCCTTCACCAGTTTTGTTGCTCGTCTCTGCACCCTCTCCAGCAGTTTTATATCCTTCTTTAGGTAGGGAGACCAATGTTGGACGCAGTATTCCAAGTGTGGTCTGACCATTGCCCTATAAAGCGGCATTATAACTTTCTCCGATCTACTCGAGATTCCTTTCTTTATCATGCCCAACATTCTATTTGCCTTCTTTGCCGCTGCCGCGCATTGTGCCGACGGCTTCAGGGTCCTATCTATCAGTACACCCAGGTCCTTTTCTTGTTCACTCTTCCCCAGAGTTGCACCTGACATTGTATACTTGTATTCCTTATTCTTATTGCCTAAATGCATTACCTTGCATTTCTCCACATTGAACTTCATCTGCCATTTCTCCGCCCATGTTTCTAACCGACACAAGTCGCTCTGGAGTTCCTCTCTATCCGCCTGCGATCTGATTTCCCGGCATAGTTTTGTATCGTCTGCAAACTTGATGATCTCACTGGATGTTCCTTCCTCCAGGTCATTGATATAAATATTAAAAAGGATCGGCCCAAGTACCGAGCCCTGGGGTACACCACTAGTTACTTTCTCCCAGTCGGAGAACTTCCCATTTATGCCCACTCTCTGCTTTCGGTTTTCCAGCCATTTGCCTATCCACTTGGGCCTCGGTTCACACCTTCACTTCTCATTATTGTCTGGATACTTTCTCCAGACGGGATGGACAGTTTGGCCAAACGGTATTACAGAATTTATTCTCCTAAGTTGCCAACGCTCCCACCATCCCATTCTGGTTAGCTTGGAGGTCACCCATATGTGAGAATAGGCTGCCTGCTTGTCCTGGGATAAAGCACAGTTACTTACCGTAACAGTTGTTATCCAGGGACAGCAGGTAGCTATTCTCACAACCCACCTACCTCCCCTGGTTGGCTTCTCTGCTAGCTATCTGAACTGAGGAGACTCGCCCTGCGTTGGGCAGGAAGGCACTCGCGCCTGCGCGGTGCGGCTGACTCAAAACTTCTGAAGTTTCTACAAGCAAGTATGCTTGCGAGGCTGTCCGCATCCAGGCTCCGTGGATGACATCACCCATATGTGAGAATAACTGCCTGCTGTCCCCTGGATAACAATTGTTGTGGTAAGTAACTGTGCTTTTCTGACCATGCCACGGTGGTGGTGTTCATGAATCGACAGGGAGGTACCAGAAGTACTCACTTGAGTCATAAGGCTCAGATGCTATTCTAGTGGGTGGAACTGCACCTTTTGGCTTTCTCCGCAGCGCATGTGGCTGGAGTAGAAAATGTGCAAGCAGATTTTCTCAGTCACCAAGTCCTGGACCCAAGAGAGTGGTCTCTCTCGCAAAGGGTGTTTCATCTCATTATGCAATATTGGGGCAGATCTGCAGTGGACTTGATGGCTTCAGCCAAGAACTCAAAAGTCAAGGGCTTCTTTAGTCGAAGAACAGAACCAGTAAACCCAGGGCTAGATGTGTTGGTTCAGCCCTGGCCAGCTCAGGATCTCCTTTACATCTTCCCACCTTGGCCCATGGTGGGTCGAGTCATTCACAGAATAGCTGCTCATCCAGACCTGATAATCCTGGTGGCCCTGGACTGACCTCACCGTCTGTGGTATGAAGATCTTGTCCGACTTCACTGAACAAGTACCCTCTTCATTGTGATCTCTTCCTTCAGGGTCCAGTTCCCATGGAGAACCACCAGCGCTTTGGTCTTATGGCATGGTTCTTTAACACCAGGCATTGATTTGGAGGGGTTATTCTGACATGGTCATTGCCACTCTGTTGAGGTCCAAGAAGCCCTCTACTATGACAAGTTATGCCAAGACTTCAAAGGCTTTCCAGGAATGGTGTGCCAAGGACTTGGTCGAGCCATTACATGCTCCCACTCCGGTGGTCCTGGCTTTCCTCCAGGCTGATCTAGAGAAGGGCCTCGTGGTGGCTTCCCTCAAGGTACAAGTGGCAGACCTTTCCTGTTTCAGGGTGCACAATGGTTCAAGTATGCTTATGGCTCATCCAGATATGATCAGATTTCTCAGGGAGGCGCTTCGCTTGCGACAGCCTTTTCCTACATGGAATCTTAATGTTGTGCTAAAGGGGCTTGCTGAAGTTCCTTTTGAGCCGCTTAAGGATGCATCCCTTCTGGACCTTATGTTGATTGTTTCGGCCAGGGTTATTTCTGAGCTACAGGCTTTCTCTTGAAGAGAGTCCTTTCTTTGCTTCATGGAGATGGGGGCATCCCTCCGTACTGTTCCTTCTTTTCTTCCGAAGATGGTTTCAGATTTCCATGTCAACCAGGAAGTTAGTCTGCCTGCCTTTCATCCCATAGGGTCGGAACAGAAGGATAAGATCCTACAGAAACAAGACGTGGAGAGTTTTACTCCATTACTTAGAGAAGACCAATGACGTCCATCTTTCTGTCCTTTTGTTTGTTTTGACTAGCCAATCCAGATGAGGTAGACTGGCATCCAAGGTCTCTATTGCCCGATGGATCTGCATGGCCATTTCGGCTACTTACATTGCCAGTAGTAAGCAGCCACCAGTTTCTCTTAAAGCTCACTCGACCAGAGGTATTGCAGCTTTGTGGGCGGAGTCTCTAGCCGAGATTTGTAGAAAGAATATTATCGAAGTAAGAACTTATTTTTTCCTTACTGCAGTATATGCAAGATATTACAAAGCTCATCTAGTTCTTTGTTTTTGTGCCCAACAGAACTGGGCTAGCCTTTTCAAAGACAAGAAAATCTAATTGGATAGTGGATTTCATATTCTTTGTTTTATTTCTGGGCAGCTTTGACCTTAAAAAGCTTTATCAAGACCCAAAGCCAGTACACATTAGTGGCCCATCTAAGGTCAATTTATGAAGAAATGTATAAAGCTGTGATACGAGATTTGATCCACACATTGACATCGCATTAATGTTTAGACATAGAAACATGATGGCAGATAAAGGCCAAATAGCCCATCTTAGTCTGCTCATCTGCAGTAATCATTCTCTTTCTCTCTCTCTCAGAAATCCCACGTGCCTATCCCAGTGACTTATTATGTGATAGTGGGTTTAAGCAGTCAATTGTTGAGCTCAATTGTTACCCTAATGATCAAATTTTGTTGTTTTGGGTTCTTTTGTTTAAAGGGTGGGGGGGGGGGAGAAGTCTAATCCATTGTTGTTAAGGTATTATGTCAATCCATTTTATTTTATTCTGTTAACTAATTTTTACTTATGTGATGGGTGAACTTCTTGTGTAAGAGTGAATAAGGTTGCTTGGCTTTAATGGGTGATCTCTGAAGATAGCAGTTTACCAGAAACCCAAATCCATCCTCCTGGAGGTGAGATCATTAAATTGTGTTTTGTTTATGAGATTTCTTGATATACCACCTTTCTGTTGTACAACCAAAACAGTTTACATTTGGCATAAAAGAGAGAGTTTAGGCATGCATAGCTGCATAGAAATTACAGCGCATGCCTAGTGGAGCAGAAGAATCCTGTAGAGCATTGGTCTCAAACTCGCAGCCCGCCAGATACTATTTTGAGGCCCTCAGTATGTTTATCATAATCACAAAAGTAAAATAAAACAGTTTCTTGATCATATGTCTCTTTAGCTATAAATTACAATACAGTGGTGCCTCACACAACGAACTTAATCCGTTCCAGGAGCAAGTTTGTTATGTGAAACGTTCGTTGTGTGAAACGCGTTTTCCCATAAGAATACATGTAAAACAAAATAATTCGTTCTGCAGCCCTGTTTTCCCATAAAAATACATGTAAAACAAAATAATTCGTTCTGCAGCCCTACATTTCCCTCCCTCCACCTCACCTTATATGCAGAGTTTGCCAGCTTTCTTTTTCACCCAGCCGCACGCTTTCAAAAAGCTGTGCACGCGCAGCTGCTGAAGTTGATCAATGTTCTCTTCTCCTGCAACTTCCGGTTTCCGGTTGCGTCAGAGGAGAAGATTGAACAACAGAGCATGCGCGCATGTGCTGCTCTTTGAAAGTGTGTGGCTGGCCGAAAAAGAAAGCCGGAAAACTCGGCATCTAAGGTAAGGTGGAGGGTGCTGCTGTTCCCGGCTCACATTAGGAAGCGGCGAGAGTAGTTCCGCCCCCCCCCCCCCGGGCCCCTCGGGCGACTTCGTTGTGTGAAACGAAGTTCGTTATAGGGAGCAAGACAAAAAGTTCGTTATGCGCAGCGTTCGCTGTGCGAGGCGTCCGTTATGCGAGGCACAACTGTATTATTATTAAGACTTAGCCAAAAGGAATGATTTATAAACTATAAAGAGTTTTACCTCATGCAAAATTGTCATTTCTTTAATAAGACAACTATTTTTTCTGAGGCCCTCTAAGTACCTACAAATCCAAAATGTGGCCCTGCAAAGGGTTTGAGTTTGAGACCACTGTTCTAGAGCATTCTGGAAGGTCTCTGGTTTGATGATTTCAAAATTACATCATCGAGTTATCGAATTGCTATCCTCAGGGAACATTTAGTACAAGTAAGCCACTTTTTGTGTTATCATGAGACTGAGTAACATTTTATCCTTTCATTTTTTTAAAGTCCAAATTTTATCTGACTAGTCATTTTGCTTTTGAGATATTTTAGATATTGATGTGGCCCTTTTGAACCTGGGCGTGGCAGCCTATTAAAAATGGACACACATGTGGTAGAATGGGCAAGCATGAAAAATAAAATAACCATTATATTTTCCTCCCATTGCTCTGGATTTACTAGTCAGGGTTTGATTTTATAAGATAAGGACCTAATCCAAGGGCAGAGCAGAAGGATTTATAAATGGCTATATAAAAGTACATTTGGATAAGCCAGAACACAAACCAGATAAGACAAATATGGGATAATATATTGACCTAAATATGTGTTTTGTGCTGAAAAACTGGAACAGGAATAGGCCTTCTTTCAGATCACTAGAATTAATATATAAGCTCTGTTGAAGACCAGAGCAGATACACCCAGGCTATAGCTTAGTTTTATGAAGTTCCATTGTTTCAATGTGTGCCCAGTCTCCAAAGACCTGTGGCAGATAAGGTTTGGCTTTTGACCTGGTTGCTATAGAGATGGACTTTTCTTCTTACTACAGAGATTATATTCCAGGGGAGGGGGTTTCCTCTCCTTTTTTGCAGGGTAAAGTTAGAAATTCTAATTGAATATACAAAAAGCATATGTGAGGAATACAATTTTAGTAAACTATTAATGTAGGAACTTTCCTATTCAAGGGTTCAGATTGAAATATAATTACCTTTAAAAATTGTACTGGAAGAGTCATATAGGAAAATGTAGGTTTTGTGGGAGTGGATTGGCCACTCCCCTTCTCTTTCACTGAGACACAGGATTTTCAGTGCATGCTCTTAAGTGACTCAGTATAACATGGGAGCAACAGTTTGACTGTTATGGAGAAATGATTTAAAGCTGTATGTATGGATAATTTTTTCCTCTGTAAGTATATTGTAATACTTTTTCTTGGTTTCTTCTGTACCTTTTCTTTATTAGATAAGCTAGTATTAAAATGTAACTTTTAGGAATTCTTGTGTGAGGGGGACAGACACTCCCCCAATATGTATGCAAGCGCCTTATATGGTATCAAGCATTCTTGACCAATTATATGCAGGCAATAAAATGTCGTCATGTATTAGGTATATTTAAGTGAACCTAGCAGAACGGAATTTTGAGGGCGTTAAGTCAGGAAAGTTGCATTTACACTCTCTGACTTGTTCCTCCATTGTACAAATGAATGCCTTGAAACAGGACTGTCTGTTAAATTTTAATAAACAATATTTTATCGGAAATATTTGTACAGTTATTATCATTTCAATGCACCTATAAGCAGGGTAGAACCAAAACTCTGCTCAATATGCACAATCTAGTGAAGCATTTTAAATTAAATATGAAGTTAATTTTTGAGATATGTTCATTTTTTCATTGTATGAGGTATACCATCAAATAATTCATATTTGTACTAGGTAAACTACATATCATATGAGTTCTTAGGTGAGTATGTCACTCATGATGTAAGGTATGTTCTGAACTAAAAACATTGTGAGACATACATCAGGAGAATTTTATGTAAATTTTCTACCATATAGACCTTATGGAGGAAAGAAGGTACCAGTCCTGAAAGATAACAAATATACTTTTGCCAGTAAGGGTATTCTGTTACAATGAAGTACTCTATCTTTTTCTTTTACAGAATTATTGCACAGCCAAAACATTGTATATATCTGATTCAGACAAAAGAAAGCACTTCATGTTATCAGTAAAAATGTTTTATGGCAACAGCGACGACATTGGTGTGTTCCTCAGTAAACGGATCAAAGTCATCTCTAAACCTTCAAAAAAGAAACAATCTTTGAAAAATGCAGATTGTGAGTGTTTTATTTTAAGCTTTGGTGAAAATGTAGTGCTTCCTGTTTTAAAATGGCAATCAACAGTTCCATTGAAACTTGTTAGACTGTCAAGAGCTACCAGCATTTTTGGGGGAAAGTAGCATTTTATTCAATGGTAAAAGAGGTTAATGTGTTTGAAAAAGCCATGTTGAAGAGTCAAAATAGCATTATTACATTTATTCAGAAATTTTTCTTTGTTTCTTGACTCTTGGCAACTTGCCTATGGGATCTGAAAATCCCTACACTGAAATATCTTAATGGGTGGTCCTTTTATAGGGTGTGTCAGCCTACAAAAAGGACAGTTTGTTCAATTTTAATTTAACATGGCATTTAGAATGCTTAATAAATAATAAATATAAATACTCCACTATCTATTTTGAGAGCACTATCTCAACGGAAGAAAAGCTTCAGGAATTACAGATCCGAGTTCATAAATCCATCGTTGTTCTTTTTGCTGAAGGCATAGCTGCCGATTGGCACCACTCATATCACGTTCTACGTGATCAAGCACATAACATTGGAGTTGAAAAAAATCATGATTATGGTCTAAACAATGCTGTACCATCGGGGCTTGTATATTTTTCCGATTTAGCGCACTTCTATGTACATTTAACCGAACCCTTAATTGTCTACTAGTCTGACCTACATAAACTTTAGGAACTTTATGAACTTGGATCTGTAATTCCTGTGGGTTTAAATATGTGTATTGACTGGTATTATTTCCACTAAAAACCTTGATTTATGAAGCATACCATTTTAGATTAATGTAATAAGCCGCGCTGATGAAGATGGCCTATCCATGATAGCTGTGGCTGAGCCAGCCAATCAATGAAGAGTGGCCAACGTTCTCCATGTGATTTACTAGAGTAATTTGATTGGTCAAGCTCTCTTTAAAACACAAATGAGAAACCGCCACAGGACGCTGGTGAGAACAAACAAGCGAGCAACTCAGTGAGTAATGCAGCTAGAGACTTTTAAGAAATATTGCTTTATATGAATTAGATACACACAGTATTTGTATACATTTATTTTCACAGAAGTGTATGGGAGAGTGGAAGTTGATATGCCCTGAAGAAATGGTTATCTCATCCTGCACTAAAATTGAATAGTGGTATTTGCACATTCTCCTCGGAAGTTTTTTGCCAGTGATGTGGGTGGAGGAGGTTTAAGCATTCATGCTCTGCCTGAATAAAAACCTGAGGCTTTTCTTCCGTTGAGATAGTGCTCTCAAACTAGATAGTGGAGTATTTATATTTATTATTTATTGACCTACTTTCACCATATTAGATTTAGAATGCTTAGCCAGGAAGCCAGTACAAGGTAGATTATTATCAATTAATTAACCAACTCCTTCTTTTACGAACGCATAGCGCGGGTTTTAGTGGCGGTAAGTGCTCCGAAGCTCATAGAATTTCTATGAGCATCAGAGTAGTTACTACTGCTGCCGACGCTAAAACCTGCGCTATGTGTTCGTAAAAGAGGGGGTAAATTAGTTACCCATAGAATAAAAACATAAAGTCAGAAGTATTGCATAGAAATTGGCAAAATAATGATCAATCATAAAATATAAATACAAACATTAAAAAGACCTTTCAGATTACTTAAACAATTGTGCTTTAAATTAGTTTTTGAAACTTCAATATCTGTACCACAATCTTGGATTTCCTTTCTTATTTGAAACAGAAAGGGGAATATTTGAAGTGTAATTCCTCATGGAAATCAATCTAAAATGCTTCACAGATAGATCTAATTGCCACTCATAGATCTAATTGAGATTTCAAGGTTTGCTAGGGGCAAATGTGTTATATGTATATCTTTTCTGGGTCCAATTTTTCTTTAAGTCTAAAATAAATTGTGTTTCTTAAAATATTGATTGTAAGACCTCTACACTGGCTTTGTTTTGAAATCTAGGTTTCTAGAGCAAAAGGCATATGAGTCTTGACCAGTAGGTTATTCTCCTTTACTTGTGAGTGTGTAGAAGGCATTATTGACCTTTTTCTCTCGGCTCTGTGTTCTATATCCCTGGGCTGTGCCCCATCTCCTCAGTTTTTCCTTCTACAAGTGAGTTGGAAGGTGTCTTTCTGATCTACTCTGATTTATATGTTTTTATTTTTAAGTTTTCATCCAAACTGTGAGGCTTGTGGTGCTCCAGAGTTTCCCAGCTTGACTGGGACAGCTCTGCTTGGGAGAAGACACAAACTCTGTGGTCTGTAGCCAGGAGGGTAACCCTTTTACAGGAAACCTGCCTGGCTAGCCTGCCATAAACATTTGGTGGCTCGGGGACCCTTTCCTCTGGGATCAAGACTCACCCCTGGTTTTTACCAGAGTTTGAGTGCAAGCTGTGTGACCCCATGTTGGTCCTCAGGACTTTAGTGGGTGCTGGCTGCATTTCTGCGCCCCCCCCCCAGAAGACATGTGAGCAGCTATGGGGGTCTGGGGTCTCAGGTTTGTTCAGGGTCTGACTGGCAGACCAAAGAATCTAGCATTTGGAGTGAAATCTCATGCTTCTCTGAGGCAGCTTTCTTTTCCATTGTCAGGCTGCAGTTTCAGCAGAAGCAAGCACAGCACCACTACAAATGTAAGTACAGTCTATTGTAGCCTTTGGGAGACATTGGGGTGATCTATAAATTTAGGTTTTAGAGGTTTCTGAGATTGGTATTTGGGTCCCCCACCTCCAAAGTCCCCTTTCTTGAATCTTCTGTGCTTTATTTAGCTCTCCCAGGTTGTTTTTGGTGGGTACTGCCACAGTGGCCAACTTAGAGGCTTTTAAAGTCAAAATGGAAAATCTGTCTGCTTCAAAACACTTTGATTTTGCTTAAAATCATTCCAGATGGACTCCTCATGCTATTCTAATGTGGAGTCATGCCAGATCGCGCTAGATGGCCGGCTGAAGAGCATCCATGTTCCAAGTGCCGCAAGGCACATGGGGGTGGGCAAGAGCACTGGGATTATCCCCCTCTGGTCCCTCTAGGGCATCCCAGTCGCAGGTTGCTCGGTTGGGGGGGGGGTCAAAAATACTCCCTAGAGCTCTCAAGTATCGACTCAGTGGATTTGGCAAAGCACAGGTGAGTAGATGCCTCTGGGCCCTTGAGGAGACAAGATGAGTCCCTGGAGCTTCCTATTCAGGAGTTTACTCTAGATTTTGTGAATTTAATGTTCGCAGACTATTTAAATTATAGGGGGCTGTAGGTGCTGTTGTGGGGTCACACCTGTGATTGTGCATTGGGGTTTGCCCTTAGTGTGCAATTCCCCTGCCTAAGAGTCATCCACAGGACACACAGACCCAGTCAGTGAGGGACTAGGAAGAATGGGGATCAAAGTCAATGCCCTTAATACCCTAGACCAGGGGTGTCCAATGTCGGTCCTCGAGGGCCGCAGTCCAGTCGGGTTTTCAAGATTTCCCCAATGAATATGCATTGAAAGCAGTGCATGCAAATAGATCTCATGCATATTCATTGGGGAAATCCTGAAAACCCGACTGGACTGCGGCCCTCGAGGACCGACATTGGACACCCCTGCCCTAGACTGAATCTTCAGTCTTGTAGGATGCAGGGTCTCGGATAGGGGACACCAGCCAGGAGTCTGTGGCAGCCCTAAATCAGGAGGAATGCTTCTGATGGTGTCCTGCTTCTTTAAGCCTGCAGTTTTGCTGGAGATGATTACAGAATCCTTGCAGGAGTTGAAGCTTGAGCCCCCACAGACCTCTGAGGCCCAGCTCTCAGTTATGAGCAGTTCTAAGGCTCAGACCACATATTTTTCTATGCATCCAGATATTACCAAGATGTTGATAGAGCATTGGGATATTCCTAAGGCCCCCTTGCAGGCTGCCAGGACTATGACAAAGTTGTATCCAATGGTTCCAGACTTTCAGCAACTGTTTGTCCCGCCTAAAGTGGATTCGTTGGTAGCACAAGTAATAAAATGTACTTCATTACCTAGTGAAAGCAGAGTAATTTTAACAGATGCACAATACTGCATAGTGGATTTAGTCCTCAAAAGGCAATTTGAGGCTCTGGCCTTGGGTCTAAAGGTGGCGGCTGAGGATACTTTTGTTGCACGCACCTGACATAACAAATTGCGCCAAGCCCCATTGCTGGAGGGTGATGCATACTCACGGTTTTTAATTTCAGGAGTGGATTATGTAGCAGATTCTCTTATCAAACTTTCAGGAAGTCAATCAAAACTTATCTCTTTGACAGATTTCTCTGACTCCACTTCTACCTTGATGCATTCCTAAAACACTCCCAGATAAACTCGTTTAATCTTAACATGCTAATGTAATTCTGAATGTTTTTTGTGTTAACGCAGTCTGTATACAGTCTCTTCCTCTGTAAACTGCTCTGAAATATTTGTGGTATTGCGGTATATAAAAAATAAAGTTGTTGTTATTATTATTGTATGATGGTTTCAGAGTTATGAGCAAGGTTTCTGCTTTTTTGATCTCCGCCCATACAGTGGGCGGGACATTCAGAATCTAAGGCCACTATGAACAGGCTTCCATTCAAGGGCTAAATGCTTTTTGGAAAAGGACTGGACGATCTTATGACCAGTAACATAACATAAACATAGTAACATAGTAGATGACGGCAGATAAAGACCCAAATGGTCCATCTAGTCTGCCCAACCTGATTCAATTTAAATTTTTTCTTCTTAGCTATTTCTGGGCAAGAATCCAAAGCTCTACCCGGTACTGTGCTTGGGTTCCCAATACCGAAATCTCCATCAAAATCTACTCCAGCCCATCTACACCCTCCCAGCCATTGTAGCCCTCTCTAGCCCCACAGCCATATACAGATCATCGCCTCGCCTGAATTCCTTGCCAGACAGCAGACTACAGGCTCCTGGGGTATCAGATCTAGTTCCTTTTGAAGTTCTTGATGCTTCAGGGTCCTCTGCCCATAGACCATTTCAAGGATCTCAGCAGAAGTTTAGAAACTCCATGAGAACTCTAGTGCTTGCTCTGCACCAGCCTCCAAGAAGTCCCGATGATACCAGGTCGGTAGCCAAACCCCCTCAAATTGGAGGGAGGTTGTTGGGTTTTTGAAAGGCTTGGGCATGGAATTGCACTTACCACTGGATATTAGACATCATTTGAGAGAGTTACAAGCTTGAATTCTTTTATCCTCTACTGGACTTATTTGTGGACTCTCTTTTCAGTCAGTCAGAGAAAGCGGTCAGAGTCCGAGCAACGGTGAAACAGCTTCTAGATATTCAGGTCATAGAACCTGTACCTGCTGAAGAATCGGGCTTGGGCAGAAACTCCATATATTTCATTGTGCTCAAGAAAGTCTCGGACGACTGGAGACCAGTCTTGGATCTGAAGTCGATCAATGCAGCACTGAAGGTGCCCTTTGTGTTTGATCATAGCTTTGGTGGCGCCAGAGGAATTTCTGGCCTTTCTAGATCTGACAGAAGCTTACTTATATATTCCCATATTTCTGGATCACAGGAAGTTCCTGAGTTCCATGTATTGGAAAGACATTTTCTGTTCACAGTGCTCCCATTCAGTTTGGCAACGGTTCCTCACACCTTTACCAAGGTGATGGTCATTGTCACAGTGCACCTGCACAAGGCATGGATCCAGGTGCATTTGTACTTGGACGACTGACTAATCAGAACTCCATCCAATTTCAAGGGAGAGACATCAGTAGTGCAAGTTGTCCAGTTGCTGCAGGATCTTGGTTGAATCATCAACTTTTGGAAGAGTCACTATGAGCCCACGTAATCCCTAGAATACTTGGGAATTTGCTTCAGCACAGCAGAAGGCCATGTTTTTCTGCCAGAGACACACAAACTGAAATTTTGGTACCAGATTTCGGAGATCCTGGAGATGACAGCCCCCATGGCTTGGCACTATCTGCATGTGCTGGGGTTGATGGTGTCGACCATAGGGGAGGTTCTGTGGGCAAAAGCTCATCTGTGTCCTCTTCAGGATACACTATTATCCCACAGGTCTCCACAGGCAGATTCTCTGCAGAAGCTATTAATCTAGACAGTGGAGGCCCATCACAGTTTTCGTTGGTGGCTCTGTCCAGAATCACTGGAAAAGGGCTTGCCACGCCATATCTCCTCTTGGGTGATCCTGATGACAGATGTTAGCCTTTACATAGTAACATAGTAGATGACGGCAGATAAAGACCCGAATGGTCCATCCAGTATGCCCAACCTGATTCAATTTAAAAATTTTTTATTTTATTTTATTTTTTTTTATTTTTCTTCTTAGCTATTTCTGGGCAAGAATCCAAAGCTTTACCCGGTACTGTGCTTGGGTTCCAACTGCCAAAATCTCTGTTAAGACTTACTCCAGCCCATCTACACCCTCCCAGCCATTGAAGCCCTCCCCTGCCCATTCTCCACCAAACGGCCATACACAGACACAGACCGTGCAAGTCTGCCCAGTAACTGGCCTAGTTCAATATTTACAGATGTTGAGGACACTGCAAGGGTCACCTAATTCAGGGCTGTTGGTCACCCTCGCAGAGGAAGTGGTCTATCAACCACTTGGAGCTGAAAGCCTTTCGTTTGGTCTCAAGAAGGAGGAATACGAAAGAAGCATTATGGCTTTATCTTTCTTTGCAACAACTGTTCCCAATATGGCCTTCCACGTAAATCAAGAAGTCCGATTACCCACCTTTCATGCCACGGGTCCGAAGAAAAAAGACAACATTTTGGCATAGCTAGATGTTAGGAGAGTTATTTTTCTGTTGCATAGAGATAACAAATTATTTTTGCCTCTTGGATCATCTTTTTCTACTAACAAGCACTAGCCACCTGGGTCAGACAGCCTCTTCTGTTTCCAGGTGGATTTGTGCAGCTTTTGGGTGTGGTAAACAACCACCAATTGCATTGAGAGCAAACTGTATGAGGGATGTAGCTTCTTCATGGGCAGAGACCAGGGCACTGTTGCCCGAAGAAATTTGTAGGGCAGTCAAATGGTCCACCCTTCATACTTTCATGGAATTTTACAGAGTGGACGTAGCAGCATGAAAAGATGCCGCTTTTGAGTCTGTAGTGCCCCAGCAGGCTCATCTGTCCCGCCCTAAACTCAGGACTGCTTTGATACATCCCACTGGTCAAGACATGCCTTTTGTACTAGAAGGGAAGATTATGTTCTTACCTTGATAATCTTCTATTAGAAAGGCATATGAGTCTTGATGCCTGCCCTGTCAGATTTCATTTAGCCTGCTTGCTGTCTTAGACATGTATGTATTTCCAGATCTGAGAGTACTGATTGATCTCCCTGTTTCAGTGAGAAAAACAAGACACTTGAGAGCTATATAAGTGTTATTGCTGCTTGCACTCAGGTAGGTGGCTTGTTCATTTCCACCTTGTTTCCAGTTATATTTATATTGACATTGATTTGTTGCCTTTGACTTGTTGCAGAGCAGAACAGAAATGTCTTAGTCGGGGGGCATCCCGTATCCCACCTCCTTATTTCTCCTTTTATAGGACTTGTCAACTGCTTTGATATGAACTAAGGAGATGGAGCACAGCCCAGAGATACTGGAGGTGGATCTGAGAGAAGGTAGATGATATCTTCTACAAACTTGCAAGTAAAGGAGACTAACTCACTGGTCAAGACTTATATGCCTTTCTACTAGAAAGAAGATTATTGAGGTAAAAACCTAATTTTCCCTTTAATTGCCCTCTTTGTACTGTTAGTACTCCAAAGTCGAAAATGACATGGGGACAAATGTGTCCCCTTCCCCGCAAGATCTAGCTCCGTCCCTGTCCCATCCCCACAAGTTCTCTCCCTGTCCCATCCCTTAAAGCTCTGTCCTCATCTGCACAAGCCTGAAACACTTATGATTTTAAAGTGCTTGAAGCTTGTGCAGATGAGGACAGGGATGGGGCTTGCAGGGATGGGGCAGTGACAGGGACAGAACTTGTGAGATGGAACGGAGATGGAGATAGATTCCGCAAGGACGGGGACAATTTTGCTCCCATGTCATGCTCTATAAAGCCTTCGTCCTACATGCTTTTTGACATTTCTGACTACAACTCTTCTTTGGTTTATCTGATGCTTATATCTGTTTTGTCATTTATCACAGAATAAGGCATATTTTTACATTTTTCATCTTCTGCAGTCTGTAGCACAATCTTCATCCTCAACATCTTCCATTTCCTCTCCTTTCTTTTGGTTTACGAGCAGTAGTTTATATAATACTATCTTCTTTATACAGGAGAGCTATTTAGTTTGCCTCTTCCCTAGACTCTGATTATCCCTTTCAGGTTCTTTACCTTCTCTGGTCTTGTTCATACTTTGTCTTTGTGACTTCTGTTGGCTCCACACTTCAGTCCTCCTGCTAACTAGTGCACAGCTGTTTGTACTACCATATCAAGCACATCCGGTGTTTATCCCTTGGTTATCCATATTACCAGCTTACAGAGTTGCATATATTGTAAATGCTTTTCATGTTAACAAGGCGAATTGAGTCAGGCACACAGGTGGGTGACATTGCACAGTCCCAAGATGGGATAGCTTTATCATAGCTCAGAACTAAGTGTTAAGTTCTGAGTATTCAAGGCTCTTTTATTTCCATTCTGTCAAACAGAAGCAAAAACAGCTCTCTTGTTCGTGAGGCTTTTTCTCTTTGTCTTGTAATGGCATTTTTCTTACAAAACATATTGCTTTCCTTTTATTTTCCCTACGTGTGGAGAGATATCTGACAAAAGTCAAGGTTCTAATTCTGCCCTCAGTGAGTAGAAAATTCCAAAATTGTGGCGCACAGTCCAGATGTCTCTTTTGTCTTGGTATAGAGTATAGACTGTAATCAGGCTGAATGTTTCTATTAAAGAAAACTATGGTCAAAACCTTTATTTATTTGCTGCTGATATCCAGCTTTGGTTGGAGGTTAGGAATGATCAGGTTACAATTAGAGAGTGCACAGTGACAGTTTCCCACTGTAAGCTGTAGCAAACCCACAGGAACGGGGAAAACTTTGTCCATTTGCCATGGGTTTGGGAACAAGGCTTTCCACTGCCCTGCGGAAGTGGTAAAGGGCCTTATTCTCACAGTAAATGATTACTCCCATGAGTCTCCCCTCCTCCCCACCTCTTCTCCCCTCTCGGTCAGCAGCCTCTCTCACAATCAAAGGTCGAGCAGCTCCCCCCTCCCAATTGTGGGTCCGGCAGTTCCCCCTCCCAATTGCAGGTCCCTCTCCAGATCACAGATCCAATAGTCTCCCTCCCTTCCGATCGTGGGTCCAACAGTCCCCTTTCCTCCTTCCCTCCCAATTGCGTGTCAAATGGCTAAAAAACCCCAAAAACACCTGTGACTACCAGGTTTGCCCTTTTGCGCTTCCTGCCCTGGGCCTACCAGCCTCTGAGAAGCTTCATCAATGTAGAAGCAACATTGCAGGCCTGTTCTAGAACCTTTCTCCAGCTGAGTCCCTCCTTCTAATGTAACTTCCAGTTTTGCTAGGAGGGAGGGGGTTGCCGAACCCATGATCTGGGGGGCTGCTTCTGTACCCGCAAAGGGGGGGGAGGGGATTGCTTGGGATGCTGGACTGGCTGGAGCTAAAGGGAAGGGAAACAGGTTCTGGATTTGGTCTAGGGATAGCATTGAAGGAAGAGAAGTCCTGGGCTCATGTCATGTGGGGGTGCTGGAGGGGAAGAGAGAGGTGCAAGACCCACACCTGGGCACTGAAGGGAGGGGATAGAGGTGTTGTACCCATGAGAAGGGGGTAGGGAGAGAGGTGTAGGACCTGCAGGGAGGAGGAGAGAGAAGGGCAAGAGAAAAGCTGAATGAAGGGGATGAAGGAAGAGTGAGTGAAATATTGGACATAACAGAGGGAGGAAGGAGAGAATGTGAGAGACACATTGGTGTAAGGGAATAAGAGAGGGGATGAGCTGGATACATACAAAAAGATAGGGAGAAGGTGAGCATGGATGGGAACATAGGAACAGGGGCAAAAAGGGAATGCTCCATGGGGACGATATATGGACACAGGGGTAATGCCAGACATGGGAGGACATATGGACACAGAAGATGGCTAGACATGGGGAAGAATAAGAATGCAGAAGGAAGATGCTAGACTTGGAGGGCATAAGGATATAGAGGAGTATACAAGGGGAGGGCAGTATATAATGGTGAGATGATGAAGGCAGGGAGATGGGCACGGTGGAAATAACTAGTAAGGGAAATATAGGAGACATAGAGAAGGTAGATGCTCAACATGGGGAACAATACATACACAGAGATAAAAGAAATGTCAAATGGTCAGGAGACCCTGGCAAGTGAGTTAAGAGAAGACAGAAGAAAACAGAGACCTGTGCCTGAGATATGATTTGAAGAATAAAATGACGAGACAACAAAAGGTAGAAAAAATAATTGTATTTTCTATTTTGCGATTAGAATATCTGATTTGAAATATGTATCCTGCTAGAGCTGGAGTTAGACATAAGTGGGGGCTGCAAAGCTCAGGCCATGCTTCCTTAGCTTCCAGCTGGCTTAGGGCTCTCTGACCAGGGGGCAGTTGCGCTCCCCTAACACTATTCCTGCAATGTGCGACTGAAGTATTCTGTTAGCTTGATTTTTCTATATAGTATTCTGTAGTAATTTGGCTTGTTCAGTTTTCTTAATAGTGGAGAGGATATTTGTGAAGGGGAGGGGAGAATAGTTTTGTTGATCCTTTCTCTGCATTATTTGTGTTTATAAAATGACAAGCGTACAAAATATTGTTTCTTTTTATACCTTAATAAAATAAGTTCAGTATAAAATCATAACTTCGAGGCTTGTGCGGATGGGATCAGATGGTTTGCGGGGACCAAGCTCACAGAGATGGGGTAGGGACTGAGCTCGTGGGAACGGGGACAAATTTTTTCCTCGCATCATTTTCTAGTTACAATTTTGAAGTTGATGGAACAAATATGTGCAGGAATTTTCTCAATGGTTTAGAAAACATTTGTTGAAACTAAATCTTTTAAAACACCACCACTCATTTTGGCATTCATTTTAGAAGGGTTATTCACATTTGAGACATGCATAAGTTTATCTTGCATAAATGTGTATGTTCCCATTTTACAAAGTTGACATATGCACATCAAAAATTCAAGAGCATGCAAGTGGCAAGGGAGAGTGCATGTTTTGGGCAGGTCTAAGACATTCCTAGAAGATACAACATGTTTATTCCCCCATTTTATAAGATAAAAAAACAGTGATGACCTAACAGATCGATATCAGAATTTACACCTGCTACCAAGCACATTTAGGTTTTGACAAACTGCTCTGATTGTGTTCAGTACTGCACTGGAGAGGTTAGGGGAAGCTGCCCTTTTAACCCCAATGGTGGTCCTAGTGTTTTTTCAGGATGGTCTAGCAAAGGACCAGCAGTCGGTTCCAAGATGCTGGTGGTAGACCTCTCGTGCTTTAGGCCTAAAGTGGAACAGGTTTCTCTGACTTCCCATCCTGATGAAGCCAAATTTTTGAGGGCAGGTATGCGGCTGCGACCACCAGTGCAGCAGCCTTTTCCAACTTGGAATTGCAACATTGTCTTGCATTCTCTAACTAAGGCTCTGTATGAGTCTTTGCAAGAGGTGTCGCTGAGACAGTATCAAGACAGTATTTCAAATGGCTATCACCTCAACGAGGAGAGTTTTGGAGCTTCAGATAGGACTATCAGGCAGAGAACCCTTAGTTCACGGAGGCTAGGGTCTCTCTGCACACAGTTCCCTCTTTTTTGCCGAAGGTGGTCTTGGCTTTCCATATGAATCAGGAAGTTCAGTTACCTGCATTCTATCCCACTGATTTGAAGAAAAAGGACAATGTTTTGATATTGTTGGATGTTCGAAGAGCTCTTCTCCGTTACCTCAAGATGACAAATGATTTTTGCCTATCAGATTATTTCTTTGTGTTATCGAATTCTAGTCGTCTGGGGAATCCGGCTTCTAAGGTTTCCATTGCCAGATGGGATTCATAAGGAGATTTCTTCAGCATATATCAAATGTGGTAATCAACCACCAGTTACATTGAGGGCAGACTCTACCAGGGGTGTGTCGACTTCATGGGTGGAGTCTTGAGCGATGCTGTCTGATTAGATTTGTAGGTCAGCCACTTGGTCTACCCTTCATTCATTCACAAAGTTCTACACTGTGGACGTGGTGGCATGTACAGGGGACCTCTGTGTTAGCAGGCTCCTCAGCCACGCCCTAGACTAGAGGGACTGCTTTGGTACATTCCACTGTTTCAAGACTTGTATGCCTTTTGCACTAGATGGGAAGATTAAGTTCTTACCTCGAAAATCTTCTTTCTAGTAGAAAGGCATGAGTCTTGACAGCACTCCCTACCATATGTTATTTTCGCCTGCTTACTGTCTCGGACATGTGCGTACTTTTCTTTTGCTTGACACCTTCTGTCAAAAGGGTCTGGAGAGTGATAAATGCCCAGAAGTTTTCCACAGGTGAACCTCCTTGAAGGGGAGGCATCATGTGGTTGACTCTCTTCTGAATTAAAAAAGATGACAACACATGAGAGGTTGTGACGTGGATTGTCCACAGTTGGAAACAGGATATTGGGCTTGATGGACCTTTGGTCTGTCCCAGTAATGGCAACTCTTATGTTATGGGAGTTACATAATTGTTTGTGTCAGATGCACTTAGGTAGCTAGTGTGCTGAGTTCCACCTTGATTTTTCTTTCCATTCTTATTTAACATGATTGACAATTGTTTGTTTAATATCATATCAGACGGGCCTGCACGGAAGGATTTGTAATACTACCAGCTAAAATACAGAGACCTGTGACAGGAGAGACTCATGATGTACAGATGTATAAGACCCTCACCCTTGTGTGATACTTGGCTCCCATATCCCCTGTCTACAAGAGAGATTCCTGCTTGGCAAAGCAATGGACATTGACTTAGGCATTATCTACAACAAGGGCATCCGTGATCTGAAGCTGCAGAAACCCTCTAGCAAGCCTGCCTCATTGACATTTATCAACCACAGGTGGGGTAATCTCTCCTTGCAAATCACATGATCTTCAAGAACAGCACAGAAATAGCTGTTTGCATCTTGACCCATGGAAACATAGAGACCTTTGGACATGTAGGCCCTGCACATATGCAAATACCACTAACTGCTCTTTTAAAGAATGCGGAACCAGGACAGGGTGTGGGCCATTCTGGAAGGGAGTAGATCATGCACAAATGACCTCTGGAAAGCCCCAAAAAGAAAGGTGTGAGGTTTTAGGCCACAACCCAAGTCTGATAATAAATATACATAAATGCTAATTTGCTCTAATGATGTACATCAATGTTAATTACTCAGACGTCAATAAAGATATGGCCAATTAAGAAAAACAAATTAGATCTACGGCCAATAGATTAGCAATTGATCAATTATGTTAATACTAGCAACCTATCAGAACATTTCTAATAGATTGTAACACAAGGCTAAGAATATATCAACTGCTGTAAGATAAGGAAGTTAGAACAGAAAGGGTTATTTTCTCTGCATTCTACAGGTGTAGGATTTTATCTGTTCTGTTTCATACGTGAATGCTGTCAATTTATTACTCTGCTCTTTCTTGTGCTGCCAATTACTTTATAATAAATTTATACTTTTAATAAACAGCATTCCATGTGCGGGCCGGAGTTATTAGTTGGAAGGGCTCTGCAGCCTGCCCTTTCCAGTTGATTCTACACTGTGTGCAGAATTTATTAAATCACGTGTTGTGGTATTTGAACTTGTTTGGCAGTATTTGATTTTATCTGGTTTGCTGGACTGGTGTTTGAGGTTTATTGATGATTGTTTGGTGGTATTTGATTATTGGTGTCAGTATGATGAATTCTTATTTTTATTTTTAGAAACTGCATGTGTGGTTTTGGCATCTCCAGTCCTTGTATTGCACATCATCCAGAGGTCTTCAGTTCCTGTTGATCTTTAATACTTTGGGACAGTGACAGTTTTGGACCAGATTCAGCCATTGTTTATACTAACTTAGCAGATTTGGCCTTCTTATATCCAGCCACCCGAGTATAATTAAGATGAGTGTTCCAAACAAGAGCAAAACCTACCACTTTCATGATGAATGGGAAATGGACTACTACTTCATCATGGTGAAAGACAAGTGTTGTTGTCTAATTTGTAACACCCCAGTATCCTTGCCCAAAAAGGGTAATCTGGAACGCCATTATAAGGCTCTGCATAGCAATAAGTTTGATGCTGATTTTCCACCCAAAAGTGAAATTCGTAAACTGAAGCTCAACGAACTTAAATTGAAATTGGCTACTCAGCAGTTGATGGCGAAGCCAAGGTCACATTCGGTCAATGCAACCATAGCATCTGATTGCAAAGAAATGTAAACCTTTCACTGAAGGGAAATTTTTAAAAGATTGCTATCTTGAAGCAGCTGACAATCTTTTTGAAGGATTTAAAAATAAGAAAGAGATCATAGCTGCTTTTTAAGATGTACAATTGTCAAGAAACACCGTCGTGCGGCGAATAGAAAAGATGTGTCGTGTTGCTTTCTCACTCCAACTGGATGAATCTACAGACATAAGAGACATAGCCCAGTTACTAGTCTTTATCTGGATGGTTTCTGAAGACTTCAGTGTTAAAGAAGAACTGCTTGGAATGATTTCTTTAAAAGAGAGAACTACCGGTCAGAAAATATTCAGATCTTTCCATTTTTTTGTGACAAAGTGTAATCTTCCATTGCATAGACTTGTTTCCATCGCTACTGATGGAGCAAGAACAATGACAGGTGAGGTTAAGGGGGGTTTCATAGCCCTCTGTAGACAGCATGACAACTTCCCTGATTTCCTTTCTTACCACCGCATCATTCATCAGCAAGTTTTGACAAGCAAGAGACTCAGTACAAAGACTGTCATTGACATCACTTTCAAAATTGTAAATTTAGTTTGCGGAAGATCACTTCAAAGACGGCTTTTCAATCTTACTCTTGATGAAGGGGCAGCGGAAATCATTTTGCACACAGATGTAAGGTGGCTAAGTAGGCACAAATTTCTGCAAAGATTTTGTGATTTGCTGAATGAAATAAGAAGTTTTTTGAAGGAGCGGGGAGATGACCAAGCAGAGTTAGAAGATGAGGAATGGTTATGTGATCTGGCATTTCTCGCTGACTTTACAGGCGAACTAAATGATATGAACCTTGAACTACAAGGTAAAAACAAATGCATAGGCGAGATGATGAGTACAGTTTCATCCTACAAGAGCAAATTGAGGTAATGATTACTGACCTTGCAAACAACACTTTTGATCATTTTCCTAATATGCAGGACCATCTGGGACAATATCCAAATTTTGTTTTTCAGAACGAGAAGTATGTGACAGAAAGCTGTTCTGTTATCCAGGAATTCAAAAATAGATTCTGTGACTTCCAAAAAATTGGAACAGTTGTGGAGTACTTGTCATACCCTTTCAAAGTAGATGTGGACATTAAAGAAACTGCAGCTGCTATCAGTAAAAATTACTCATTGAACAAGCCATCTCTTGAAAACAAAATATTAACTCTTAAAACTGACATTTTTCTCAAGACCCATGCTGAACAAGAATCGTTTTGGAAGCTAGTGCCTAGAGACAAATTTCCTAACTTGAGAAGATGCAGTGAAGCTGTACACGCCTGTTTTGGTTTAACTTATTTGTGTGACTCTGCGTTTTCCCATCTGAAAATGACAGAGTACACAACATTCCAACATGACAGATGAACATCTCCAGGATTCCCTGAGACTGGCCCTCACGCAATATTCACCCAACTTCAAAAAGCTGGTGGATGAAATGTAAGCTCAGACGTCTCACGCAAGGGCGAAATATTAAAGATTGTGCAAGATCAGTCTGGATCAATACTCAACCTAAATTTAACACAAATTACTCAATAAAAGTTAAAGAAAGTTATTAAGACAGTTAAAGAAAGTTATCTATAATAATAAAATGCTAAGCACGCATATGCACTCCTACCTGCGTGATCTATGATCCGTAGGTCCCTGGCCGGCAGGAGTGCACATGCGCACTTCGACAACCCCTCACTCACTGTAAGACAGCACTCACTGTAAGGCAGTTCATCGTTGTCGACCCGTCTTCGGCGCACCCAAACCCCCAATGACCCTCCCATCAAACCCTCCCACCGCGAGATGACCACAAACCTCCCAACTCCAGCAGCGTCCGCAGTACTCTAAACACGCTGCTTCGCGGCCTTCTACTGCCCTGATTTCCTCTGCCGCATCCCTGATGACATCGAGACAGAGACGCGGCAGAGGAAATCGTGGGCAGTAGAAGGCCGTGAAGCAGCATGTTTAGAGTGCTGCGGTCGCAGCTAGAGGTTTGTAGGTCATGTCGGATGGGAGGACCAGTGGGGTCTGCTGCATGTCTGCGGTAGTGGGGGGGGGTGGAGATGGAAACATGCTGCTCAAAGGTTCTACTGCACAGGGGGATGGGAGGGAGGTATAGAAAAATGCCGGGTTCTACTGTAAGGGGGGATGGAGGTAGAAATGGAAAGATGCTGCACAGGGAGATGGGAGGGAGGGAGGCAGGCAGGCTGGCTTTGGGGGGTGGAGGTGGGACAAAGTCTGGAAAGCAGTGAGGGAGACATAGGAAGGAGGCACTGGGGGCACTAAGGACACAGGACAGAGGCACTGGGGGCACTAAGGACACAGGACAGAGACACTGGGGGCACTAAGGACATGGGAAGGAGGCACAGTGGGCACTAAGGACATGGGAAGGAGGCACTAGGGGCACAAAGGACATGGAAAGAAGGCACTGGTGGCACTAAGGACAGAGGCACTGGGGGTACTAAGGACATGAGAAGGAGACACTGGGGGCACTAAGGACGTAGGAAGGGGTACTAAGGACATGGGAAGGAGGCACTGGGGGCACTAAGGACATAGGCACTGAGGGCACTAAGGACATAGGAAGGAGGCATTGAGGGCACTAATGACAAAGGAGGCACTAAGGACATAGGATGGGACACTAAGGACATAGGAAAGCGGCACTGGAGGCACTAAGGACATAGGAAGGAGGCACTGAGGGCACTATGGACATAGAAAGGGGGCCACGGAGAGGCAGGCAGGCATGGCGCAACAGAGAAATACAGACAGACAGGGGGCGACACAGATAGAAAGAATGGCAGACAGACAGCGTCCAAGGAGAGAGAGACAAAGAAAAAACCCCCAGACAGACAGACATCTACTCTAGCACTCATTAATGTAACACTAGAAACATAGAACATGACGGCAGAAAAGGGCCATGGCCCATCTAGTCTGCCCACACTAATGGCCCACCCCCTAACTACCTCCATGAAGAGATCCCACATGCCAATCCCATCTTTTCTTAAAATCTGGCACGCTGCTCAATTACCTGTTGTGGAAGATTATTCCAGCGATCAACCACCCTTTCGGTGAAGAAATATTTTCTAGTGTCGCCATGAAATTTCCCACCCCTGATTTTCAACGGATGCCCTCTAGTTACTCAATAAAACTTTAAGAAAAAATGTATTTTCCATTTCTCCTCACTGTTCTTACTGGATCTTCGTCTCTCTGTTTGGTTTTTGTTTAATTTGCTTGAATACCGATCACATCCAAGTAAATAACAGAAGGTTCATTAAAAATGGAGAGTGGGGGGTAATCCTCCAACTTTATTGGGTTAAAATTTAATTTGGAACTATTTTGAAACTTAATTTTCATGATGGTAGATCACCAGCACTTTTGGCCAGGAAAAATAGATCATGACCTGTTCGAAGTTGGATATGCCTGCCCTAGGCTGTGAAAGGATAAATCCAGATATATTACAAAGGATTAGAGAAGGATCAGAATCCTCAAGCATCAAGGGAGAGAGATGTTACTTTCTCATACATCAGTCCTTAAGCACCTCAATTCCAGTCATACTTTTTCATTTCACAGCAATATTTTATTTTGTTATTCCTTTGCTTTTGATACATTATCAGTGGGAGACATTCAGTATAACTACTTTTCTTGAAACAGATTTTATATTACTTGTTTCATTCTTTTTTCTTTGGATCATCAGATGGCTGACAGGGGCTTGAAAGAGAGTCAGGAGTCAACAATAACTCCTAGAATCTTGATACTATCCCTATAGGGCAGAGGCAGACCATCAATAGAAGGTGGAGGAGTAGAGGAAGGAAGAAGAGAATAGACTCAAACTTGGTTATCCTTCAGCCAAAGGGAAACAGCGAAAATGAAGGAGTTGAAATGAGCTATCGATGATGAATCAGCAACAGGACAGAAGATGGATGTCATCTGCGTGACAGACGGGGAATACAAGTGAATGATAGCAGGGACAGAAAAATATTAGAGAGAGCACCAGATCAAAGAGGGAGACAGGTAGTGGAGATGGAAGTGAGTTGGTAGAAATGCTGGGCGAAACAGCTAGTGAACCAAGAGAGGATGGTGTCTGAAATGCCAAATGACTGAAGGTGACACAGGAGAAGTGAGTAATCAACAAGGTAAAAGCTGAGGAGAGCTAAAGTGAATTTATTACAGTGGAATGGTTTTGATCAAGAGAAGCACAAATGGAATCGTAGAGGGTTGGCAACAAAGTTTTGGTGCTATGGAGGAGCAGAAGCCTGCCTGGTATTGGTGAAAAACATTGATATTTTCAATGTGCTAGACCAGCTGTGATAGGATGAGGATCTTAGAGAAAAAAGGGAGATTGGAGATGGTATGGAAGCTGGATGGAACAGAAGGATTGAGGTTTGGTTTTTTGAGCAAGGGGCAAATTGGACATGTTTCCACACTTGAGGCACAAGTCGTTTGTTGAAACAAGAGTGAAGGATAAGGAAGAGGAGAGGAGTGAAATGTTAGGCTAGTTGCATAACCAAAGAAGCAGGCCATGGATCTGCTGATGACGAAGAGGGGTTGAAAGAAGAGATAACTTGAGAGAGAGAGACAGGGCTGAGGGGAGGTTAAAGGGTAGACCAGGTGGCAATAAGGGAAGTGGAAGGAGAGGAGTTAAAGCTGGAAGGGGCTGAGATGGAGAGGAAGGAAGAGGAGGCGAAGGGGATAGAGAGAATGCTGTTGGATGAAGAGCAGAGTCCCTAATAACAGGAGTAATTCCACAAAGCTGGAAATCTGCTGTAGTAAGGCCACTCCTGAAAAAAAACACCATGGAACCAGACATCCCAAGCAGCTTTAGACCTGTCTCAAACCTCTCATTCATCTCAAAAATACTGGAAAAGTCAGTACTCGTACAACTACAAGACTTCATGGAGACAAATGACACCCTCGCCAACTTCCAGTCAGGATTCAGGAAACATTATAACATAGAAACAGTACTACTGGACATCATAGATGACTGCTGGTACTATTGGACCTAAGTGCCGCCTTCGACATCATCGACCACTCTCTCCTCCTGTCTAGGCTAAAGACCATCGGAATTTGTGACACCGCACTGGAATGGCTCTCCTCATTTTTGAATGGAAGATCACAGAGAGTACTGCTAGGACAATCCCTAGCCGAACCTAAACCACTCCACTGTGGAGTGCCTCAGGGTGCTTTACTTTCACCACTCCTCTTCAACCTCTATGTCAGACCTACCGGACATAGCAGAAAAATACCAAATCAGAATCCACTCATTCGCTGACGACTTACAACTCAACCTCCCCCTAGGCTGACACTGAGACACAGAAATCAAGAACCTCCAGTTATGCTTAACTGAAATAAAGACCTGGATGCGCATACCCCCATCTGTCCTTTTCCTGGGGCACAGCCTAGGAGTAATTCTTGACTCAAACATCACTGATGGATCATGTATCCAAATTAGTGCCATCTTGCTTCTACTACCTCTGCCAGCTAAAATGCATATGTGCATACTTCTCAAAATTCAAATTCGCCCAGCTACTTTATGCTTTTGTACTATCTTGTTTAGATTATTGCAACACACTATTAGTGGGCCTGCCTGCCAAAACCATCTCCCACTGCCAAAGTGTGCAAAATGCTGCAATCTGCGACCATGTTACCCCCTGCACTAGCATCCATGTACTAGCTGCCCATTCAAAAACGCTGTGGCTTCAAAGCCCTGGTCCTCACTTTCAAAACCTTCTACAAAATGATTCTGCACTGTATGACAACTAAAGTATACAAATCTACTTCCCAAAGCAACCACTAAGATCCCAAGGAAAGAAACGACTGACCATACCACCTGGTCACTCTCTCAAGACCGTAACAGCCTGAAAATGCTCCTACTCACATTTCATACCCAGACTATGGCACATCATCCCTCCATTTGTCAGAACACTAGATGGACTATGGAGCTTCAAGAAGGCCGTGAAAACTTTCCTCTTCACAAACCCAGCGCCTTATTGACATGCACCCAGAAACCTAGCACCTCCATTACTCAACCTAGTGAACACAAACGCCACTCCTAGTTCAACGTAACTGTGTCACCTAATGTCACCCAGATGCTGCATAGTGAAATATATTTATATTTTGTCATGTCTATATTGTCAATTATGTCATCTATGTCATGTCTCGGCCATAATGTGACGTTCTGGACTTATTTGTGAGAACGGGCTAAATAAATGAGCAAATAAATAAATAAAATAAATGAACTTGTTGATCAAGAGGGAGGGAAGATTGAGGTAGGATGAATGAGGCAAGGCTTGGTGGTAGGGGGAGGTAAAGAAAAAGGAGAATTGTAGTAGGGGATGGTCAGACCATGGGAGGGAATAAGCAACAATGGGTGAGGACAAAGTCAAGAGTATTCCCAGCAGAGTGGCTAGGGACATTGATGTGCTGGTTTAGGGCAGTGCTGAAAGTGAGCAAAAGGTATGAGGAGTAGGTTGCTGATTGAGGTAGATTGAAATCACCTAAGAGCAGAAGAGGGTCAAAGGAGGCAGCACATTCAGAAGTGAGAGCCATGAGCTCATCAGTAGAGGGGGAGTAAAAGAGGGGAAGGGTTGTAAAGGAATGCAAGATAAAGACAGGACAGTAGGAAACTGAAGCAGAGAGTAAGAGTTTCTGCAGTGCATAGAGGCTTGATGTCCCATGTCATTTTATTTCAGCTTAATTCTATAGGAACAACAGACAATGTATTTTATGATTCTCATCTTTTACAAAAAAAAAAAAAAATGACACTATAGAGTTTTAAAAAATGAAAAGACCTCTGGTTAAAGAATGTTTAAATTATTGTCCAGTAGCAAGAATACTATTTTTGGCTAAAATATCTGAAGCAGAAGTGAGATCTCTAGGGAAAGGAGGAGATAGTGAATGCTGTGGATGGGCAGACTGGATGAGCCATTATCTGGCATCATTTTTCTATGGATGATACACAGGGTTTAGGAAGAATTTTATCACAAACTTGTTTTTTTTACATTAATGAATATAGGATGATTTCATTTTTTTGCATTAATTAATGTAGGATGATTATAGATAAAGGAGCTGAGGACCATATGGAAGTTTTAGGAGGCAGGTAGATAGCCTGCATATACTGTATATTTATCTCAAACAATTATAGCTAAAGGAGCTGGAACTCTATTTTTACAATTGGATTTGAGTTCAGCTTTTGATTTGGTATCCCATGACATTTTGTTATTTCATCTTAGTTCTGTCAGAACAATAGGTATTGTACTTTTATGGTTTCCTTCTTTTTAAAAAATAGGCACTGTAGAGTTTGACAAAATAGAGACCTATTGGTTAAGGGGTGGAATGTGTGACGCAGTGGTTAAAGCTGCAGCCTCAGTACCCTAGGGTTGTGGGTTCAAACTCACGCTGCTCCTTGTGACCCTGGGCAAGTCACTTAATCCCCCCAGTGCCCCAGGTACATTAGATAGATTGTGAGCCCTCCAGTACAGACGGGGAAAAATGCTTGAGTACCTGAATAAATTAATGTAAACTGTTCTGAGCTCCCTTGGGAGAACGGTATAGAAAATTTAATAAATTTTTTAAAAAAAGATTTTCCATAGGACCAATTACTGAGGGGCAAAAAATACCTTTACAGGCAACAATTTGTATTGTGGGTAATAATCATTGATTATTTTTTTTTTAACTTTAGAACCAAAAATTAATCAGATAATCAAATCATGCTTTTGTAAATTGAAATTATTGAGTCAAGCTCTTGATTTTTCTCTAAATGATCTGCAATTGGTTGTACAAGTAATGATTTCTTCCAAATTGGATTATTGTAACAACATAATTTTGGATTTAACTACTTCAAAATACAGCTTTTAGAATTATTTTATATTAAAGCAGATATAATAGGACAGCACCTCTAATTTTTTTTTCTTTACATTGGCTCCTGTTAAGGCACACATTGAATTTAAAATATTATGTTAAGTTTTTAGGATTATATATAGATTGTGTCCTTATCTCTCTGGTTCATATTTCTTCAATCTTAGATAATCTTCACAATGAGCCTATATAAACTCATTACAGTAATTGTCACATCTGCTTTAAGAAAGTTAGGTTCTTCAAAAAAAAAAAAAAAAAAATGCTTTCAGTTGTTATATCTAGTATGTGGAATTCTTTCCATCTGATCAGCTTACTGAGACTAATTATATTGGAAGCAAAAGTGAGTCATCATGTTTGGCACCCTGATTGGGCAGAAAGCTCCAAATTCTGAGGCTTTTTTTCACCCTTACAATTATTAAGGCTGCACAGAAGCTAAGTTATAGAAGCTATATAACTATTAAAAGAAAATAAGACCTTTGGTTTTTGCAATTTGATGAGTGGAGTTTATAAGTTTATGTAATATACTGAGACTAATTTTCAGACTTTAAGAAGTTGCTGAAGATGAGGCTTTAAAAAATATATTTTGCTTGACTTTGGAAATTCTTACAAGTTTTATTTTATGTGACTTTTTTTTTTTTGCTGTATACTGCCTTGAGCTACTTTTTGATAGAAGCAGTATAGAAATTCTCATATTATATCAACTTGCTGCCCTACAATCATCTCCATTTTTGCCAAATTTAGGGTTAATTTATTAACAGTCTTCAGTGACTCCAACATTCACCATCCTGTACAAGTTTCAAGTTTTTTATTAGTCTTGATGTCAACTGCAGAAATCCTATGCTCCATTCCAGTTCGTGCAATATGTTACAGAATGGTATGAGATACAAATTAGGTAGCATTGCAGATAGTGCTGTCCTTGTGGTACACCCATATTCATAGGTAACACAACACCACTAAACAACTGCAATGGCAACATTCTACCGTACCCGCTTTGCTCTTCCAGTTAAACATACCATAAACTATGAATGTACAATCTTTCAAAACCCCAACATTTGCAGTCTGTGGATTAAGATCGTATAATCTATGGTGTCAAAGGCCATGGAGATGTCTAGTGCATCAAAGCAAAATTTATATTCCTACCTGTACCACTCCCAATCATATTCACAGTTGAAAGCAAAAAATTTTACTCTGTGTTTCCGAATTCCATATTGATTAGGGTACAATAATTTTGCTACTTGAACAAACGCCATCATTTGATTAAGCACCATGTTTTCAAAGACTTTTGCCACACCTGGTAAAATTGGTGTTGGCTTATAATTCACAGAAGAATCAAGAATATTTTCAACAGTGTGACTGTTACAACCTTAAATAACTCTGGAATATTTATGTCCTTAAGGGACACATCTATTTTTTTTATTTTTTATTTTTATAACTCATTTTCCTAGCCATTTTGAAGTGATTTTGTCTGGGTCAAGTTTCTTAGAATGGTTCACTATTTTAAACTTACCCACCTTCTCAAAACACTCCCACTTCATAGACAAATCAACCCCATCCTCAAACTGTTGTCTTACATCCAGCTGCTGTAAAACATTAGCTTTTGAAATTAAAAAAAAAAAGATAATACACAAATTCTTCAACTATTAGCACCAAATTAGCAGCACATGTCCTTTCTTCTATTAAGAAACTAATATTAAATAATTCTTATGCCAATTCATAGTAACAAATTTTTTAACTCTAAAATAGTTATTGGTTTCCTCCTAAACTGCTATATATTCAGATAATCAAGTTTTATAGGAATCACAATCAGGATCCCTTGACTTCCATTAAATTCTGTCCATACTTCTAAAGTTCAGAATGCAACAATGTAATGTCCTCATTCTTCCAAGGGCTAAAATCACATCCATTTCTCACCCTAACAAAATGAAATCTATGAAGTCAATGCTGCTGTTTTGACTCCTTTAGTCCAATGTACTTGGTACTTTAGTGGTTAAATGTGCCTTTACTAATTGGCTAGCATCCAGTATTCAATTCTGTTATGAGCAGTTGGGTACTACTCTAGCCAGTAAGCTTAAACATCATCAAATCAACATCAGTACAGCTGCTATAGATCTCTTGAAGTCTGCTACCCTGTACAGCAGCGTCTCAAACTCAAACCCTTTGCAAAGCCACATTTTGGATTTGTAGGTACTTGGAGGGCCACAGAAAAATAGTTAATTTCTTATTAAAGAAATGACAACTTTGCATGAGGTAAAACTTGTTAGAGTTTATAAATCTTTCCGTTCAGCTATACACATCTGAAAGCAGTGCAACATGCAGAAAGTGAAGTTTAGATAGTTTTTCACTTTCTGCATGTTGCACTGCTTTCAAATGTGTATAGCTGAAATTATGAAAAGCAATTAAGGAAATATTTATAAACTATAAAGAGTTTTACCTCATGCAAAATTGTGATTTAGATTCTAATCTAAAGTACCAACTGCAAGAGACAAGATTTTGGTGTAGTCCTCTAGGCTTTTTTGTAGAGAGGAAAATCAATATCCGACTTGTGCCTGGAAAACTTGTGCCTTAAGTGACCGGTGGTTGCGTTCGCAATTGCCTTCAGCTTTCACCTCCTCTAGCACCGGACACAACCGCCATCTTACATCAAGCAGTCACCGCCAGGAGAAGTGCCAAATTTCATGAGAGTTCATGAGATTACGTACACACGCACAAGTTGCATTGACTCCAATGTTCTGGAACGTTGCCTGCCTCACTGCTGTAACCTCACACAAGTGCTTTGCTGCGTCTGTACACGATTGACCTCTCCACTCCACCTCACAATCACGTACAGACGCAGGAAAGCGCTTGCGTGAGGTTACAGCAGTGAGGCAGGCAACGTTCCAGAACAATGGAAACATACCGAGGGCCTCAAAATAGTACCTGGTGGGCCGCGAGTTTGTAACCACTGCTGTACAGTATACACAAAGCAGCTGTGTGATACTCACTTCATATGTTCACGCGTTTCTCTAATTCTTGGACCAGTGTTCATTCAGAGGAAAGTGCTTTTGGTCAAGCTGTACCAATTGGCTTGTATCTGCAACTTCAGCAATTCTTGCATCGTTATCTGTAAATTAATCATTGCTGGAAATTAGACAAATTATGAAACATCATTGAGTGGCTCTGGACCTGAGAATCATCCCTTTATGTAACTGACTCAATCCTGCTGGTCAGTGGAAAAAGGATATGCTCACCTGTAACAATATTTTCTGTCAACAGCAGCACTGATCAGGAACACTCAATTTCTCCCACCTTCCCAAAAGCTGCATTTTCTTTAAGTTTGAGCATAATTTTATACTTAGTTTTGAACTCTTGGAGAGCTGTTTTTTTGCTAGTGCTGTGCAATAAAGTCACCTAATTGTGTGCCTTCTCAATCCTGCTGACTTAAGGAACATAACTCTTACAGGTGAGCCACATCTGTATAAGTTCAGAATCTTTCTCCTTTAGTTGTAAAGCATTATGTAATGTTTGTATGAGATTTTAAAATGTATAATGAGTATGATGATCTTTATTTTCCAGTATGTATTGCATCAGGGACAAAAGTGGCACTATTTAATAGACTGCGATCTCAAACTGTTAGTACACGATACTTGCACGTAGAAGGAGGTAACTTCCATGCAAGTTCACAGCAGTGGGGAGCATTTTACATTCATCTTTGTAAGTATTTGTGTAAAAATACCATTTTTGGAACAGGTTAAGGGACAATGTTCCATTGATTAGGACTTGTATACCTCCTTGTTGTAGTTATATAACCACACTCAAAGCTAGTTTACATACAGGTACTTCAAGCATTTTCTCTATCTGTCCCAGTGGGCCCTCAATCTATCTAATGTACCTTGGGCAGTGGAGGATTAAGTGATTTGCCCAGGGTCATAGAGAGCAGCGCAGAGTTTAAACCCACAACTGTAGTTCTAACCACTATGCCACAGTCTCCTCCTGATGAAGAGTGTAATATGCAAAAGAAGACATCAGCAACTTATGAGATCCACTTAGCCTAATTTTAAATAATCTGTACCTGGAAGGGTGTCATAACATGCAGTACAAATGATACTCATAAAGATTTTCAGGAGTATCCAAAGCATAAATACTCAGCATCTTAAAAGTGCTGTGACCAGAAGTCTCAGTTTTATACCCCATAGCACTATTAGTATCTAAACTTCCATTGAGATGCAACTGTCCCTCCCATCCAGATTTCCTGCATTATTGCATTTGTCATATTGAATGGTTTCTGATCTTTAAACAAAATATGTTATACTATATGAGACAAAGGGAATGAGTAAACATATAACACAGTTTTAAAATTACTACTTCATTTATTTAAGGAATAAAGTTATCCAGCACCATATTGCCCATGTGAAAAAGTATTACCCCTTAAACTTAATAACTGATTACACCACTTTTAGCAATAATAATTGCAATCATACACTTCCTATAATTTGGTAGCAATCTTTCAATTTACTGTTAAGGAATCTTAGTCCACTCTTCTTTGCAAAACTGCTTTAATTCCGACACGTTCGTAGGTTTTCATGCATAAACTGCCTGTTTTAGGTCCTGTCACAGCATCTCTATTGAGTTCTGGTCAGAATTTTGACAAGGACAATCCAAAACTTTAATTTTGTTTCTCCTCAGCCATTGAAATATAGATTTGCCATTATGTTTTACATCATTGTCTTGCTGCATAACCCAATTATGCTTTAGCTGCAGTCCACAGACAGAAGATTGGACATGCTCCTTGAGAAGTTTATGATAGTGCAGAATTCATGATTCATTCAACAATGGCAAGTTTTCCAGGTTCTGAGGCAGCAAAGCATCGCCATACCATCACCGCCATGTTTGATTGTTTATTTGTATGAGGTTCTTACTATGAAATGGTGTTTCTCCAAGGACAAGCAGGCAGTATATTCTCACAAATGGGTGATGTTGGCCACAGGGCCTGGCATGGACATGTACCAAAGTGTACTGTCATTTTAAAACTTTAACATTGTCCATACCACACATGCACGTGTGCCTTCCTGCCCAATGTCGACTCAAGCAAACTTAAATTCTTAATTTTCCATGGAGCAAAGAAGCTGTGCTTTTCAAACACTCCTGTGTGCACCAGAGACAGTGAAGAAGCTTTGACTAACCAGTTATCTAAGTATGGGTAGATATGAAACCCGTAGTTGTGCAAAGTCGCAGCCACTACGATTAGACACTTGGTGAAAACTCTCAGAGCAGAGGCAAGGCCAAATGGCAGGACTTTTTCACTTTAGGTGTGTTTCTGTGCCATTTTGTTTTATTAATTTTGATATAATTTGTTTCCATGTTTTGCTTTTTTTTGGGCCTTCGGAAGGGTTTCCGTCTCTGACGTGACCAGGAGCGTCGACTCCTTTTCAGGTGCTTTTCTACTCAACCTCCACTATGATTGAGTCGTTTGACTTAGCATCAGCGGTTTTCCCATTGATGACCCTGATGCCCAGTGGATTCAAGAAATTTTCTCAATGTAACAGGACCATTTCAGACTCAGACCCTTACAGTTGGTGTGTGCAATATCTTGATCCTGAGCATCGGGATGTTTCTTGTAACTTTTTATGGTCTCATGCGAAAAAGAGCTCTAAAGGCTCATCAAATCCAGTTTGAGAAGCTTTTTGGGTCTTCCTCTACCATGTCTACAGACCCATTACCAGCCCAAGTGCCTCCTCCATTGACATTGATGTCAACATCTCGTCAACTGCCAGTTCTTTCCAGAGGAGGCTCCGGCTCTTCTACACATCAGACCTTGGAGGACCTCTCAAAAAAATCTAAGAAGCGTCAGGATTTGCATTTTACATGGACTTCTACCTCCTCACCATCTTCCATTACTCAGAAGCGTCGACATTTGGAACGCTCTCCATAGCTCATGATGCTTTCTGCGATTGGTCAT
Organism: Geotrypetes seraphini; assembly: GCF_902459505.1. Classification (NCBI taxonomy): domain Eukaryota; kingdom Metazoa; phylum Chordata; class Amphibia; order Gymnophiona; family Dermophiidae; genus Geotrypetes; species Geotrypetes seraphini. Next base: position 236,962,266 of record NC_047084.1, on the reverse strand, counting down.
CTAAGTTCCCAATGCTTCAATGTCAATCTGAGACAACTGTACCTTTGACTATTTTCCACCTTCCTTGCAGGATCAAATTAATGTCCTTTTGCAGCAGGAATTGGCGTCCCAGATGCTGTCTCCTCAAAGCAGCATGCCTCAGCTTCAGCCCAGCTTGATATACTTCAACCAGATGCTGCTTTGCAGATTTCACATCCTCAACATTGTTCTTCATCATAACATCATGATTCATCATCTTGACATTGATCTACATCAGTGATCTTCAACCACTGGTCCCTGGACCGGTGCCGGTCTGCAGAAATTTGCTGCCAGTCCACATGGCTGGCATGTACATCTGCTGTCTGTATTTTGCACTGTTCAGGAAGAAATGCATTTGTTTCTTTTTCTCTAGGGTTGTACTACATGCAGAGTCTTGCATCTTAGGGTTTTGTTTGTATACATTAGTACTTTTAATTTTTTGTCCCCTATTTGCAAAGAGGTTATCTGTTTTCTGGTAGGAATGAATGTTGAGAAGCATACAGTGTGCTTTGTGTAGTTTATGATCAAACAATTTTTTTTTTATTGATGCAAAAAACAAATATAATCACCAATGGCAAATTTAGGAATATAGCTTTGTGGTTAACCATTATGTGTTAATAAAATTATATTATGTGAGTGTATATATGAAAAATGAATGGAAAAAATTGTGTTATAATTAGTACTATTATGGGGGCAGAGTCTGGGGTGGAGATGAGTGGGGTCTGGCCACGTCTTGGCCCAGTGTTCTTCAACTGCCAGTCTGCGGACTGGTGCTGGTCCACAAAACAATTCTTTTATTTCCACCGGTGTAAAAAGGTTGAAGAACACTGATCTACATCCAAGCATTGAGCTTCCATGTCTCAACGTCTAACTTCTCTTCAAATTCATTCACCTCATGCCTCTTTCTCAAGGCATATTTCCCAAGCCTCCTCTTGACACTCGACATCTCCATCGAGGTACTCTTGATGCACATCTCCTTCACTATCTCGACACTCTTTATGATGCTTCCCTCGACGTTCCGTATCTTGTTCCACTAGACATCATGTTGAGGACAATGGCAGACATATGTCTGACATAGACGTCTCCAGTGAGGAGTCTTATGGAATTCCATTGATCTTTCACTTGAAAGTCTTTCTTTTATGGGTCTGACTTCCCATTCATATGGAATCTGAGCAGGAACCTCAAGCGGAAATCATGAAAGCATTAGACTGTCATATGGTCTAATCACTTAATGAAGGAAGCTCTCTTTAAAAATACTTTCACAGTCCCAGTAACTCCTAGAAAGTTTAACACATTATACCAGTGGTCTCAAACTCAAACCCTTTGCAGGGCCACATTTTGGATTTGTAGGAACTTGGAGGGCCTCAGAAAAAATAGTTAATGTCTTAATAAAGAAATGACAATTTTGCATGAGGTAAAACTCTTTATAGTTCATAAATCTTTCCTTTTGGCTAAGTCTTAATAATAATATTGTAATTTATAGCTAAAGAGACATATGATCAAGAAACTGTTTTATTTTACTTTTGTGATTATGATAAACACTAGTCATTAAGCCCGTTACATTAACGGGTGCTAGAATACTGTTCACCCTCTATGTTGCCCCTTCCATTAACTGCCCTCTCTCTCTCTGTCCCATATGGCCTCTCTCCATCTCCTCTTTCCTTTTCCTTTGGTCTGGCATACCTTCCTCCTTCCCTCCATGCCCTGCCATCTGTTCTTCCCTCCAAGCCATTCTCTCCCCCTCTGCTCACTTTCCTCCTTCAACTACTTCATCAGGCAACAGCAGCATTCATTATTCATTGCTGTTGCTGGCTTCAGGTATTCCTCTCTGGCAGGTCCTGTGTTCATGAAAACAGGAAGTAGTTAGGACCGGCCAGAGAGGAAGGCCTGAAGCCGGAACAGCAACCCGTTACATTAACGGGTGCTAGAATATATGTCTGTCTGTCTTTCTTTATTTCTGTCTCTCTCTCCCTCCCGCTATCTTTCTTTCTGTCTGTCTCTCTCCCTGGCCCCCTTTGTCTGTTTGTCTTTCTGTCTCTCCCTACCCCTGTGTCTTTCTTCTTTTCTTTCTGTCTCCCTTCCTCCCACTGTCTGTCATTCTTTCTATCTGTCTGTCTCTCTCCCAGCCTCCTATGCAGCAGCATTTCTCTCCCCCCCCACTTCCCTGAGCAGCCACAGCAGCATTCCCTCCCTCTCCATTTCCCTCCCTCCACACCTCTTCCCTGTGCAGCAGCAGCGTTTTCCCTTCCCCCCCTTTCCCTTCTCACGGTCTAGGCAGCTTCTTTAGTCAGTTGCCGCCCCCCCCTTCCTTCCCACGGTCCTGACAAACCTGCCGACTCCAGCCTACAGCACTCTGCACACGCTGCTTCGGGGCCTTCTACTGCCCTGATTTACTCTGCCGCGTCTCTGATGATGTCATCAGAGACATGCCAGAGTAAATCAGGGCAGTAGAAGGGCCCGAAGCAGCGTGTGCAGAGTACTGCAGGCTGCTGGAGTAGGCAGGTTTGGAGTCGGGACCATGGAAAGGGGGAGGGGCGGCAAGACATCGGGAGAACTGAGTTACCGAAGAGCAGGGAGTCCAGCAATGGCGGCCAGTGCTGCGAGTGTAGCAGGTTTGGAGTCGGGACCATGGGACAAATAACAAACCTCCCTCCAGCGTTGGCAGCTGCAGCACGCTAAACAGGCTGGTTCGCGGCTTTCTTTTGCCGTTGAGTCTCTGTGTCGCGTCATTGATGACATCATTAGTGACGCGGCAGAGGGACTCAACTGCAGGAGAAAGTCGCCAAGCAGCCTGTTTAACGTGCTGCGGCTGCCAACGCTGGAGGGAGGTTTGTTATTTAAGTTATCTCGCCGGGAGGGTATGTGCAGAAGCTCTCCCCCTCCAGTACCTGTGCAGCACTTTGTCTGTGTCAATGGCGTCTCTGAGTGGAGTCTGTTTCTCCCGCTTTGTCTAACCGCCGCATACGCACTCGGGCCACGGACCTACAGATCAGGGATTACAGATCACACAGGTATGAGTGCGCATGCGTGGCTAGCGTTTTATTATATAGGATACAGAGGGCCTCAAAATAGTACCTGACGGGCCGCAGACAGGCATGGCTCTGTGTTTCCGACTGGAGCCCAATGTTCAAGACTATCTGTCAAACATGCCTTGTAGTGGGGACAACCTTTTTGGAGACCAAATAAAGGAAGCTGCTGAAAAAAATAAAGATTCAGTTTTATATGAGTCAAATACCTTCACAGGGTAAATCACAGAGCAAATTTTTACAAATAAATTTTGGGGGGGGGTTAAAGTTCAAAAACACAAAATGCTTCAAGCAAAAAAGATAAACTTAGCTTGTATAGCTGCCTTACCGGGCCACTGTTTATCTTTTTTGCTTGAAGCATTTTGTGTTTTTCAACTTTAACAAAAAAAAAATTGATTTGTACACGGCTCACCGAGACCAGCAGCAGTATCGGGAGCCCCTCTCCAGCAGGGCACCTGATCACAGTTACACCCCTCCCCCGATCCAGCAGGGGAGAACACTTTGAAAGAAGCGGTGCTAACGGCTCACTGAGACCAGCAGCAGTATCGGGAGCCCCTCTCCAGCAGGGCACCTGGTCACAGTTCCACTGCATGTAGATCTTCATATTAATATTGAAGAGTGTCAGCTCAGGAGTGGCGTGTGAGCATCGCTCCGCCTCTCCCTCGACCCAGCAGGGGAAACAAAAAAAAAAGATTGCTTTCAAGCAGCGGGCTGACATCTTTTCGCCAGCCCGCTCAGGAGAGAAGTGCGATCACTGCTCCGCCTCTCCCACGACCTAATAGGGAGAAAAGATTTAATCTCCTCTTCCTGCTGGTAACGGGGAGGAGGTCGAGCTGGCTCGACCGACCTGCATGCCGGTCCGATGTAGTCCCTCCGTGGCGGCGTGGGACAGGTCCCGCCTTCATCTGCCCTCAGCACGCCGTTGTTGCAGTTTGAATTCAACGGAGCTGGTCCTATGCTGGTTCGGGAGGGGGTGAAGCAGTGCTCCCACACTCCTCTCCGCTAGTGGCTGGACATGAACACAAAGAGCCGAAAGCCAGAACTCTCCCATACATCACGAAAAGAAACAGGACCCAATTCTTCAACTCTTAACCGTCACCATAGAACCATTCAGGCATCAGGCAACGGCTCCCTCAGCTGCCAGATTGGAGCAACTGTCAAACTGGAAATCGGTAGGTGAGCTCAAAAGAAGCAAACACCAACGAGATTGGAAGTCCCAAATGAAAACAACAGAGATAGAACAAAAAACCAACAAAAAAGAAATTTAAAAGAAAAATCAACAAAGGCAAAATAAAACAAAAGCAGGACAAGGAAGACAGCACAGAAGATGACCTAACTGGCCACCATCTTGTTGGAATATTCATTTCTATCTCTATCTCTACCTCTGTCTTTATATTTTTATCTTTACTTTTCATAAATTGTTTCTTCAGGTACTTTAATTAGATTGTGAGCCTTTGGGACAGTTAGGGAATTTCCAAGTACCTATCTTATTTATTTTTATTTATTGTATCTTTTAATGCATCATTTTTGTAAACCGCTTAGAAACCTCACGGTTATTAGCGGTATATAAGAATTAAATTAAATTAAAATTAAATACAGGAGACCAATGATGTGAAGTTTATTTAATTACACTGCTGGATTTACTAGTTAGAATTTTGACTATGAAAAAAATAAAGAAGCATACTGATTGTATGACAACATTGTCCAGAGTACAGTCTGTTTCACCTACAAAGCAGTCACAAAAATGCTCTGTTCCTTATTGACGACAACCTTATCAATCCAGGTGTTGTTTTTCTCAGCCTGCCTTCTCATCAACAAAGGCAACAAAAGCAGCAAATGCCTCTTCCTTCAAAGTCTGAGTCTTTTTGATTTTCTTATAGAGAGCTTAGCCAACATCCCCCCCTCCTCCCCCATTCTACCAACACAATTACCAGTGGGAGGCTGAATTCACCATTTTTATCCGTGTTCTCTTAGGCTTCCGTGGCTGGTGTCATGATTGTTGCTGTTCGGGTCTTGCTGGGTCTGGATAGGTAGAACTGGTTTCATGTTGGCTAAAATGTTGGTTCTACCTACCCAGAAGCGGCAAGACCTGGACAACAGCAACAATCATTTTTATCCATGTTGGACCCATGTAACAACAGACAAATGGGTCATGCAGGCATGTTGATATGACATGAGAATTTCTATACCGCTTCTACCAAAAAGTAGCTCAAAATTCATAACAGCAAAACAAACAACAAAAAAATAATCACATAAAATAAAACTTATAAAAATTTCCAAAGTCAAGCAAAATATATAATTTAAAGCCTCATCTTCAGCAACTTCTTAAAGTCAGACAATTAGTCTCAGTATATTACATAAACTTATAAACCCCACTCATCAAATTGGAAAAACCCAAGGTCCTATTCTCTTTTAATAGTTGTATAGCTTCTATAACTTAGCTACTGTAGTGGGCATGATTTACTATTTAGTGTGATCTCTGCTCCTTAAATCCAGTCACATGTCCTCTAACTTCTTCATCTTTCAAATTCTGGACGTCAAACATTTTCAGTACGTATCCAGTGCAGTCAGTGCCTTTCATATTCAAATAGTAAACCTATCTCTATGCATCCATTGGTCTCCAGATTCAAGAAAGGTCTTTACCACATCAAGCCTTCACTCAGACCACTGCCTGTGGAATGGGATTCAAATGTTGTTCTTTCTGTACTCATGAAGCCACCATTTTGAACCCCTCTGGTCTGCTTCACTAAAGCACCTCACCTAGAAAGTGACTTTCCTGATTGTACTTCTGCACATTGAGTCAGCAAATTATAAGCACTGGTATCAAATCCATCACAACAAGGATGTCCTCTGTACTCATCTGAAGTTTTTGCCGAAAGTGGTCTCTGAATTTCATCTCAACCAGTCAATTGTTTTACCCATTTTCTTTCCAAAACCACATGCCTACTACTTGGATCGAACCAAATCACATAGGTCTACAACTTAAATGTTTATCTCCTTTGACCCTAACAGATTGGGAGTTCCAGTTACCAAAAGGGCTATTTCATGCTGGCTAGCAAACTGCATATCCTCTGCATATTCTCAGGCTGGGCTGACGCTAGATGACCATGTCACTGCTCATAGAGTAAGAGTATTACAACTTCTATTGCACATTTAGGTTCCACTCCCATTCAAGATATCTGCAAATCAGCCACTTAGTCGTCAGTCCACATGTTTACTTCTCATTACTGCTTAGATCAACATTCTAGATGACAGTTTGATCACGCAGTTCTCAAAATTTATCTCTCTTTAAAAGCCATCTTCCTTCCATCTTCAGGGATTTCACCAGCCTCGTGACAGTTATATTTAACCCTTTTCCTAGAGACATGAGTCTGGCAGCTTGGAAGTCCCATATGTGAGAATATACTGCCTGCTTGTCCTCAGAGAAAGCATACCGTGTTTCCCCGAAAATAAGATCTACCCCGAAAATAAGCCCTACTTGAAGCGCAGGATTCGCCGGTAGCAGCACTTCCGCCCCGCCCCCCTTCCATCTCTCCCTCCCATCCTGTTGGACGGCTTAAGCCGCTCAATGCAGGAAGTTTGGCAAGTCTCGCAAAATTCTAAACCACGAGACCTGTCCAAACTTCTCTCATGCTAACAGGGAGCGGAATGGCAGCAACAGGGAAGTAGTAAATGCGCTATTTGCAAGGTGAGAAGACAGAGGGTTGGAGTGAAGGGTCACTACTCAGGCTGGAGGAAAGTCACGAGCGGAGTTCCGCAGGGGTCTGTACTCGGACCGCTGCTGTTCAATGTATTTATAAATGACCTGGAAACAGGGACGAAGTGTGAAGTTATCAAATTTGCGGATGACACTAAACTCTGTAGAAGGGTTAGAAATGCGGAAGAGTGTGAGGACCTACAAAGGGACCTAAACAAACTGGAGGAGTGGGCGAACAAATGGCAGATGGACTTCAATGTAGGGAAATGCAAGGTCATGCATATAGGGAGAAAGAACCCGATGTTCAGCTACCAAATAGGGGGATTGGTATTAGAGGGAAGTAACCTTGAAAGAGATTTGGGTGTACTGGTGGACACAACAATGAAGTCAACAGCACAATGTGCAGCAGCCGCGAAGAAGGCAAACAGAATGTTGGGTATTATTAAGAAGGGTATTACGACCAGAATGAGAGAAGTCATTCTGCCGTTGTATCGGGCAATGGTGCGCCCGCACCTGGAGTACTGTGTTCAGTATTGGTCACCATACCTTAAGAAGGATATGGCAATACTTGAAAGGGTCCAGAGGAGAGCGACACGAATGATTAAGGGCATGGAAAACCTTTCATACACTGAAAGATTGGAGAGATTGGGGCTCTTCTCCCTGGAAAAGCGGAGACTCAGAGGAGACATGATAGAGACCTACAAGATCATGAAGGGCATAGAGAGAGTAGAGAGGGACAGATTTTTCAAACTTTCAAAACATAAAAGAACAAGAGGGCATTCGGAAAAGTTGGAAGGAGACAAATTCAAAACGAATGCTAGGAAGTTTTTCTTTACCCAGCGTGTGGTGGACACCTGGAATGCGCTTCCAGAGGACGTAATAGGACAGAGTACGGTACTGGAGTTCAAGAAAGGATTGGACAATTGGAAAAAGGGATAGAGGGGTATAGATAGAGGGCTACTGCACAGGTCCTGGACCTGTTGGGCCGCCGCGTGAGCGGACTGCTGGGCACGATGGACCTCGGGTCTGACCCAGTGGAGGCATTGCTTATGTTCTAAGTGGTAAAAACTGGAAGAGGATATGAGAATGAGACAGTGACTGGGAGGGAGGGGGAAATGTATGTGTGAAAGACAGTGAAGACTGGAGAGCGATATAAGAGACTGACAGGCAGATACTTATGGCATTATCACTTCTTTAACATTTAATTTCCTAATGTCAGCAACCCCAGTCTTTTTCTTATGGATATGAGTTTGATAAATACTTAATTGCCTTTATAAGTTACCGTATTTTTCACTCCGTAAGACACACTTTTTTTCCCCAAAAAGTGGGTGTAAACTTCTGTGCTTATGGAGTGAATGTAATTAAACCCCCTCTCCCCCCAGAACAAGTCTACCTTTTCGGCGGGGCATGCACACAGTAGCAGCATACTGACCTCCCTCGTGGGCCAAGGCTCCGTTGTGGTGCTGGAAGAAGTGCGCGGCTGGGGAGTGATGTCAGGGTAGGGCGTGCACTCAGTAGCAGCACGCTGACATCCCTTGTGGGCCGAGGCTCCGTTGTGGTGCTGGGAGAAGCGCATAGCTGGGAGTGACGTCAATGCCCCATGAGCCTGGGTCCTGCTGCTTCCCGAGAACGGTGGCTGCCGCCTTCCTAAAGCCACCAGTTGAGGATGCTCTGAGCTGTGAGGAGCATTGGGGGCAGCCCTGCTGGTCTCCAGCCTGGAAAGTGATTGCTTTGCCTAGGAAGCCTTTGCTTTCCGCTGGCGTTCTTTGTCAAGGGCCCTGCTTTATATTACAAAATCTCTCCATAGTCTGGTTTCTCCTCCTTCCTGTTTCCCTCACCTGTTATCGCCTGCAATTCTCTCAGCCCCCCCCCCCCCCCCAAGAGTTCAGAACCTCTGTCTCAGATCCCCTACTTCTCTGAGTTTAGTACTCCTTATTCTCCCTTAGGTCCACCCTACCCCTGTCCTTCAGACTTCTCTATTTTTCCAGCAGCAGTAAGTCAGTGCTTGGGCTGACCCCGATCCAACTACACCATCCTATCTATTTTATCACCTCTGTCTCAGATCCCCCACTACATTGAGTTCAGTACTCCTTATTCTCCCTTAGGTCCACCCTGCCCCTGTCCTTCAGACTTCTCTATTTTTCCAGCAGCAGTAAATCACTGCTTGGGCTGACCCGAATCCAACTACACTGCATCCTATTTGGCTGACACAATTTGGTTCAGAATGTTTTTTTCTTGTTTTCCTCCTCTAAATCTAGGCTGCTTCCTCACCTGTTACCTGCATTTCTCTCAGCCCCCCCCCCCCCAAGAGTTCAGAACCTCTGTCTCAAATCTCCCACTTCTCTGAGTTCAGTACTCCTTATTCTCCCTTAGGTCCACCCTGCCCCTGTCCTTCAGACTTCTCTATTTTTCCAGCAGCAGTAAGTCAGTGCTTGGGCTGACCACAATCCAACTACACTATATCCTATCTATTTTATCACCTCTGTCTCGGATCCCCCACTACTTTGAGTTCAGTACTCCTTATTCTCCCTTAGGTCCATCCTGCCCTTGTCCTTCAGACTTCTCTATTTTTCCAACAGCAGTAAGTCACTGCTTGGGCTGACCCCAATCCAACTACACTGCATTCTATTTGGCTGACACAGTTTGGTTCAGAATGGTTTTTTTCTTGTTTTCCTCTAAATCTAGGGTGCGTCTTATGGTCAGGTGCATCTTATAGTGCGAAAAATACGGTATATTACTCTCTTTTAGACTCTCAAGAATATCATTATCTTTGCCTTTGAAATGGCTGCTGAAATACCGTGTGTCCCTGAAAATAAGACCTAATGCGTTTTTTGGGCGCAAAATTAATATAAGACAGTGTCTTATTTTTGGGGAAACACGGAAATTACTCACTTATACCAGGTGTTCTCCGAGGACAGCAGGCAGATATTCTCACAACCTGCTCACCTCCCCTAGTTTGCTTCTTAGCTTTTGGACAGAATTGAAGGTCCCATGAGCTGATGTTTGGCAGGAAGGCACAAATGTATTCATGGTATGGATAGTGCTAAAGTTTTAAAGTGACAGTATAGTTTGGTACATGTTTGTGTCTATCTCCGTGGACAGTGTCGCTCATATGTGAGGATATCTGCCTTCTGACCTCTGAGAATACCTGCTACAGGTGAGTAACTATGCTATTTGCTTTCTACCAGATATAGTGTGTTGTCCACAGAGTTTTACTTTTGACTTGTCTATCCATAGAATGTTATCCGAAAAGATAGTTCCTATCCCCTCTTCCCTTCTGTTCCTGTTTGTTTTTGTCCTTGAATCATTTTTTCCCTTGGTTTGTTTTAGATTAAATTATACTTTTATTGGTATATTGTTGTTGCATTTTTGTACACCGCCTAGAAGTCTCGAGTAGGCGGTATAGTAAATTTTAAATAAACTTGAAACTTGTTGCAAATTTGAGAGGAGCATTGATATTACTCTCAAATAGCAGTTGTTTCTATCTTTTGCTCTCCCATAAATCCCAACTTTCGTATTGTAGAGTCATAAACATTGACCTTAGCTGAGGCTAGAGAGACCTAAAGATCTTTGGATATTCTTCTGGGAAGTGTTGTGACTTCCCGTATGACTTGTTAACTGTGCTTTTGGAGCAATTATGGCAGGCTGAGCACTCCTGGGAAAACCCACCACTGTTCTAAGTCTTTTCCATTTGGAGATAATAGTAACATAACATAGTAGTGTGGTAGATGATGGCAGATAAAAACCCGAAGGGTCCATCTAGTCTGCCCAACCTGATTCAATCTAAAAATTTGTTGGGGTTTTTTTTTTTTTCTTCTTCTTAGCTATTTCTGGGCAAGAATCCAAAGCTCTTCCTGGTACTGTTCTTAGGTTCCAACTACTGAAATCTCCATCTAAGCTCACTCCAGTCCATCTACACCCTCCCACCATTGAAGCCCTCCCCAGCCCATCCTCCACCAAACAGCCATATACAGACACAGACCATGCATGTCTGCCCAGTACTAGCCTTAGTTCTTCAATATTTACTATTATTTTCCGATTCTAGATCATCTATGTTCATCCCAAGCCTTTTTGAACTCTGTCACCGTTTTCATCTCCACCACCTCTCTCGGGAGCACATTTAAGGCATCCACCACCCTCTCCGTAAAGAAGAATTTCCTTACATTGCCCTTGAGTCTCCCACCCCTCAATCTCAAATTATGTCCTCTGGTTTTACCATTTTCCTTTCTCTGGAAAATATTTTGTTCTACGTTAATTCCTTTCCTCTAAGGTATACATATTCAGGGCTTCCAGTCTCTCCTCATATGTCTTTTGGCACAAGCCTCCTATCATTTTTATCGCCTCCCTCAAACCTTTTTGTGTCGTCCGCCAGATATGGTCTACAAAACTGAACACAGGGACATAAATAACTTCTTTCTTCTACTGGTTATGCCTGTCCTTATACAGCTCAGCATCCTTCTGGCAGCAGCCATCACCTTGTCGCAATGACTGTCATTGTGTTCGATGGTGTCCCAGAAACCACTTTTAAAAATGGCCTTGTCACACTTCCTAGACTGATATATTTCAACAAGTTTTTCTCATCCTATCATTTTCATTCTCTCCCTCCTTTGTTTGTAGCATTGCATTCTTGTAGAAACTTTGCCTTGACTATGTCACTCTCAAGATATAGTGGGGTTTATATTTAACAGGGCTGGTTGTAATCAAGCCTGGGTGTATTAATTTATCTGAATCTAGTTATCAATTAAATTTGGTCAGTTGGTTGATAGAATAATTAAGAGGGTGATTACTTTTTTACACAGGTGATATAAGTGTTGGATAACTTTGTTCCTTAAATAAATGATGTACTAATGTAAAAACCATGTTATGTGTGTTCTCGGGTTCCCTTTGTCTAGTATTACATTTTGCTTAATGATAGAATCCATTTAGAGTGATGTATATCAATAAAAAGAGAAGTCAGGAGGGGAGCAAAAAATGTTTCATATCAATGTATATTTTAATTTTCTTAATGCAAAATGACAAAATGCAATAGGAGATTTTAATGTGCCAGTTGATGTTGGGGTATCCCTATTGCGGGATCGCCTAGAAATAAGGAGATCCAAGATTCTCTACAAGGAGAACTACTCCAGCAATTGGTAATAGAACACATGCGAGATGGGGCCATATTAGACATAGGGGCAGATTCTCAAAACTAAAATCTGCCTTTAACATGTATTTTAGCAGCAGATTATCAAAACGACTTACCAAGGTCTTTTCCAAGTTTTCTAGCAGTCTCTGATTCTGCCATGCAAATGTAATACAACATTAAAATGATCACTCCGAGCGATTCTCTATAATTGCCGAGTTATTCTCTAACCTCGTTGTGCCACATTTGCAGCCAAAATTTGCCATATCTGAGCTATCATTGCCTTTCTGATCAGTGCCTTAGCGCTGATTGGCTCACAAATTTTTTTTAAAGAATCCCAAATTGCAGATAATCACCAAATATATTCCAATGCAACGTTGTATTTATTTTCCCAGGGATCTTCAGACCACCACCCGAGTAACATAACTCAATGTGGTTTCATTCCTCATCGATCCCGGTAGAAATGAAACACCTGTCTCTTATTAATGTTCTTATTATTCTTATTATTTCTCTATAATATATTTCTTGACTTAATACAGAAAAGTGAAACAGATGTGAGTTTCTTTATGACTTAGCTTTTATATTACTTCGTCCCCTCACTAACATGTTTCATAATTCTTCCTCAGGGTCAGGGATACTAAAATCAAAGAGAGATACCTATAGTTACTCTCCTAATGCCTGTCAAGAAATAATTTAAAAAATATATTACATACAATATACTCTTACTGTTATAGTTTAGCTACTCTGTCTATCAAAACTGCTGCTATATAGTCAAATATGGCTGCGGCATTCTCACAACGCTTTGAAATAGGGAACCCCTTTGACGTCACACCCATATTGCATTGCAAACAAAGCTCGCAAAGACAGAATGGATATAGATGTTTTAACTATTTAAAGAGCTACTTACAGACTTAATAAGCAAAAAACTCAATCTGCTAAAGCCATCCAGTCAGTCATTTCATTAAGTCCTTCAGGCATCATAAAATGTAATTCAAACATCGATCATAGTTCCTTGATATTGAGAATCCTTTCTATATTTCCTCCCTCCTACCCTACTGTAATGGAGCCAAGATCTCTCCATTTCTAGTCATGTATAGTATGATGCAAAAGTTTCCAATGGCAAACTAGCGGTGCTGACTCATTATGAGTATGAACACGGGACTTATGCTCGTTCAATTTTATTTTTATAGGTCTAGTAGTATGCCCTTCATCTAATTTTGGACATGGGCATTGAATCAGATAGATCACATATGCTGAATTTTAATCCGTTCTCTTGATTGATACATTTTTCCTGTACACTTTTGTCCTGGGATAAAGCAGTTACTTATTCTGTAACAGGTGTTATCCAAGGACAGTAGGCAGATATTCTCACAACTCACCCACCTGCTGTTCTTGACTTCTTCTGAACTGATGGTCCCGCGAACTGGCAGTAGACAGGAAGGCACCCGCACATGCATGGTACGAGCAGTCTTTTGATTTCTTAAAATGACTGTTAACATGAACAGTCTGTGCTGGATTCCATGGATGACATCGCCCTACATGTGAGAATATCTGCCTGCTGTCCCTAGATAACACCTGTTACAGGTAAGTAACTGTGCTATATTTTTAGTTGTGAGCTAGCAGAATGAGGCATGCTTAGATGAAAAGTGCTGTTTGTCTGCCAGTGGGAGAGACTTTGCAGTGAGTGTCATGTAGAATTTGGTTTGTGCCATGAAGACAGAAGAAATTCAAAAGTATACCATAAAATGTAGATTGAGAAGCCTTGATTTGGGGATTTATTAAAACATACAATAGACTGGGGCACCTAAATATTTGGTCACAAGTTCATATACAATGTTGTTTGAACTGAAAAATCTACAGAATAAGAAGTTGAATTTTGAACTTCTAATCACTGCAGACCAAAAACAGTTCTTCAGCCATGGAGATTTTTTATCAAGATCTTATTTTAAGGAGGTGAACTCTTACATTGAAGAGAATTAAATCTGAAATAAGAGAGTGGTTATTTGCATCCATTGTAAATGTTGACCATTGGTGGTGGTTTGATTTGCAGGTAATTTTTTAGTGGAAAACAGTAAGATGCTAGGAGCAACACCTGTTAGTTAACACATCAATAGTGGCAAAAGGTTCCAGGATTCCAGTCTACAGATTTCTCTCTTATGCCAGAAGCCTTCTATTGTGCTTCTTTTGCAGTGGATGATGAGGAGTCTGAGGGAGAAGAATTCACAGTTAGAGATGGCTACATTCATTATGGACAGACTGTCAAACTTGTATGCTCAGTGACTGGAATGGCTCTTCCAAGATTGGTAAGATTCACTTTATATTTTAATATATGATCTGACTTTATAATTCTGTCTTTATCTGGGATATGATAGAGATTGTAATATTCCAGACATTTAGGGCTCCTTTTATGAAGGTGCACTAGGGGCTTAACGCTCGGAATAGTGCGCGCTAGCTGCTACCGCCTCCTTTTGATCAGGTGGTAGATTTTCAGCTAGCGCGCGCTATAGCACGCACTAATCCAGTGCGTGCGATAAAAACGCTAGCACACCTTCATAAAAGGAGCCCTTAGAGAATTCAGTCATTGTTATTTTTCTGCAAATGTTAAAGAGCTGTGTAAATTGGCCAATGCTTTTCAAGAGAAATATGTGAAAAGTAATTGGAAAAAATAATAAATGTAAATATTTATTATGTTAAGTGCCATCGATTCATGTTTGAGTCCTAGCGACTTGATGAATTAGAAATCTCAAGATTGGTTTTGTAGTAGTTTGGTAAGGTCCTCCAGCGTCATCCCCATGGTTGTTTTCAACATGTCCAGCCATCTGATTGAAGGGTCACCCTCTTTGCCTGGTTCCTTCAATCTTCCCAAACATGATGTCCTTTTCCAGTAATCTCTCTCTTCTGATGGTGTGATCAAAATAAGACAGTTGTAACTTCATCATTTGGACTTCGAGTTATATAGCCGATTTGATTTCTTCCAGAATCGATTTTTTGTAAATATTTATTAATGCGTACTAAAATAAAAAGTTCACAGTGTGTTCACAATCAGATCCTTTTACAAAGGTGCATTGTCAAGCTACATTTGCTAAATACTCCCTCCAATGGTGGATGCTTCTGTCCAGTCTCTCCCAAGGTCTCCCCTCATCAGAAACTCCTCACCACAGATATTTTGCTGTTAGGCTGGAGGGCTCATCTCAACGGCCTTCACACTCAATGAGTCTGATCTTCTCATGAGAAGACTCTCCACATCAACCTTCTGGAACTCCATGCGATGTGCAGTGCTTTCAAAACATTCCAAGACCATCTTCTCCACCAAATAGTCTTCATCCAGACAGGCAATCTGGTCACCATGTTCTGTCTTGAACAAACAAGGGTGCACAGGATCTTTGCATGGAAGCAATCCAGATTTGGAGTTGAGCAATTACTCATGGTATCCTTCTCAGAGCATTTTATCTGGTAGTGAAGCAGAATATGTTAGCAGACTCCTTTGGCCTCACTAGTGGTCTCTTAGCATGTCCATCCTGTGCTAGAGTTTCTCTAAATGGGGAATTCCGGACATAGATCTCTGCTTCCCCCCACAACAACAAACTTCTACTCTTCTGCTCCAGACTCTGTTGCCTGGAATCAGATGCCTCCTCATCAACTGGGGGAACAGATTCCTATACATATTCCCTCCAATAACCTCTCATTGGGGAAAATCTGCTCAGACTTCACCAGGATCAGGGCACCATGATCCTCATCATACCTCACTGGCCGAGACAACCATGGTTCCCTCCTCTTCTACAGCTTTCAACTCTGAAACATTGCTACTCACACAGAACAAAGGCACTCTCTTACATCCCAACCCTTGCTCATTATGCACCCATGGCATGATATCTCTTACTGAGAACATAAATACCTACATGCTTTCTTCTCCAGTCTCGGTTTTTATTGAAGCATCCAGAGAACCCTCCACTCAGCCGTGTTACTGCTTCAAATGGACCAGATTCTCTGCCTGGTGTGGCCTCCATTCTCTTGAACCTATCACATGTCCATTCCCATCCATTCTGGGCTACCTTCTTCTAAACATGCTGCCTTCGCCAGCCTGAAAACTTTCCCTCTGCTACTGATTTCCATCTAAGTGGGGACAGGATACCTCTCTAATTCAGGCCTAAAGACTAACTTGATTCAAGTTCACCTCAGTGCCATCAGTGTGTTTCACTCTCCATTGGATAAGAAGCTATTTTCTGTTCATCCTTTGGTACCCAGGTTCATGAAATGACTTACAGTATTAAACCACTTATCGAGCCGCCGCCTGTACCCTGGATCTTAACATGGTACTCTCTGCTCTTGTGAAGTCTCCCTTTGAACCATTCATGATTTGATCACTCAAAACATCTTACTTAGAAAATGGTTTTTCTCATAGCCCTAGCAAGATAAACTCGGATATGTGAAAACTCAATAATGTTCCAAAATACACTTTCACAAGAAAGATACAAAAAATGTCATATAAAACTTAAACAGTGCTGCTTTGGTTTAAATAGGATGTGTCTCAAAAAAATGGAGGAAAAGCCTCAGGAGATGCGGTTCGGCGTCCCGTTTAAAGTTTGATCAGATTTTTTACAGACTCGTGAAACGCTGGCCACCGTCGGTGTACCGATCAGAAGATAAGTTGAAAGTTTCTTTCTTCTATCACCTTGCACAGACAGCCCTGCTTAAGGTTTTTACACTTTGGGAGTGCAATGGAGTTTTTTTTGGCAGTGAGGTTATCACCCAACCACCTTGGACCACCATTTTGGTGGTGGGAGGGCTTCAGTCTGAGGCTTTTCCTCCATTTTTTGAGACACATCCTATTTAAACCAAAGCAGCACTGTTTATGTTTTATATGACATTTTCTCATAGCCCTTATATCTGCACGCCGGGTAATTGGTCTTCAAGCATTTGTATCAGATCCACCCTATACAAGATTCTACCATAACAGAGTACTCCTCAGGATGCATCCTAAGTTCCTTCTTAAGGTTGTCTCGGAATTCTATATCAACCAGTTCATAGTTCTGCCCGTTTTCTTCCTGAAACCACATTCCCATTTAGATGAAGCAGGTCTCTACATTTTAGACTGCAAATATGCTGTAGCATATTTACTTGGATAGGACTAAACCTATCTCACTTTGATATTTTGACTAGTAAGACGTCCAAGTGCCGGTTTATGCATCTTTGGGACATCTATCTTTTTTGAAAATGAGCCTCATATTAACATATGCAACTTTGTAAGTCTAAGTGCTTGAAAATGAGCCTCTAAGTTAAATTGTTGTTTTCAGTCGGAGAATAGTTAAGCTCTGGAACGCGTTGCCAGAGGTTGTGGTAAGGGTGGATAGCAAAGCTGGTTTTAAGAAAGGTTTAGACAATTTTCTAGAGAAAAGTCCTTAGTCTGTTATTGAGAAAGACATGGGAGAAGCCACTGCTTGCCCTGGATCGTTAGCATGGTTTTGGCCAGGTACTAAGGACCTGGATCAGCCACCATGAGAACAGGCTACTGGTCTTGATGGGACCATTGGTCTGACCCAATAAGGCTATTATGTTCTCATAGAAATTCTTCCCAATTCTTTGTGGCTTTCAACCCTAACAGACATGGAGCTCCTGTTACCAAGAGAACCATCTCTACTAGGCTAGCGGACTGAATCTCCTTTGCACAAACTCAGGTTGGGCTAACGCTACAGGGCCATGTCACAGCCAACAATGTAAGTGCTATGGCAGCTTCAGTAGCCCTTTTCTGCTCTACATCTATTGAGGACATCTGCAAAATGGTCACTTGGTCCTTAATCCCTGTGTACCTTCACGTCACTGGTTTAGAGCAAAACTTCAGAAGAGATAATCAGTTTGAGCAAGCAGTTCTGCAAAATCTATTTACTTTCTGAGCACCAACATTCCCACCAATCCTTTTTGGGTTTCGCCAGGATCAGGTCTGCTGAGTCAGACCAGTGCCCAGCAGTCCGCTCCCGCGGCGGCCCCTAGGTCAAATACAAGAGCCCTAACCAAGACCAGCCCTACCTGCATACTTTCCGGTTCAGCAGGAACTTGTCTAACTTTGTCTTGAATCCCTGGAGGGTGTTTTCCCCTTTTTAAAGATGCTTTTGATAATTAATTATCTCTCTTTGTTTTATTTATCTTGTTGATTATGATTATGGAATTTTATATCCCCTACCTTATGTTTTTTTCCTTGATTGTTCTACTTTTAATATTTTGTAGTTCACTTCCCTTTTTTCCCTCTTTTCTTGTTTGTTAATAGTCCTGTTCGGACCTAAGTTTATGTTAAGTATTGTATTATTCCCTAAATACTGTAATTTTATTATTATGTCCATCGCTTTGAATTATGATTAAGCGATTAATCAAAAACACTAATAAACTTGAAACTTGAACAGCCTCCGGAAGTGCATTCCAGTTTTCCACCACTCTCTTGGTGAAGAGGAACTTCCTTACGTTTGTACGGAATCTGTTCCCTTTTAACTTTAGAGAGTGCCCTCTCGTTCTTCCTACCTTGGAGAGGGTGAACAACCTGTCCTGTCCCCTTCAGTACCTTGAATGTTTCGATCATGTCCCCTCTCATTCTCCTCTTTTCGAGGGAGAAGAGGCCCAGTTTCTTTAATCTCTCGCTGTACGACAACTCCTCCAGCCCCTTAACCATTTTAGTCGCTCTTCTCTAGACCCTTTCGAATAATACTGTGTCCTTCTACATGTACGGCGACCAGTGCTGGATGTAGTATTCCAGGTGAGGGCATACCATGGCCTGGTACAGAGGCATGATAACCTTCTCCGATCTGTTCGTGATCCCCTTTTTAATCATTCCTAGCATTCTGTTTGCCCTTTTCGCCGTCGCCACACATTGCGCGAATGGCTTCATTGACTTGTCGACCAGTACTCCCAAGTCTCTTTCCTGGGGGGGTCTCTCCAAGTACTGCCCTGGACATCCTGTATTCATGTATAAGGTTTTTGTTACCAACATGCATCATCTTACACTTATCCACATTAAACCTCATTTGCCATTCCGCAGCCCATTTCTCAAGCGTGTTTATGTCCTTTTGTAAGTCTTCGCAATCCTTCTGCATCTTCACTACTTTGAATAGTTTCATTTATCGTCTGCAAATTTAATCACCTTGCTTGTCGTACCAATTTCCAGGTTGTTTATAAATATGTTGAAGAGCACGTGTCCAAGCACCAAACCCTGCGGCACTCCGCTCGTGACACTTTTCCAGTCCGAGTATTGTCCATTTACCCTCACTTTCTGTTTCCTATCTGCCAACCAGTTTTTTATCCACATGAGTATGTCACCCTTGATGCCATGGCTTGCAATTTTTCATAGTAGTCGTTCATACGGGACCTTGTCAAATGTCTTCTGAAAATCCAGATATACATTGTCGACTGGCTCGCCCTTGTCTATCTGCCTGTTTACTCCCTCGAAGAAGTGCAACAAGTTCGTCAAGCAAGATCGCCCCTTGCTGAATTAGCTTGGGAGTCCCACATGTGAGAATATTATACCTGCTTGTCCTTGGAGAAAGCAAAGAAACCTCCCCAAACCACTTACTGGCAGGAGGGATCCCAAGCCCTCCTACCGGAAGGCAACAACCCCCCCCCCCCCAAATGGCAACCGCGGCAGAAGGGATCCCAAGACCTCCTGCCAGAATGCGCACCCCCACCAGACCACCCCCTCCACACACCCCTCACGGATCCCCCTCTACACCCCCCCAAAACCTGAAATGTTGGCTGGCCGGACAGGCTCTCACTCCGGCTGGCAGGCCCGCCATCTTCCGAATGGTGGGCCTGCCCCTTCCCGGTGCATTGTGGGATGCACCGAGGAGGGGCCTAGGACCTGATTGGCTCAGGCGCCTGATACCCTGCCCATAAGAGAGGCCTTAGCAACTGGGCCAACTGGAATTTTTTTTTGTTTTGTTTTCAAGATGATGTCTGTATAGGATGTTGGGCTATATTGCCCCCTTGTTTATTTTTTAATTTTCCTTTTAATTTGGTTTATTCTATTCTTTTATTGTGTTTATTTCCTTTATTAGCTTTATTTTGATAGTTTCTCTTTGATTTAATTCTATTTTTAATCGTGAAACTGACCCCCTATCATCAGTATTGACATTTTTTAGAACTTGACCATTGGCTGTCTAACAGTTGAGGCCTTACTTGTGACGTTAATACCTATTCTTGTCAAGTGCTGGATGTCTCCTTCATCATGCCAGCTGATGACTCCACGTCTTCCTGCTTGGTGCCGGATACTTCTTCCTGCGTGCTGGCTGTTTCCTTCGCAGCTGTTTGGCCCCGGCAGTGAGCTTGGTGGGGATGAGTGAAATAATGACAACAGGAGATTGTTGTTTCACCTGGCTCCTCTCCTATTCCTGATTATGGCATCAGGCCCAGCTCTGCACATTAGGGAGGGCGGATGGCTGTGGAGCCCTGCTGGGTTTTTTTCTCCAGCTGTGGCAGGAATCCGAAGTCTCCTCACCGCCTGGTGGATGGGGTTGTGATACACCTAGTCCTGAAGTGCTGTTCACCTCTCCCTTGCTGTTGGTGAATCTTTTCTAACCGCTTCAGCGAACTATGGCCTCTTTCAAAATAAGGACTAATTGGACTGCCGGGATGATCTTTAACTTTTATTTATTCATTCTTTTATATACCATTTTTTACTTATTTACCCCTTCCTTTTTACTTCTTTGCTTTGTTTAGATAAATTTTATACCATTTCCTTCTTAGGTATTTTATTCCACTGGTTGTGCTTTGAGATTATTATTTCCATTGTTAAAACTTTTTTCCTATGTTTTACTTACTTTTCTGTAACCGCATCAAACCGAAAGGCATTTTGCGGTATACAAATAAACACTTATGTTATATTTATAAAAAATGTAGAACGAAACACAAGTCACATACATTGCCAGAAGCAGTCTCCCAGCTAAACCACACAACCACTCAACCACTGCAGAACTACAGAATCAAAAGCAACAAGCAGGCTACCAAGGGTACGAGACCTCACAAAACAAATCTCCCAGCTTCCCCAAGACCTCTCTCCCCTCCAAACCCTTTCTCCCCCTCTGTTACACCCCCCCTCATTCCACTCATCGCCATCCAACACAGGGACCACATCCGCTCTTCTCCAATCCCACACAACCTCTCCCGTCTGCAATGATTTATTGAACAAATCTTTAAGAAGACACGCCAGAATCTCTCTGAGCTCCCTCAATATCCTGGGATGGATCCCGTCTGGTTCCATGGCTTTCTGCATCCTCAATTTTTCAAGTTGTTCATAAACACTTTCTTCTTGTGAATGGTCTGGTATCCACTCTATTCTCACGTATAATTTTACCAACCAATCGTGGTCCTTCTCCAAGATTTTCTTCCATGAACACAGAACAGATGTATTTGTTTAGTAAATTTGCTTTTTCCTCAGCATTCTCCGCTTGGTGGTTTACAGCTTCTTTCAGTCTTACAATTCCATTTTTTTGCCTTTCTCCTAACACTAATATGCCTGAAAATATTTTTAACTTCCTTTTTTCTTTTACATTTTTAGTCATTTGCTCTTCTGCTTGCACTTCTTTCAGTTTTATCCAGTATTCCTTTCTGTGAAACTCTTAATGAGTTTTTTGTATTTCACAAACGCCAACTCTTTTGCCTTTATTTCTCCGCCACTTGGTTGGAGAACCATATCAGATTCCTTTTTCTCTTGCTTTTTTTTTTTTAACAGTTTATTCAGGAAGCAAAGCATAGAGTAATACAAGCAGATAACATTTTCCAATAAGAGAAGTACTGGAGAACGACACAGTGGCTGTTAAGAGAGGGAACGCGTGCGGTCACCGATCACACACAGCTCCCTCCCTCCTGCTTACCAACCGTCCAAATCTATCTCCCTCCCTCCCTCCCCCTTACCTTCGTGGCGTGTTAGTTTCCAGAGTAACTTGCTCAAGACGCCTGAGCATGCCTGCAGTCACGTACGTCTGTGGGCGGAAGCTTCTCCTCTGACGCAACTTCTGGTTGCATCAGAGGAGAAGCTTCCGCCCACAGACGCAAACAACTGCAGGTAGGATCCAGCGGCTTGAGCAAGTTACTCTATAAACTTAAAACGCGTCGTGAAGGTAAGGAAGGAGGGAGATTCTCGGACCGCACAAGGGAGGCTCAAGGGCGGTGAGGTGACGAGAGGGAAGGGTGGTGGTGGAAAGGAACAGACGCTGAAAGGAAATGGGGAACAGAGTGGAGAGAAGATGCTGAAGGGAAAAAATGTTGACAGAGTGGGGAGAAAACGCTGAAGGGAAATAGGGAAGATAGAGTGGGGAGAAGACGCTGAAGGGAAATGGGGAAGACAGGGTAGGGAGAAGACGCTGATGGGAAATGGGGAAGACAGAATGGGGAGAAGACGCTGAAGGGAAATGGGGAAGACAGGGTGGGGAGAAGACGCTGAAAGGAAATGGGGAAGACAGGGTGGGGAGAAGACGCTGAAGGGAAATGGGGAAGACAGGGTGGGGAGAAGACGCTGAAAGGAAATGGGGAAGACAGGGTGGGGAGAAGACGCTGAAGGGAAATGGGGAAGACAGGGTGAGGAGAAGACGCTGAAGGGAAATGGGGAAGACAGAGTGGGGAGAAGACGCTGAAGGGAAATGGGGAAGACAGAGTGGGGAGAAGACGCTGAAGGGAAATGGGGAACAAAGAGTGAGGAGAAGACGCTGAAGGGAAATGGGGAACAAAGAGTGAGGAGAAGATGCTGAAAGGAAATGGGGAACAGAAAGTGGGGAGAAGATGCTGGAAGGGAAGAAGATAGAGATGCCAAACTAGGGGGGAGCGGAGGGATGAAGATAGGTGCCAGACCAATGAGTGGAGGGTGAAAGGAAAGGCACAGTAACAGAGCAAATGGAAGACACAGAAAGAAGAAAGATAGTGGATGGAAGGGATTGAATGAGAAGATGAGGAAAGCAGAAACCAGACAACAAATGTAGAAAAAAAAATTTCTTTTTTTTTTTTTTTTTTGCTTTAGGATAAAGTTGTATATTAGTTGTGTTGATAAAAATTTATAAACAAAGCCCTGCCAGCTGAACATCTCTTTCTCTAGTTCAGCAGCCAGAACTTTTATTTATAAGGAAGGAATAAGCTAAATATTGCAATACTGAGGCTTGTATGGATGCTGCAGGGATAGTAGTTGCGTGGATGGTGGAGGGGACAGTGTATGCGGGGACGGGGTGAGGATGGTGGTCGCGTGGACGGGGACAAATTTTTCCCCCGTATCATTCTCTAAGAAGTACATCAAAATCTAACAGATATAACAAAGGTTAAACAATCAGAGTCCAGGTTTGGATTTTTATAACCCAGACTCGGCCAAAGAAAACTACTCCACTGTAAACCCCTCCCCCATCTAACATCAAATAACAGGCATTAAGGGTACTGCTGGCTTCCGCAAACTGTTTATAATTTGACTCTTAACGATAGGGATAGAGTGTCTAAATAAGAAGACCAAACAGACAGAAAGATCTTACTCTAGTGTCTTGCAAACCAGGCCGACAAAGATTCCCAGACCATTACAAGATTAAATTTATTTTGTCAATACCAGAAGGTGGGTGGGGAATCCTGATTCAGAATACACTTCTTCCCCACAGTGTAGCTTTTACTAAGGAGGAAATTGTCCCCGGTAGAGTGGTTTTCCAAATAACCTTTAGCAAGAAAGATTATCCCCTCAACATGACCTGGGAGAGAATAGCCCACCAGTGATTGGCGGTACATATGGACGTCCAGCCAAAAGGCAGTAATATTTTTATAAGACCACTAGCCATGCGCTAGAAAGTTATCAACCCGATGGCATTTAAGACATTTGGGCTAGAGAATGACACAGGGACTGTTTACTGTGGTCACCGCAGTAAATCCGCAAGAATGGAGACATTTGCAACTGGTTTACTGCAAGAATGGGGACAAGACCTTTCACTGCCCCGCGGAAATGGGGACAAGACCTTTCACTACCCCGCATCTCCTTCCCAGCTCTTCTTGCACCTATTTTACCTTCAGGAGCCAGCCATGCTATGATGAAGACAGAAGGAAACCAAAGCCTGAGACCAATGTGGTTTGAAGAATAAAATTACCAGACAACAAAAGTTAGAAAAAAATTAATCTATTTTATATTTTGTGATTAGAATATTTCAGATTTGAAATTATGTATCCTGCTAGAGCTTGTATTAGACATAACTGGGGACCGCAAAGCCCAGGCTGAGCTTCTTTAGCTTCCAGCTAGCTTAGGGCTCACTCTCTCTGACCAGTTGGCAGTTGCCCTAGTTGCACTCCCTAACACTATTCCTGCCATGTGTGACTGAAGTATTCTGTTAGCTTGATTTTTCTATGTAGCATTCTGTAGTAATTTGGTTTGTTCAGTTTTCACAATAGTGGAGGGGATATTTGTGAAAGGAAGGGGAGACAGGGGTTTTGTTGATCCTTGCTCTGTATTATTTGTGTTTATAAAATGACGATTGTACAGAATATTTTCTCTTTTTATACTTTAATAAAATAAGTTCAGTATAAAATCATATTTATTCAAGGCTTGTGAGAATGGGATCTGACATTTTGCAGGACGGGGACCAAGCTTGCGGCGATGGGGCAGGGACGGGGACTGAGCTCATAGGGACGGGGCGGGAATGGTGAAAATTTTTTTCCCCATGTCATTCTCTAATTTGAACATAGTGGCACACCCAAAATGGAAGGCATGTTTCTGGGAAACATAGCCCCTATGAAGACCTCTAAATTGGCATTCCTGGAGCTCTGCACTTTGCACCACTCTGGGAATCAGCCACACCAAAGGAGACAGAGAAGCCAAACGAGGGCGCTTACCCAGGTCTCGAGTCCACAGGGACAACAACTGCTGGGGTCTCTCCGGGGTTGCAAAGCCACTAGTTGGCAGTGATACTGAGACACTGAAAGCCAATCACAGTTAGCATCAATAAGGAAATCCTGCATAGTAGCAAGAAAGTCCTTGTTAATGGACCCCCTAGGGCTATGAGGCCATATAATGAGAGAGTTGCCGATAGGCAAAATGATCAGTAGCACTCAAGGACCAGGACACCCGGAGAGCCGGAAAGGGAGAAAGCTTCTCTTCAGCTATAAGAAATTGTCCCAAGCTGCAGAGTCTCTTCCGAGCCCAACGTTTAAACACTACATTGTCCTGTCCAGAACTAAAGTCCGCATTACCTACTAGGGGCAAAAGAACCATGCTGGAAGGAGACTGGCCCCAGAAAGAGGGGAGACACTTCTAAGCGCGATGGAGTGCCAAACCAAACAACTACGTGCCCCTGAACCCAGCACCCCCAGCCCGCTCCAGTGCAAAAGGTGGATCAGATTCCAAATGACATCAGTGATGCAGCAGAGGGATGGGAAGGCCCCAGCGGGGAAGGCCATGAAGCAGCCTGTTCAGTGCTGCCGTCACTGCTGTTTGGAACAAAGGTATGTTGGCCTCATGGTGGGAGGGTCAGCGGGGTTCTGTTGCGCGGGATGGGAAGGAGGAATGGAAAGATGCTGTGCAAGGAGATGGGTGAGAGGGGAGGAAAGTTGCTGCATGTAAGGGGGGGAAGAAAGCGCTGCCACCAGTGAATCGGGAGTGCTTTGAGCAGGGTGCCTCATGCAACAGTTGGTTTGGCCAGAGTTCATGCTGAATTTGTTTTGAGTTTAGAGTCCACACTCGTATGACTTTTTTATTTATTTTTTTTTGTCAACAGAAATGTGCATAAGTTTTAGTTTACCTGGTTTCTGGTTGGCCTTACCAGTTGAAAGACTCTGTTGACCATTGTTTGTTGATTTCAGTGACTTAGTAGCTAGGGATTCCCAACTGTGGTAAATACTGTTGTATTTGTCCTCAGAGAAAGTAAACACTTGCTACAGGTGAGTAACTTCACTTTATGGAATTTAGATTGGGCGTATTTAAACCATTCCTTAGCAGATGTAAACAAATAATTTTAAGACACTGAGACCTTTGGTATAATTTTCTGTTTTTTTTCAAAAATGGACAATCTTCATGAACAAGTGTACGCAGGCTGCACAATTCTTTACATTGTCTTAGATAAAACTAAAACATCTTGAAACTATTTGAAGAAAGACCTCTTTCTAAGACGATTAAAACAGACCAGATGGAGTCCAAAGAAATAGTAACTCTCACCAATACACTTCTTCATCCAGATGCAAGTAACAGTGGCCTTTCTGGCTGCTGGATAAGTCCCGTAATCCTTGCCCTTTTAAACTAAACTAAACTTTTAAGTTTATATACCGCATCATCTCCATAGAGATGGAGCTCGGCACGGTTTACAAGAACTTTAATATAAGGAAGGAAAAACATAAGAGTTAGTGATTATAAAGTAGATTCTCCTAGATGAGAATAAGAATTTGAAAATATAAGTTGTACAACTGAGCGATTGAAATAAAAAGCAATAATATATGAGAAGAAGTTTAAAACCAGTGACAAGCAGTGATAACAACACTGAATAAGTGTGAAGTACAATGTTGCCGTATAAGAAACGCTGTAAAACGTGGATTCGTTACTCATGGCACAAGTTCATTCACTCATTTGACAGGAGTACAAGAGAGTTGAGAAAAATAACTTTTCAAGGAAGAAAACGGAAAGCATTGGTTCAAATGTAAACTTCAGTAAGTGAACAGGGACCACATTGAGATCCCATACCATTGAAAAATGGTTGCACATTGAAAATATTTTATATAAATCTAGGAAGCATTGACCAATAAAGGCAGCAATAGTACTAAAAAACAAACTCTAATAGAAGTGAGTTTGAGATCAGAATCCGACAAATGGAGGAAAGAAGTCCAAATCAGAGATAAACCCACAGATATGACTTCAGATTTTAATGAGGCCTAAGTCACCTAGCTGAAAAGAAGATGTCCATCAATGCTGGGAACACTGCAAAAAATAAGCGTTCTGGAAACTGTGAATATCAATGCACTAGGCTGAAAGAACGGGGGAACACCTGAATTCAGCCCAAAAATTAGCCATTTCATTTAGAACCAATGAAATGAATAAATCGCTGAAACTAAAGTCCAGTCAAGAAGGTGAAAAAACTTTTTCTCAGCCCCATAGATGAGAGAAAAAAAGAATATGCTACTCAGAACAAAGAAATAAATTCCCTGAGAACAAAAGAGAATAAATTGTCGATCAAATAGGGAAGCAGAAGATATACAGTAGAACAAGTGTATCGTTTGTGGATGAAGGAAAGGGAAAAATAAGCCCCTGGTATTCATTGAAGAATTGAGGGAAAAAACATCCACGGGGCCCCAATGCACTTCACTTGTCTACATAAGATAGCCTATTAGAAGGTGGAGGTCCATACGGATTAGAAGTCTGAAAGAACTAGACCGGGGGTCGGCAACCCGCGGCTCCAGAGCCGCATGCGGCTCTTTTTCACCTTTGCCGCGGCTCCGGTAGTGTGTCACGTGGGCCAGAGTCTTTCAGTGGCTGCGGCGCGCTCCTGAAGAATGGGAGGCGCGGAGGATGACGTGTGATAGAGGTCTGCACGGGAACAGGGATCTCTTCGGCAACTCAGCAGCAGCGTTCGACACAAGCTTCTGACGTCGGGGCCTACCCTCTGCGAGTCCCGCTTGTTTCAACTTCTTTTTCCACAAAGGCGAGACTCGTAGAGGGAAGGCCTCGATGTCGGCAGCTTGTCTTGATCACTGCTGCTGACGAGTTGCTGAAGAGAGCCGCGGAGCAGGGGGGTGTTGCCAGGTGCAGGTAGAAGGGAGAGGGCCAGATGCAGGACTCGTGGGTGAGGGAGGAGAAGAGAGAGAGAAAGAGAGAGGGGAGGGAAACAAAAGGAAATATTTCATACTGGGCTGGGCCGGAGTGGAGGGAGGGTGGAAAGATTCTAGCTACAGGGTGCAGTAACAAAGGAAAAGGGGGGAAAGCTGAAAATGGAGATAGTGACACAAAGAAGAGAAAGGGTAAGCAGGACCTACTGAATAAGGATAGAGATACAGAGGGGACATGAAGAGGAGGTGAAATAGAGACAGAGAAGTAATGCTGAAAAAGTGTGTGGGGGGGGAGATAAAGACATTGAAAGGGCAAATGGTGAACATGGGGTAAAGACAAGGACAGAGACAAATGAAGATTCTGAAAAAGTGGTGAGATAGGGATATAGTGAGATGGACACAAAGAAGGGTGATGCTGGAAAATAGGTGGAATGGTAATTCTGACAAACACAGAAGGGAAATGCTGGATCAAGGAGAGATGGGGCTCAGGCTGGATGGAATGAGGAGAAATGCCTTGTTGGCCTGGAACTTCTCTCCTACGTCAGAATTGACGTCAGGGAGCGGAATGCTGGTCAGCGCGATGCTTCTGCAGGGAAAGCTTGGGACGGCGGTGGCTTGGGGGCTATTCCCCGATGGCGGTGGCAGCAAACTGAGTGGCTTGGGGGAGGGCACGGAGAAAGAAAGAAAGGGGGCAGACAGAGACAGAAAGAAGGGGGAACATGGAATGCCATCCCCAACACTTATATAAACATGAAAAAGTATGCATTTGGAGTGCTGTCGATCTTCGGCTCTACATATGTATGTGAGCAAGTCTTCTCCAACATGAACTATATTAAAAACAAACATCGATCACGCCTCACAGATGTCAGCTTGCAAGCCTGTGTGAAAATGAAGGTGACGTCTTACAGCCCTGATGTGCAGACACTATGCACTGAGGTTTAGGAGCAAAAATCCCATTAACCAGCTAAATTAAATATTTTAATTAGCTATTAATGTGCAAAAATATATTTTACATTGTTAAGTGAAAAAGTCCTTTTTTTCTTCAGATTGACAGCTAACTGCATGATCCTGTATATAGCATTAAGATAAGAAACAATATATGCAGTGTTAGATTTGTTTTATAATGGTTTTGCGGCTCCAAGTTTTTTTTCTTTTCGAAAACGAGTCCAAGTGGCTCTTTATGTCTTAAAGGTTGCAGACCCCTGAACTAGACTGTAAAGCAAAGAGCAAGTCAATGAGTCAGTTGTAATAGAGTTAGAAATCCATGAATAGGATTGATGGAATAAGGAAACAACTCACTGAACTGCAGAGAGAGTTGTAAAGGGAATCACATGGATTGCAAAGCTATATACTCCATGTGGAAAGTAGAAACGTTGAGCCAGAAATGGCCAAATGTAAATAGAGTGTGCTGGTATTACTAAGTAATGAAAAAACACTCCTGGGTCTACCTTTAAAAACAAACCTTGAGATACAAGATCCTGATTGAGTCAGATGATCAGGGAACAACCTCAGTGAAAAGATAAAAATAAATATGTTCTAGATGCAAGGTTCAAAAAAAAAAATAAACAAATTCCCTAAGATCGAAAGAGTATAAGTTGTCCATCGAATAGGGGAGCAGAAGTTAGCAAGTAGAACAAGTGTGTTTGTGGATGAAAAGGGAAAGTAAGTCCCTGGTGTTCACTGAAAAATCGAGAGAAAAAAACATCCTAAAAAGGATGTAGTGGCCTCCACCTCCCCAACAGCCACTCCCAAACCTCCGGGCTATGAGAAACAGAAGGAAATATATAAGAGAAAAAATATTGAGGCAATAGAATGCCTGTAAGAAAAACACAGGCTAACATTGGTGATACAGTGAATTTTGACTAAAAACAACCCAGTTGATCTTGCCTGATGGCAATATCTGTTGCAGGGTTAGAAAAAATTGGTGAAGAAAACTAACTGAAAAGCTTTCCACCCTTGATAGCTTTCACCATATCATGAAGAAAGAAGGTCCAACTGAATGTCCAACTGAACAAAATGGTAGACAATGGTCTGGTCCTAGACACTGGAATATATGTTTTAGGAATATTTGTCACAATATCCTAGCTTACAGGTCCACTTAGTTTTCCATTTATCCCAACCCCAGAGCAAAAACTGAGAGGGAAAAAAATGGGATAGAAGTGAAAGAGGGTGAAATGAGATGTAAATGAAGCAGCCAGATCTCCTATGCCTCCAGTACCCTCTAGTGTCAACTCAGACAAAGTCTGCAGCCAAAACACATTGTGCACTTCTTCAGGAATGAGAATTCCCACTCAAATGCCAGGACTCAGAAACTGTTTAGTAGGATGATCACTCCCCTGCCTATATCAGGAGAGGGCGCATCAGCTAACTGTTAGGATTCCTAATGCACAAACCCATCCATAGAGGCTTGAGAGAATAAAAAATATTGGCACATGTTATTGATGGTAGATTTGGAGTTTTGCCTTTTCTCTTCCCCATATTAAAGCAATATTTATAAGCATAAAGTCCAAGTATATCATCAGGGGACCACAAATTGGTGTATCCTGTCCTTCAAGTTTATTTAAAAATTTATTATACCGCCTAATCAGGCTTCTAGGCGGTGTACATCATCAATAAAAACCATCAAGTTAATAAAATAAACATGATTGGGGGAATATTTAACCAGACAGATAGACTTGAACAAAAGGAAAAAAGGGGTAGAACTACAATATTAAAAAGAAAAGAGACATTAAAGGAGAGAACAAAAGGTGGGGGGAAAAGGAAAGGAATGTCAAGATGTCCTTATGAGGACAGTTGCTATTCAACAGCGTCTTTAAGAGAGCAATTGCTACTCAAATGCGTCTTTAAACAAAAAGGTTTGTTAATTTGGATTTGAAATGATTTAAGTCTGTTTCTTCTCTTGTGTAGTTTGGTATAGAGTTCCAGAGGGAAGGTGCAGTAACCGAAAAAATATTTGAGCGCATGATGTTAATATTTTTTTAAGAGGGGATATTTAGAAAATGTTGTATAACTGAGCGAAGGGATCTGAGAGGGGTGTAGGGTATGAGAAGTCTATTGATGAATTACGGTTGATTATTAATTCTAGTTTTAAATGTAAGTAGAAGGATTTTATAAGTGATTCTGTGTTCAATAGGCAGCCAATGTGCTTTGATTAATAAAGGTGAGACATGGTCGAATTTCCTTACCTGGAAGATAACTTTAACAAAAGTATTTTGGATGATCTGAAGATGTTGGATTTCTTTCTGGGTGATCCCTTTGTATAAGGCATTACAATAGTCAATACAGGACATCACCTGTGAATTAGAGTATTGACAGATGATGGTTCGAACACTTTGGAAGGGGAGCGGATCATTCGCAAGCGATAAAAAGCATTTTTTCACTACAGCACTGATTTGATCATGGCAATTGAATTTACTTTCGAGGATGATGCCAAGTAATTTTAGGGTGGATACTGTTTGAATAGGGATGAAGTCAAGTTTAATGGGATTGAATAGAGACTGGCCTTCTTTGAGGGGAAAGATCAGAATCAAGGAAAAAAAAATAATACAGAACTATAGCATGTTACTTACAGTATGCTGTAAGTTACACATGTAAATGTGGAAACTGAAAATACTGAAGTAATAGAAATAGACATGCCTTTCTGCTTAGACTAGGCAAAATTCAGAGAAATTATAAATGCATAGTTCCAAAGGTGACACATCCCAACCACCAAAAACTGTAAATTTGTTTTTCCTGCATTTGCTGTGTGGTAATTTTTTAAATCAGTTTGGTCCCAGTTTTTTCATTCTTCTTATTGATCTTCTAAGTTCTTTATCAAGGGCATCTTTTCATTTTCTCTTCTCCTTTCCTTTCTTTCTTTCCTTCCAGAGGAGTGGTGTATTGATTAGTGCATTGGGCTGAGAACATAGGGAACTGAGTTCGATTTCCACTGCAACCTGCTGGTTAGAGCAATAACAGGCCACTCATTGAATGTCTCTTATCTGTATCATTCTCCTCTACATCCAACTCTAGACTCTGTCCCTGCTACCTTGCTGCATGTATGCCTGTAACAAACTGCCTGACTTGACATATTATATTACATTAGTGTCTTCTATACCATCAATACCTTTCAGTTCTAGGCGGTTTACAACAAGAAATTAGCCTGGACATTCCCAGGGAGATTACAAGGTTGATAGCTATAGTTTGCGTTGGGATCTGGAAAGGGTCGATACGGTTTGGTTAGATCATTTGAGAAATGAATATGTAACTGAAACAATATGTAACTGAAAAACGATATATTTCCACCACGCCATGTACCAAGTTTACTTCACCTTGGAAATTTCTTGACAGGTTCCATAAAGTTGTTTCTGAAACCATATCATAGCTCCTCTTTGTTCCCATTTTCCTTTTTCCTGTTCTCACTTATTTTATTTTATTTGTCTTTTATTTATTTGTCTTTTCTTCTCTCTAATCCATTCTGGTAATTTGAAGTCCTTATTATAATGTGC
Source organism: Geotrypetes seraphini (assembly GCF_902459505.1). Classification (NCBI taxonomy): domain Eukaryota; kingdom Metazoa; phylum Chordata; class Amphibia; order Gymnophiona; family Dermophiidae; genus Geotrypetes; species Geotrypetes seraphini. The sequence goes on along the minus strand of NC_047084.1, from coordinate 236,930,178 downwards.
CTGTAATAGACATATCTTGTATTATTATATTTTGATACAGTGGATTTCTGTTTGTTTCCTTATGTAAACCTGAAAATAATTCAATAAAAAGTTTGAACTAAAAAAAAAAAAGATCATTTGAGAAATTTCTTGAATAGTATGATTTTCAGTTTTTTCCTCAATATTTTGTAATTGAGCATCGTGGTGTAGACCCTGAAAGGGGCTAAGTGAGGATTACACCCCCCCCCCAACTGAAAACCTATATAGTGAAATATAGGTATAAAGAATATCAGCTAAGATTTGCTATGGTAGAAAACTTGCCTTTCCATCTATTCAAGTTGGATTTATCTCCTCTTTTTTTATTTTTCAAGCCTCAGTCCCCCTTTTTTCACCTAGCACCAAACTACAAGTTTCCATTTCTCACGATCACCTACTCCCTAGTCCTCCAATTGTACACCACTTTATTTATTAAAAAAAATTATAGCCTGCCTATACCTAAGCAGATTCCAGATAAACATGCACAAAATGTCAAAAATACACAAACACATAAAACAATATTAATCATAATCCACTACTACTACTTAACCACCCACACTAAAAGCTTCCATAAGAGGAGTTGTTTTTAAAAGCTTCTTTAAATTTTTTCTTCTTAGTTAATCTGCTAATGCAGTTAAAGGCTGTATAGTAAATAAAATAAAATAAATCCCCCTTTGCATTTCACCTACTTTCCAGTTCACCCGCTTTACTCCCTTATCTGCTTTCCTCTACCGCTCATTTCTTTACCAGCCTCAACTCCATATTCATGTCCACCCCCTGTTTTTTCTGTCTTCCCCATAATCAACTTCTTATTTCTATTCTTTGACCTGCTCTAAAGCTTTAACTTTTCCATTCTGTTACTGTTCACAGCTGTCTGTCCATTTACATTCACAGCTGTCAACCCATTTACATTCTTCACCCAGTGTTTCACACTTAACTCATTTAACACAACTCCATTCATATTCCTCACCCCAACTGCAAATCCTTGGGTCCCCAATTCATTTAGGGCCTGATTCTGTATAGCATGCCTAAATTAGACGCCCTAATCAAGGATGCCTAACTTTGGAATCCACACTCAACTTTTTTCTAATTAGCATTCACTCCAGTTTTCAGCCAATAAAAATTTTAAAGTAGCAATTAAGAGTTTGTTGCCAAACTCTTAGGACACCTAACAATACCTAAGTTGAGATGTCTAACAGCGCCTACCTAAAATGTAGCCATGTTTAGGGACAGAGAATAGATGTGATTGACTTAGGTGTCCAAGTTAGGAGCCAGTAAATTAGACCAAGTAAAACCGGTGCCTACCTCTAGGATACCTAACTACGCCTAAGCTTGGCTAGGCACCAATAGACAGGATTCTATAAAGGACACCTTGCGGTTGATTGACAACTACAATGTAGGTGCTACTAGGCGCCTTTTATAGTCTCCAGCCCTTAGTCCCCACTGTCCTTCCTAGTTCTAGAGCCCCTCCTTACTGTCCTACCCTATTAAGTCTATATTCTTTGGCTTTTCTACCAAAATTCCAGGACCCCATCTAGTCTTGTGTGCCTGTTTATTCTCCATCTTGTTCTCATTTGCATGTTCTGCTCTCCTTTCGAATCCTTGAATCCCTGTTCTCCTACCCAGATCTCAATAACCGATTTTTAATCTTCAGGTCCATGTTTTCTCTTATACTCACTAATCCACAAGTCCCTGTTGCTTTCTCATCCCACCAAGCATTTACATTAGCTCATGTTCCACTACCCTTGACTGCTACTCTACCCCCATTCTCAAGTATTCACTTAATTCCTTGTTCTTCTGTCTTCTAAGTCCCAGGTCCTTTACTTTATCTTCCTCACTGTTGTCCTACTTGGTGATCACTGAAGCAGAGGAGGCAGCCATTTTTAAGGCAGCTGCCAACAATGGTGCTGTTTATAGAGTCCGGGCCCATATGATCTGGCTTAGGAGTGAGGTTTATTTCTGTCATGGTATACACAAAACCCATTTGAGAAATTGCACTTATTCGGGGAAGGAAGTTTTTGTAAATTACACATTTGTGATTTTTGGACTTTGTTACTTTTTCATTTGCAAAGCATTAAAACATACATTCTATTTTTTTAATTATTTTTTTTTTGTTAGATCTACTACTGCTTTAGTGAATGTTGTATTTATTTATTGGGATTTATTAACTGCCTTTTTATGAAGAGGTTCACCCAAAGCTGTTTACATTGAATAGTAGTCAGGTTACTCTAGGCCAGGGCTGCCCAAGTCCGGTCCTCGAGATCTACTGGCAGGCCAGGTTTTCAGGATATCCATAATGAATATGCATGAGAGAGATTTGCCTGCACTACCTTCTTGGTATGCAAATCTCTCTCATGCATATTCATTGTGGATATCCTGAAAAGCTGGCCTGCCAGTAGATCTCGAGGACCAGACTTGGGCAGCCCTACTCTAGGCATTGTCCCTATCTGTCCCGGTGGGCTCATAATCGAACTATGGTACCTGGGGCAATGGAGGGTTAAGTGACTTGCCCAGGGTCAAAAGGAGCAGCACTGGAATTGAACCCAGATCCTCAGGATGCCGAGGCAGCAGCTCTAACCACTAGGCCACTCTTCTACTCATAACGGCTCCTAACCTGAATAAAAGCTTCACAATATGGGCTACTGTTAAATTATTTAAATATAAGTTGGTTTATTTAGGACAGGGTCTCATTGGCATAAAATTAGATCCTGTGCTAAACACAAGTTTCAAGTTTATTGTGTGTTTTATATACCACTTAGCAAGGTTTATCTAAGTGTTTTTTATACAATCAAGTACTCAAGTATTTTCCCTATCTGTCCCAGTGGGCTCACAATCTATTTAACGGACCTGGGGCTATGGAGGACTGAGTGACTTGCCCAGGGTCACAAGGAGCAGCGTGGGGTTTGAACCCACAGCCCCAGGGTGCTGAAGCTGTAGATAAACCACTGTGCCACACACTCCTCCACAACTTAAGGTAAAATGACCTGACTTAACAGTGGCACACAATAACTTCCAAGTTTATGTAAAATTTGATAATCCACTTTATCAGGTTTCTAAGTGGTGTACAAAAATCTAAAATGGGGATAGGACATAAAATAAGAGGGTAAAAGAGGGAAGAACCTACATCGTCAAAATAGGAAAGGCAGACATTTAGGGGTGATGCATGAGGAGGGTGCCCATCTGTTCCAATAAAGGTGACTTCAGAGGTACCAGGCAGTGACGTAAAGAGAGAGAGCCAAGGCTGGTGTGAGCCATAGGTTGGAGATGCTGCTCGTACTGGTGAAGAGCCAAAGAGGTACCAGGGGACAGAGAGGAGAAGAAGCACTGGTGCCCCTACCAAGATGGCACCCAGGTCATTCCACCCCCTCACTACGCTACTGAGGGATTATTATTTAGATGTTTCTGCTGAGTGGATAAGTGCCACAGGCTGTTGCTATCTGGATAGTGCTGGGGTGGCTCATAGGTGGAGCCAGTAGTTACTGGGTTAGTGGCAATATACAAACTGCTAACCAGGTAATTATCCAGATAAAATTACAGTTTGGATATTGCTATTATCCAAGTAGCACAGCCTCTTGCTAGACTCTAGATGTTCAGTGCTGACTATAGTCTGGATACCGGTGATCAATATCGGGATTTGTTTTTATAAATCTGACAATGTTGTTTCGAGCACCTAAATCCAAGCATTGGAAGCGATAGCTACATTCAAAGTTTATTATTTAAGTTAACCCTTTTAGCAACTTAAAAAAGGGAAAATATGCCAAACTTTAGTGAGTTCTGGCAGAACATCATCAATTCACTGATTTTGCTGAATTCTGAGAGAAACACAAATTTTGAACTTTGAATGGTATGTGAAAGAAGATATGACCAGCCTATGCATGTGTGTTGTCCAAAGTCATTAGAAATGGAAACCATTCTACAAAATCCACAGAATATATTAACTCTTGCAAATTACCAGATTTGAAAATGACATAAAATTGAATAGTTTCATCTTGGATAATTCTTTTGTAATCCGCCTTGAACTGCAAGGTAATGGCGGAATAGAAATCCCTAATGTAATGTTTATTTAAAATTTGATAAAACGCTTCTCCTGGAATACAAAGCGTTGTACAATAAAAATTTAAATATGGATAGGAAATAAACAACAAATAATAAACATGGACTTTTCAAAACTGACATACTTGGTTGGGATTGCGACATGGAAACAGTAGGAAAAAAGGGAAGAACTACAATTTGTTAAGAAAAAGCACATAAAAGGAAGGAACAGTAGGGAAAGTGTGACAGATCAGACGCTAATAAAATAGCTATATACATGTGATAAATCAATTGTAGGCATCTTTAAAAAGAAAGCATTTTAAACTACTTTTGAATTTATCCAAATTTTGTTCCGCTCTGAGGTATAAAGGAAGAGAGTTCCAAATTGAAGGGGCAGTAACTGAGAAAATAAGAGTACGACAGGTGCCAATTATTTTTAAGGATGGGACATTAAGAGAGTGTTGTAAGGCTGATCTTAAGGTTCTGGGAGGGTCATATGGGATTAATAGTCTATCTGTAAATGCAGGAGCATTAGTCTGTAGAGTTTTGTAAGTTAGAAGGGCAATTTTATAGGTTATCCAATGTGAGATGGGCAACCAATGAGCTTTCTTTAACAAAGGGGCGACATGATCGAATTTTTTGGAACTCGAGATGATTTTGGTGGCCCTATTTTGTATGAGTTGAAGACGCCTAATATCTTTTTGGCACAATCCTTTATGTAATGAATTGTAATAATCGATTATAAGGGAGTGAATTATGATATTAAGAGAATTAGAGTCAAGAAGAGGGACCAGAGATCTTATCATCCTAAGTTTGTAGAAGCAGTTTTTGACCAAAGCACTGATTTGGGGACGAAATGAAAGTGTATTATCAATGATGACACTTAGGACTCCTTTTATGAAGGTGCGTTAGGGCCTTAACGCGCCGAATAGCGTGTGCTAGCTGCTACCGCCTCCTCTTGAGCAGGCTGTAGTTTTTCAGCTAGTGCGCGCTAATCCGGTGCGTGCGCTAAAAACGCTAGCGCACCTTCGTAAAAGGAGCCCTTAATATTTTGGTCGTTGGAGTAGATTTGAGAGGGATATTGTCAATAGAAACCGGTGCGGCTAGCTGTAAACCTTCTTTCCATGGGAAAAGAACAGTACTTGTTTTTGAGATGCTTAGAGAAAGCATATTTAAGTTTAGCCAGTCGTGAATTTTAATTTAATTTAATTCTTGTATACTGCTAATAACCGTGAGGTTTCTAAGTGGTTTACAAAAGTGATGCATTAAAGATACAATAAATAAAACTAAATAAATAAATAAGATAGGTACTTGGAAATTCCCTAACTGTCCCAAAGGCTCACAATCTAACTAAAGTACCTGAAGAAATAGTATGAAAAATAAAAATAAAAAGACAGAGGTAGAGATAGAGATAGAAATGAAATATTCCAACAAGTAATGAATAAATAATTTAAAGATAGAATTAAAATAATAATTAAAGTAAACAAAATAGCTAATTTAAGGTTAATGGTGGCAATATCATTTAAGTTAGTGGGGTCAGTGGTGTGAAGAAGTTGAAGGTCATCAGTATAAGCATAAACAGAAAAACCAATCGATTGACTGAGGGTTAATAGAGGGGCCAGATAAATATTAAAGAGTAGAGGGGACAATATGAAGCCTTGTGGAATATCAAAGGTGGCATTAAAAGACTTGGAGACTGAGTTATTGAAATGAACAGTGGAAACCCTGTCAGAAAAGTAAGATTTAAACCAGGGGTGTCCAACCCGCGGGCCGCATGCGGCCCCGTGAAGTATTATGTGCGGCCCCACTCATGCTCAAGGGTGATAGGTGTTTTCCTCTGCTGCCCCCCGGGTGTTTTTCAGTCTTGCTGGCTCCATCCTCCGTCTTGCTGTAGCATATGTTCAAAGCCGCGAGCAGCGGATCCTATGTGCCTCTTGCGGCTGACCTGGAAGTGTTCCCTCTGACGTTGCAACGTCAGAGAGAATGCTTCCAGATCAGCCGCAGGAGGTGCATGGAAGCCGCTGCCCACGACTTTAAGCGCATGCTGCAGGCATTTAAACATCATCGGAAGCATCAATAACTTAAAAAAAAAAAAATGGGCAGCACTATGGGCTACCATCGCTCCATTCCCCAAGACCCTTCGGACTTTTGTTCCAAGAGCCGCAAGTTCAGCACCACCTACAACTTCAGCCAGATCCTGGTGAGCCCAGAGTGACTGAACATCAATGCGGCCACTGAGGAGGAGCTAATGAGCCTGCCGGGGGTGAGCCGGGCCATGGCGCAGTGAGTCTGCAGAGCGAAGAGCTCGAGCTCCCTGCCGGCGGCCCGAGCAGCTGCAGTTGGCGTGTGTGCCCCTTGAGCTCTTCCCCAGCGTGCACAAGGGCCGACCCTTGCTGTGCGTGGCCACGTGGAACCTACAGCATTGCTCCATGGACAAGGCCTACAACCCAGTGCTCTGCATGACCCGGCTGGAGAACGGGTAAGGGATCAGTGGTATTAAGCAAATGCTTTACTTTGACCAGGAGGGGTAATTGGGGATGAATGCTGCATTGCTGATGGGTTTGTGAGGGGAGGAGAAATGCTGCTGCACAGGGAAGGGAAGGGAGAAGAGAAATGCTGCTGCTACACCCAATTGGGGAGAGAGAGGGAAAGAGGGAGAAGGAAAAGGGAGAAGAATGAGAGATGCCAAGTCCATGGGAGGGAGTTACCAGACCATGGAGGGGGAGGAAGAGATGCCAGGGCATTTGGGGGAGGGAAGGAGACAGATGCCAGGCCAGGGGAAAGGAAGGAAGGAAGGAGGGAGGGAGAGAAAGGAAGGAGAAGGGATTCCAGATAATGGAGGGAGAGGGGAAGGGGGAGTTGAAAGGAAAGATGCCAGGGCATGGGGGGAGGGAAGGGAAACTAAGGAGACAAATGCCAGACCAGAGGGAGAAGAGGTGCCAGAGCAGAGGTACAAGGGCATGGGGGGAGGGAAGGGAAGGAGATAGAGATGCCAGACCATAGGGTGGAATAGTTAGGAAGGAAGGAGAGGAGAAGAAAGAGATGCCAGAGCATAGGGGAGGGGTGGAGACAGAAAAATGGAGAGGGGGGTGAAGCTGAAATGAATCATATACAAAGGAGAGAAGGGACATAGGATAAACCAGTGTTCTTCAACCTTTTTATGCCCGTGGACCGGCAGAAATAAAAGAATTATTTTGTGGACCGGCAAACTACTAGGACTAAAATTAAAAAACCCCGTTTACGCCCCATCTCCCCGCAAACCATCTGATCCCATCTGCACAAGCCGCAATTATGATTTTATATTGAACGTATTTTATTAAAGTATAAAAAGAAACAATATTCTGAACAATTGTGATTTTATAAATACGAATATACAGAGCACGGACCAACAAAACCCCTGTCTCCCCTCCCCTTCACATATATCCCCTCTACTTACATTACATTACATTACATCAGGGATTTCTATTCCGCCATTACCTTGCGGTTCAAGGCGGATTACAAAAGGTTAGTTTAAGGACAGAATTACAATGAATAAAGAATTACAGCGTTACAGAATGACAGAATTATATGAATTGTAGAGCATAGCTAGAGAGGTAATATGAAGATCTTGAGGGCTTTTAGTGGTTGTGTTGTTATTTCTGTTTTAGGAATTTCTTGAAAAGTGTGGTTTTTATTTCTTTTCTGAACGTCTTATAGTCTGGGGTGGTCATCAGAAGGTTGGAGATTTGGTTATCCAGTCTTGCAGCTTGTGTGGCTAGGAGGCCGTCATGTTGTTTTGTTCTTTTCACTTCTTTGGATGGGGGGGGTATGAATGGGGAGTGCGTTTTTCTGTGTCTGGTGCTGGTTGCTTGGATGAGGCGATTATTCAGGTATGATGGGCTGTCTCCGTGTAGTGTTTTAAATAATATGCAGTAAAATTTAAATTGGATTCTTTCTTGGATTGGGAGCCAGTGTGAGTTGATGTAGGCTTCAGTGATGTGGTCGTGTTTTTTCAATGAATAGACGAGTCTTAAGGCTGTATTTTGGATTGTTTGGAGTTGTCTTATCTACTATCAAGAAAACTGAACAAGCCAAGTTATTATAGAATGCTACATAGAAATATCATGCTAACAGAATACTGCAGTCCCCAGTTATGTCTCTAGCAGGATATATATTTCAAATCTGATATATTCTAATGACAAAATAGAAATAAAATTTTTTTTTTCTACCTTTTGTTGTCTCTGGTTTCTGCTTTCATCTTCTTTTCACTCTTTTCCTTCCAGCATCTGCCCGTTCCATCCAATGTCTGCCCTCTCCCCCTTCCATATGTATCTGACTTCTTTCTATGCCCCTCTTCCCTGTCCATCCAGCCTGTTCCTCCTCTCTCCTTTTTACATCATTCATTTCAGCTTCACTGCCTTCTTCATTTTTATCTCTCCTACACCAGATCTAGCATCTTTATCCCTCTCTCATTTCTCTGCTGACCCCCTTTCCAGCATCAATGTCTTTCTACTTTCTCATTCCTCTCTCTCCCCTTTCCCTCATCTGATCTCTCCATTCCACCCTGACCCCCTTCCCCTTCTGTAATCTCCCTGCCAGCTGTTTCCTTCCTTTTTTCTTTCTCCCTTCCCTCCTTCCTTTTTTTCCTTCTCTCTTCCCTCCTCCCTCTATCCAACATTAACTCTCTTCCCATCCCTTTCCCTTCTCCCCTCCCAGCAGCATCTCTCCTTCTTTTCCCTTCCCTCCTCCCTCTATCCAACATTAACTCTCTTCCCATCCCTTTCCCTCCTCCCCTTCCAGCAGCATCTCTCTTTCTTCTCCCTTTCCTCCTCCCTCTATCCAACATTAATTCTCTTCCCATCCCTTTCCCTCCTCCCCTCCCAGCAGCATCTCTCCTTCTAACTCCCTTCAAGTCCAGTAACAGCTCTCCCTTTATCCAGCAGGTTCCCAGCCTCCTAAAGTGGCTTCCTCCCCTTCCAGCAGCTCTCAGTACTTGCCTGCAGGAAGTTGCCGGTAAAGCACTGCCCTGACAAGTAGGAGAGCTGGTGGGAGGGGAGACAGCTACTGTGAAGGCTCCCCAGGATCTTGCTCGCACACGCTGACCATCTCCCTCCACCTGCACCTGAATCTGCAGCTCTCTCTGTTCTAATCGCAACTTCCCCGCGGCCCTCTTCAGCAACTCGGCAGGGGCGGCGATCAAGACAGGCTGCCGACGTCGGGACCTTCACTCTCTGAGTCCCGCCTATTTTGTTTCAACTTCCTGTTTCCGAACAGGCGAGACTCAGAGAGGGAAGGTCCCGACGTCAGCAGCCTGTCTTGATCGCCTGAGGCTGGGAGGAGCATTAGTCAGCAGGAACCGCAGTCGGGAGGAACCGCAGTCCGTAGGAAATTTAACTACCAACTTGATCTCGCCGGCCCTGCGCGGACCGGCAGAAATTTTCTGCGGACCGGCGGTTGAAGAACTGTGGGATAGACAGTTTATGGAAGGAGCCCTCTCTTCTCCAGTCTCATAGAGTTCCAAGCTCTTCCCCTGTGCTAAAATAATCTTTAAAATCAACAGGCTTAGGAACTGGAAGTTACAGACACCAGTAGCGAGTAGCCCTTCAGGAGAAGGCAGAGAGGGCTGGGGGCAGCAGTGTAGGAGACAGAATGAAGGGAAAGATAGAGGGGAGCATGAGCCATAAGATGGAAGAATGGAGGGAGTGAAGGAAAGAGATGCAGAGGTGAGGGAGATAATAGAAAGGGATAATTGGGTGTCTGAGAGAGGGAAGGAGATGGTGCAATTGGGGAGATAAAGAAAAAGGAGAACTGTTGGGCAGAGAGAGGAGGGACGGTGACAGCGAGGGAATTATTGGACATGGTGGTGGGAGAGGAGTGAAGTAGAGATGCATGGGCGCAGAGAGAAGGGGGAGAACATGCTGGGCCGAGGAAGCCTCCTGGACTTTTTTTTTTAAGGTGGGGGCAGGATATTAAAAGAAGTGGCAGATTGGGCCTGGTGGGAGAGCTTATGGGACCAGAAACAGAGGATATAGAGAGAGAGATGGTAGGCAATGGTCTGAAGGGAGAGAAGTTGGACCTAGGGTAGTGTGGAGGAAGAGGGAAAGAGATACTTGAAGGGAGAATTGTTGGGAAGAGAAAGAAATAAATGGTGGACCTGGGGAATGGTAGCAGGCAGGCAGGGGGAGAGATGGGATGGGGGGCAGTTGCGAAGAGAAAGGGAGAGAAGTTGGATCTGGGGATGGGAGGGCGGGAGAAATGTTAGGCCTGTGGATGGAAGGCAGAGACATGCAGCATCTCTCTTTTTTCTCCATTCATTGTTGAACATCAAGGAGGGAGAGAAGAAGAAAAACAGAAAAGAGAGGGCGCAAAATGTTGGACCATGGAGATAGAGGAGGAGAGATGGAACCATGGAAGGGCAGGAGGGAAGAGAGCTGGGATAAGATGATGCTAGGGGATGGAAAGAAAGGGATAGGGAGTTATAGCCTGATCAGAGGAGAGAGGGAGGGGGATTCTGAAAGTGGTGAGCCATGTGGATGAGGTCTAAATGGAAATGACAAGATGAGTGAGAGAGCAGTGAGTACAGTGATAGAAATGTGGTAATGGGGAATAGATAGAAAGGAATAGGAGGCTGGGAAAGGAGTGAGATGGAAAATGGGAGAGCTAGAGACTGAGAGAAGATGGAGAATTGAGAGATAGTTGAACATTTAAAAAGAAGAAGGGTGAGAGAGAAGGCAAGATTTGAGTAGACAGAGGCAGAAAATAAAAAAGTTAAGAAAGCTGAAAGGGAAAAATCAATACGTTGGAGACAGGCATAAGAAGGAGATGGAACGAGAGAAGAGGAGAAAAAAATGGACAGCAGACACTGGAAAGAGAATTAGTTGAAGATAGAGAAAAAGCTGAAAGAGAAACTGGGACCAAGATGATGGAAAAACAAAACATCCAGACAACAAGGTAGAAAAAAATTGTTTTATTTTGAATTTATTAACTGGAATATGTTAGCTTTGGGATATGTGCATTACAATTATTTTTGTGTTCAGTGGCTTAGTCATATACAGCTGATTTGGGGGAGGGACTGGAGCCCAAAATTAGTGGATGGGCACCAAAGTTTCTCCCTGCCTGAGTGCAATTTATAAATACTTGAGTTAGTGGGGATTCCCAAGCCTTGCCAACTGAAGACATCTTCCTCCAGTCTGGCAACTCAAAATCTCCAAGCTTTGCAGCCAATGGCAATATCCTCAAACTGCCCCTGCTTTCATGCATGCATGAAAGCCAAAGGGGGGGCAGAAAGGTGATAAGGCAGCAGCTCTGCAATATTGCTGCCAGCTGCAGAACTTGGGAAGTTGGAGGGGGAGGAGGTGGCTATCAGTTGGTGAGGCTTGGGGATCCCTACTAGCTACAGCAGAAGAGATATTCATTTTGAGGGAGCTTAAGCTCAAAGTGGGAGGCCCAAAAAAGCAGTAAAATTTACCCTGATTAAACGATCCTCCACGTGTGCTGCTGACAGCTGATTCAGCATCCCCACTCTGATGAGGCTCACTTCTGAAGAGGCTTACCGTAGCTGTAATAGAAGTGAATGGGAGAACCAGGAGCATGCATTCCTGCTCATCAGAATGGGGATACAGAAGCCTGTGGCTGCTCTCACTGTCAGCGGTGTACATGGAGGATCACTCAGTCAGGGTAAGTATTGCTGCTTTTTTGGGTTCTTCTCCACAGTGTCCCTTTAATGAAGGTTTATTATTATATACGTACATCTTCTATATTAGTAATTGCAAATTTGGGACCTGCTCAACCGTTTTTTGGCTCATCAGCTAGTGTTAGTGTTTGTGCGGCCCCAGAAAAAAAATTTTCGGCTAGTGCAGCCCAGGGAAACCATTTACACCCCTGATTTAAACCATTTGAGAACCTGATTTGAGACTTCAATCAGAGGCAAGTCTTTGAAGAAGGAGCTGGTGATCTATAGTATCGAATACTGCGGCAAGGTCTAAGGAGATAAGAAGCACGGACTTATGTTGGTCGAGGTAATAATGAATGGTTGTAGCGAGTCCTAAAAGGGAGTGCTCTGTTGAGTAGTTACATTGCTTTTGCCATTTTTATTTTTGCCTTGTACTTTACATTGCTTCAGTCACATGAGGATCTGATACATGCTCTGGCCTTCTGATATATATATATATATATTTTTTTTTTCCCTCCGTATTCGCTGTGATAGGGGATTAACAGAACCGCAAATACAGAGAAACTGAATAACTTTTTCATATGTTATTCGCTGTTTTCTATTAAAAACCATTGTGAATATGGTGAAACCTCAAATAACATGGTTGGAGACCTAACCTGTTCCTGAAGGAGAGGCAAAACATGGTGAAGAAAGTGCTGGGACTCAGCAATTTTATCTGTAAACACTTGGAATCAGCGATTTCTCTATGCAAGCTGTTGTAATTTGGAGGGAAGTGCCAGCAAGCTAAACACCGTGAATAATCGAAATCGCGAATGCTGAATCTGCAAATACGGAGGAAGAAGTGTAATTATGTTACACGCCTGTTTGTTTACTCCTACTTAATGCTCTTGATGTAACTTCGCTGCATTCCTGCAGCCTCTCTTGTTGTAAACCATCTAGCTATTATTATTATTATTATAACAAGAGCCAACTGTATAGGAAGAAGAGAATGTAGTAGCGTTCTGATCTTTGGAAGCTCTGGAAAAATATTCTGCTCGATACAGTCTGCTATCACATAACTGACTTGTGCAGCCGGTTGATCTGCCTTCTACAGAGATTGCCTATTACAGGTAAATAACATCCTTTTCTTAATATGGTATAAAAAGGCCCTGTTCTTCATCCTATCTCAATTTTGCTATATCAAAAGACAGTATATCAAATTTTAGTAAATACAAATATAAACCTGCAGTTTCTGAAACTGAAGGCCTAGAAGTTAAGAGGAGCATCCCCCGCCCCCAAGATCCAAAGGATATTCTAGAAAATGTCTGAACTGTTGGGTATAAAAGGTTTATATGAAGCAAGGTGATTAAGCTGTCTGCAAATCACTCCTCTGTGCAAAGATAAGGTGGAAACATTAATGAAAAAAAATACTATTCTTTTACAGATAACCAACTGCTGTTGTGAAATCTACAACTGCGACTAATCAACCCCATCCCCCCCACCCCCGCAAAAAAAATTGCTGTTAGCATGAACAAAATTGGTTCTCTACAATGGTGCAAAAAATACTTCAAGCAAATACACTCACCCACCATATAGCCCAACCAGTACAAGTTACAATAGAACTTGTTCATTTCAGAAACAAAAAGTACTACAATGGGAAGGAGTTATATGCACTACAGTATATATTCTTCAGCTATTTAATCAGTGTTTTTAAACCCAGGTATGTGATCTTTCATATAAACAGGCAAGGCTAAACCTATCTATTTCCTAAAATTGTGCACGGCCAGAACCTGCATCATCATGTCCAACTTGGTTCACATGATCTGCTAATAGCATCCTGTATAAACACATCTTCTGTATTCATAGGTCCAACCAGATTTGATTTGATCATTTTCAGTAACCTCATTGCTGGCTGATTATAACATTTAGTGGTACAATGGTCGGATATGAACCGACGCTACAAAAAATATAGCCAAGCGTCATGCGACCTGAACAACTGACCCTCATACCTGCTCACAAATGCCTCCCCCAAATTCAGAACTAGCCTCATGCAATGGATTCAAACTACTCTCACGGAAGGCCAATACCCACAAGACCAAGGAGAAATCATAATCCCCCCAATACTGAAAGACCACAAAGGCCCAATAGATACCCCTTCCAACTACAGATCCATTGCCTCAATTCCATTATATGTTAAACTAATAGAAGGTCTGGTAGCACAATACCTCACAAATTACCTTGAAGACCACAACATACTTCACCCCACACAATCAGGGTTTAGATCCAACCACAGTACAGAGACACTACTAGATATAGCCTGACAGCATCTTAGCAAAGGAAGAAGGATGCTGATTATCCAACTCGACCTCTCTGCCACATTTGACCTAGTAGATCACACCATACTTCTTCAGATTCTAGAAGCCATAGGGATCTCAGGAGGGGTATACAATTGGTTCCAAGGATTCCTCAAAACAAGAACATATAGAGTAAAAACAAAAGATCTTATATCGGACAACTGTGGAGTACCTCAAGGGTCACCTCTGTCGCCCATGCTCTTCAACCTCTTCATCTCCTCCCTTGGTACTATTCTAGACAACCTAGAAGTAACTTCATTCAGCTACGCAGATGACATAACCATACTCCTCCCCTTCGACTCGCAAGACTCCACTCCAATAGACAACCTGAAAAAAACTATAGAAGCAGTGGAAAAATGGATGTAAGACCACAAACTGAAGCTCAACCCGGACAAAACAAAATTTCGATTGCTTGAAAAGGACAAAACCCCATCTATAACCGAGTTAGAAATAAAAGCCACCAAATACCCCATAAAGCCCGTTCTTAAACTCCTCGGAGTTACACTAGACAGATGCTGCACCCTGCAGGTCAAAATCAATAAAACAACACAAAAAGCATTCTTTACCATGCCCAACCTACGAAAAATAAGAAAATTTTTCGACAAAGATAAATACAGACTCATATAGTCCAAGTCCTTGTCCTGAGTCTAGTGGACTACTGCAATATCCTCTACCTACCATGCCCCACATATTTAATAAAACAACTACAGACTGTACAGAACACAGCTCTCAGGCTGATCTACTCACTTGGAAAATTTGATCACATCACCAATGCCTACCTAGATTCACTCTGGCTACCTATACAAGCCCGCATTCAATTCAAACTATACTGCCTACTATACAAAGCAGTAAACGGAACTGCACCCACCCACCTAAATAACTGCCTAAATCGGAACCTCTCATTCAGGCAAAGGAGAACCCAGTCCCCATTCTCCTACCCCCCTTTCAAGGGAACTCAGCGCAAAAAGATGTACGACCACCTACTAGCAACACAGGCAGCAAAATTGGACCCCTATATCTCCAATCTGTTCACAGCAACAACTGACTTCAAAACGTTCCGAAAAGAAATCAAAACCCTGCTATTCAAAAAATTTATCCAGATAGCTTAACCCCCTTCTCCTCCCCTCTTGTAATCTCCCTCCACTCACCCTCTCTACCTGCATTATCCCCCTAAGACTCAACAATGTAACAGTTTTTACTCATTAACATCCTCGTAATCTTCCAGCTTCATCTGACGTTTTTCCTTTTCTCTCTACCTATCTGGTACAATCTTCTCAAAACTTTATTATGAACCAGCTCCTTAATTGTGTAATGTAACCAGCTCCTTAATTGTAACTTTTTCCTGGAAATGTCCAGTTCTCTTAATTGTAACTTTTGTTCCTGGAAATGTCAAGTCATCTTTTGATGTAATCCACTTAGAACTGCAAGGTACAGGCGGAATAGAAGTCAGTAATGTAATGTAATTTATAGCCCGTACCTTCCAGTGCTCAAAGCGAGTTACAAATATACATATACAATATGTTAAAATGATACAACATATAAAATACCATAAATGTCAACAAAACATAAATGGACGAGTGAACTAGCAACATATCAGTTGCTAGACAGTGTCAGTTCTCATCAGCATAATATAATAATCACAAGTGATATATAGCATCAGCACTCTTTTATATACAAATAAGTTTTTTTTTAAATTCCACTGTTTTAGAGAGCTCAGATTTGATGGCAGCGCATAAAACTATAATATGCATTCTCTTTGTGATGCGTTTCTGTATAGCAGACAACTCTGTTGGAGATCATTCTACAAGTTTATCATTTAGGAACATAGAAATATGATGGCAGATAAAGGCCAAATGGCCCATCTAGTCTGCCCATCCGCAGTAACCATTATCTTTTTCTCTCTCTGAGAGATCCCATGTGCCTATCCCAGGCCCTCTTGAATTCAGACACATTTATGTACTCAAGTATGCATGCATCATTTATAAATTAAAAACTTTTGCCGTTCAGTTTATGAAAATGAAGATTTCATTGTCTTCAATATATCTGTATTTTTGTTTTCACTAGATAATTCGAAAGGTGGATAAACAGACAGCTTTATTAGATGCAGATGATCCAGTGTCACAACTCCATAAATGTGCATTTTACCTTAAGGATACTGAAAGAATGTACTTGTGCCTTTCCCAAGAGCGAATAATCCAGTTTCAAGTGAGTTATTCAACATCTAATCTTATCTGCTGACAAGAAAAGTGATTCAAATAAATCCAGTGGAATGATGAATACAAACTGTAGCACTGTTTGCACTTAATCCCAAATTTTTTAGAAATCTCTCAACATATAATTACTGATGTTTCTCAGCCATGTTTCTTTTTTTTTTTCTGTTTTTTGGTTTCTAGACTGGGGTTTTAAAGAAGGGGCTAGGATAGGGATTTTTTGATATGTGAATCATAGACTCAGTGTGCAGTGCTGGGAATAAATATGGTTTAAAGTTATGCTCTGTTCCCTGGCAGCTACAAATGCTAATTACTGCAAAATTTTCTGAAAGTTGTCATTATATTGTAATATTTAAAGTAAAGTTCTCTTTCTCCTCATATGTGTTACAAATCAATGCCAAGGTGTGCAGCAGAAGGAGCTGAGATTCTTCTATGATCTCTATAACTTGGCAGAAATCATCACTTTTTCATATGGTCTATCTTTTTCTGGACTTGAACTGAAGACTTATAGTGTTACAACAGAGGGTAACAGTTCCTCAGTCAGATAACAGCTAAAGTGCAGGACAGCCACAGAAAACTCAAAGTTCTGGATTTCAAACATTCAAAATGAGAGGAGGAGGGAGATGGAAAGAAGAAAAATCATGGAAAAATTCTGATATGGGAAAATCCTTTTAAGTCCTGAAGATAAAACAGGTGAAGTAGGATAACTAAGAAAAGCCAAAGCTCACAGAAGCTTTTCTCTCTCTCTCTGCAACTGACATCTATCTCTGCAGCTGATGGAAACAGTAGATTAGCTGTGAAAAGATATTTCACACCATTTACCAGAGTGTATGCAAAGATGGGGAAATGCCCTATTTTTAAGTTAAATTAACTACTGTATCAGTGAAACTTGAGAAAAAAGCATAAGGTCCTGATGCTGCGGTTTAGCACCAGGGCCCACCCAGCCAGATACCATGAAGAGATAAATGCAGACCATGGTCCGAAGATAGAATTCTCAAGAATTATCATCTAATACCAGATACCAAGAAATGTGCTAGGACATCACAGCTGGGAGGGGGTTTGATGCTCGGAATTGCTTATATGGTATGGGGAAAGGCATTTCGGGGAAAAGGTTAGGTCTTACGGTAAACAGAGCGAATGTATATCATGACGCAGGTAAACTAGCCAATAAATGAATGTAGTTAGGCAGTAATGCATAGGAAAATAGCCAATAAAAATGTATCATGTGATTTAGGCCAACGTGGTGTTGGCCACCAAGAAATGTATAAAATCAGGCCTCTGGGAGGAAGAGAACAGAACAGACACCGGAGGACCCTCAGGCCTGAGGATCACCTTATTCTGTTACGCTATATGCTAAATACTTTATTGCTGTAAGCTGTTACTGATTGACTAAATAAATATATACTTATGGAAACCAGTATATAGCGTGTGAGGTTGCCTTTGAATCTAGGCCTGGGCAGCTGCCTACTTCAAAAGTTTAATAAAATGGGAGAGTACTTAAAGAAAGACTTGATAGGATGGGAGGACAAAGTGGAAAAAGCAGAATGGGGCATTAAAAGCAGCAACTGGTCTTTAGGTGAGGAAAATAAATAAAAGCAAGAGAAATCACTTCTGCTGGAGCCATGGAGCTATGAAGACGTGTGTTACCTCAGCTCCAGTGGACCCTGCAGTGAATAGCCTTTCAAACTAGCCTACCCCCCTTCATTTTGCTCGGGTGAGGTGTCACGGAGCTCCGAGAACTGCGGGGCTTATCTGCATTTTGGATATGCGAATAGATGGCCTCAAAACCTGCGCGTAAGGATCGGGAGAAGGGGAAACTTGATTCTAAGATGGCGGTGGTAGTGGCTTCGGCCTCCCCTTCTCCGAGCTCGCCTAGCAGAGGTTACCACGGAGGTTCAGGCGGTGCTGGAGCACATGGTGGGCAAGGAGGTCCAACTGATTTGGGACAAATTAAAAGCCATGGACCAGTGTTTTACGGCGGTTACCAAAGAACTGCAGAAATACAGCAACGCATGGGTGCGGTGGAAAAATGTGATCCATGAGCTGACATCAGATTCACAAACCACAACCACGCATATCTTGGAGCTTGAAACCAGGTTGGAAGATCTTGAAAACAAGTCACCCCAGAATAGTCTGTGATTGGTGGGCCTTCCAGAATCGATACCTTCCCAGACTCTGTTGACCTTTTTGGAGACTTGGCTCGTGGTTACTTTGCAGCTCACTTCCTTGCCCGGCCGCCTGCGCATAGAAGAGCGCATTGGCTGGGCCAGCAGCACAAGGCCTTGGGTCAACTCAGGATTGTAATCTTCAAATTCCTTAATTATATGTATCTCTCTACTGTGCAGCCTAAAATACAATACATGAAACATAGCAAAACATTTATTTATTTATTTATTAGGGATTACCACCTTTTTAAAGGAGTTCATTCAAGGCAATAGACAATTACAGCACTAAAAAAATATTCAGATTACAATACAAAGTATGGCATAATGGATTTTCTTTGACGTCACCAACCTCGATGGACGGCTGAGCAGAGAGCTCCGATCTCCTACAGTAAAATACTCCCTTATTTGTGAGCTTTGGCACTGGAAAATTGGAGCGGATTACTTGCCTAGTGCAGGGTGATGGTGTGGAACACTCAGATGCCGTCAAAAAAAAAAATGAAGATGCAAAAATGCCGGAGCAGGGTTCAGAGAAGAGCGGCCTGCACCATGTGCGCAGAGCCTCCTGTGGACCAGTGCATGAGTCTGGCGAGAGTGCCTCGGAGGAGGAATCGGAACAGGGCGCTTTGCCGTGGCTACGGAGGCATGACTCGGAATTGGCAGCGGCAGCCACAAAAGCGGACTTGCAACAGTGGGCTTTGGAGATTAAAAGTGAAGTGGCTGGAGTGAAAGGTAAAATCAAGGATGCGGTCAAGGAAATCAGGAAAAATTTTGCGGACTTACCGGGCCGTGTGGAGGAAACAGAGCGGAGAGTAGGGGAGCAAGAGGACTTGATGCAAGAAGTGAGTGGCCAGGTTGAGGAAGCACCCAAGGAATTGCATGAGTGTCTGCTTTGACTTGAGGATCTAGAAAATAGATCCAGAAGATAAAATGTGCGCATCAGAGGGGTCCCTAATACTGAGGACTTTAGAGTGGTGCAGGAGTCTTTGGCTTCCTCTTCGCACCAGGGGAGGGAGACCCAATTACCCCACCTACCTTAAAAGTGGACAGAACGCATAGAACAATGGGGTCCCGGAGGAGTGAGCTGTCTTGAGATATTATTGCATGTCTGCACAACTTTACTGATAAAGAGCGGCTGGTGCGCAGAGCCCATGAACTGGGAGTTTTCCGGAGGCAGAGCCATAAAATTGAGATTTTTCACGCTGCATAAAAGGAGGGAGTTTCACCCTATTGTGGCAGTCTTGGATCAGAAAAACTTATGATACTGGTGGTTATTACTGTTTGGTCTTCTCATCACAATCAATGGCGTGCACATGTGAGTAACGACTGTGGCAGAGGTGGGGGACTACCTGCGTAAAGAGGGTCTGATGGCTGAGACAGTTTCAACTTCTGGAGTATCAGCGGCGCAGCAGCTGGAGAAGTATCGCTGGAGGGAGACGACTTCCCGATCCAGGGGAAAGAGGCATGGAGATCCAGGAGAAGAGATGGGGAAGGGGCATCTTACGGAGAGTGCTGCTACATGAGTTGGAGACTATAACCTGATGACTTTGAAATGCACATTGTAGCCAGAGCCTGGTGTGCTAACAGAATGACTATTGGCTGTAAGGTGTGAATGGGTGTGTGTAAGTTGTGGATATTTTGTTTGCAGGGGGCTTTGGGGGGAGTAAGTGAGAAGGAGATGAAGTATTCTGAGTCTGAAGAGGTCTGGGGATGTCACATGAAGTCATGGTGGTGGGGAGGAGTGAAGTGGAGAGAGGGAGGGGGGGAGCCCCAAGGAGCCTGGATGGGGCTTCATACTTTCTGGTAGGGAAGGGTTGTAGGGGTATGTAAGGGCTATGGGAGCAGTAAGTTGCAAGTGAGCAGTATGAATGTGAAGGGGCTGAATATGCCTCGCAAGAGACAGTTATTGTTGAAAGAAATGAAGTGTTTGCGTTTAGATGTTTGCTTTGTTCAAGAAACGCATTTGTTGAAATCTGGGGAAAAGATGATTCAGTACCAGGATTATCTAGTGTGGGTTTGGCATAATATGTTACATTATAATGTCAACACAATATGTGATAAAAACATTTTAATAGCATAGGGTGTAAGCAAAGAAGGAATGTATAGATAGAAGGGAGAGAGAGTAACGGAGGTTAGAAAATAAGGGACTAATTTGAAGAAAGTTGCATATGAGGTCAGACTGATACTTGAAAATTATCTCATCCAGGGTAAGAGTGGTTAAACATGTCCTGCTGTAGTATTTGCACTCCTTGTGTGTGTGACTAGCAAGTTAGTTACTTCTTCCATTAAAGGCCTGTGTGAAGAGCCATGTTTTCACCTGCTTCCTGAAATAGAGATACAGTAGTCTTGTGTTAAGCAAAGCCTTTCAAGGAGTGTGCTCCTTAGTATGGGGGCTACTCCAGAGAAGGCTCATTGGCAGGTATCACATCTTGCTCTCTCAAACTTCTCACTTGAAAAGTAGTTTTCCTCATAGCCCTCACATCAGCACACCAACTTCAAGCCCTTGTATCAGATCTTCCATATTACAATAGGAAGTCCTTTAAACACATCCAAAATTCCTCCCTAAAGTAGTTTCAATCTCAATCAATCCATTCTTTTTCATTTCCAAAGCCACATTCTTATCCTAGGGAAGCAGGCCTTCGTATCTTAGACTGCATACATACACTGGCATACTACCTGGATAACACTAAGCCACATAGAGGGTCCTCCAAGCTCTTTGTCATCTTTGATCCTAAAAGGCTAGGAATTGCTGTATCCAAAAGAACCATCTCCATTTGGATATCAGACTGTATCTCCTTTGCCTATACTCAGTCTGGGTGGACACTACAAGGCCGTGTGACAGTTCACAATGTACAGGCTATGGCTACATTGATGGCTCAATTTCACTCTGAATCTGTTGAAGAAATCTGCAAAGCAGCTACTTGGTCCTCATTCCATATGTTTACTTCTCATTACTTTTTAGTATACGACTCCAAAAGAGACAGTCAGTTTGTAGTTCTGTAAAATCTATTCTCTACTTAAAGCCAGCTTTCCCTCCAACCCTATAGGGTTTCGTCAGGCTTCTGTATATTCAGTTTTTAACTCTTCCAGAGATATGATCCTGGCATCTTGAGAGTCCCATGTGTGAGAATATTATACTGGCTTGTCCTTGTTTAAAGCAAAGATACTTACCTGTAGCAGGTATTCTTAAGGACAGCAGGCATTCTCATAACTCACCCGCCTCCCCTAGTTGGCTTCTTAGCTTTTTTTACTTAACTGATGGTCCTACGAGCCAACATTGGGCAGCTAGGCACCAGCATGTGTGCACTATAGGTACTGCCTAAAGATTTAAAATGATAGTGCACTTGTCATTGTCCATACTGGGTTCCATGGATGATGTCACCCACTTATGAGAATGCTGTATATGCCTGCTGTCCAAGGAGAACACCTGCTACAGGTAAGTATCTTTATAGGTTGTATACATATATGATTAATATAGTTACGTTCTTTGTGCTTCGTGCATTGGTTTTGACTTTGGTATATCATATATTCTTGCCTTAATTTAAATAATGTACTAAAAAAAAGGTATTAAAAATAATTTGTTAATTATCTCTTTAAGGCCACTCCATGCCCAAAGGAACCAAATAAGGAAATGATTAATGATGGAGCCTCTTGGACAATCATTAGCACCGATAAAGCAGAATACACATTTTACGAAGGGATGGGACCTGTTCATGCACCAGTAACACCTGTGCCTGTAGTAGAAAGTCTTCAAGTAAGTTTGATACATGTATTTTCTATTACCAAAATTAGCTTGAAAGTTATACAAACTAGTGCTAAATTTAAATTAGTCATTCATTGGTCTATGCATCTAGGAGATATTTTAGTTCCAATTAAAACCACAAAGTAACATAGGATATAGACGAAAGGTGTCAAAACTGCAGTCCTGTATAGGTGCATGTATTATTTCTTTTCTATGCAAATATACTGTATCTAGGATTGCTTTTACTAATAGGCAAAGGGGGAAGCTACCTCAGGCCCATCTTATCAGGGAGCCAACTCCATTCCAGCATCTTCCTTCCCATACTCCAATGCAGCTGCTTCCAAGGGATAAAAAGTAGCTTAAAGTCATGGAGCCACCATCATGTTATGCTACTGTTGCCTCTGCTGGCCCACCCCTTCTGAATTCACTTCCTGTTTCTGAGGGCCAGAACCAGCAGAGCCAACAGTGGTGTGGACTGATGGTGGCTCCATTCATTTATGCCTCTCACTTTTTAATCCTAATGAAGTAATATAAGCTGTGCTATTGAACTGGGGGCTGAGGATTATTCACAAAGATTTGCCTAGGGCCCCTTAAGTAGTAAGCATGACCCTAAATGTATCTTGTACATGTTCATTAGGGATATCCTGAAAATCAGATTAGTTTGTGGTCCTCTAGGATTACAGTTTGGTACTACTGATATAGACTGAAAAGATTTCAATATATTAGGGTTTTTCCAGTGCAAAATGGATGGTATGCTGAACCAAGGATCTTCCATCTGCTCCCACGAGTCCGTTGCGAGAGGTACTGATTGCTGCTTTCAGCGCCTCCTCCTCCTCCTCCCTGCTCTCTGCCACCTCCAGTCAGTTATTTCTTCTGAAAGCAAGTTTGTAGGAGCAACTTTGATCTGCTTTATTTTCTTTTTTGTTTTCTGCAAGTTTTTTTTGTAGTTTTTCACAGGACTTCATGTTCCAGTACAGCTCCAGTGACTGCCTAGCCTGCATGAGAAGAGCAGACTTGGGTCTGAAGCTGTGACAGATGGATCCTGCGGGAATCTGTTCAGCCAGCCTGCTTGAACTGTGGAGCTAGGAGTTTCCCCCTACTGTTTGCTCACTCCTTGACTTGATCAGAAGTGCTAGCTCAGGCTCTACGGACACTAAGGGCCTGATTCTCTAAAAGTGCGTCCTGATTTTAGGCAGCTGTAGGCGTCCTACAGCTGTCTAATCAGCCAATCGGGATGCACGTTTTTTAAAAAAAATGCTCCCCAGGCAGGCCGCCTATATTGAAGGCGAGGCCCGCAAGACACCTAGGCCCTGATTCTGAATAGGACGCCCGGGAGAGGTGTCCTATTCAGAATCGGCCTAAACTAAACCCCGATTCTGTAACCGGCGTCCATGTTACAGACGCGGGTTAGAGAAACGGGTTAGATTAGACACGGCCCGCTACACTTATCGCAAGGGATCTCTCTGCCGCTTTAAGTATAGCGGGCCGCGGCCCCCTGACCAGGAGGGTGCCCAAACCCTCTGCCCGAAGACGCACCCCCCCCCCCCACTACCGACCGCCCCCCCGACACTATCGACCACCCCCCCGACACTATCGACCGCCCCCCCCCCGACATTACCGATCTCCCCCCCCCCCCCGACATTACCGATCTCCCCCCCCCCCGACAATATCGATAGCTGGCAGGAGGGTGCCCAATCCCTCCTGCCCGAAGACGCACTCCCCCCCCGGCGCTAACAACCCCCAAACCTCCACTCCACCAAACCTGTTCTTAGATGGGTCTTGCACGTCTTGAGCCGGCAGGCACGCCTCGTCGAAATGAAGCGGGCCCGCCCCTTCCCGGCCCATCCCGCCGAAGCCTAAGGCCTGATTGGCCCAGGCTCTAGAAGCCTGGACCAATCAGGCCTTAGGCATAGCGGGTCCGCCCACCCCCACTTAATCTAAGGCCTGATGGGGATGGGCAGACCCGCTATGCCTAAGGCCTGATTGGTCCAATCAGGCCTTAGGCTTCGGCGGGATGGGCCGGGAAGGGGCGGGCCCGCTTCATTTCGACGAGGCGTGCCTGCCGGCTCAAGACGTGCAAGACCCATCTAAGAACAGGTTTGGTGGAGTGGAGGTTTGGGGGTTGTTAGCGCCGGGGGGGGTGCGTCTTTGGGCAGGAGGGATTGGGCACCCTCCTGCCAACTATCGATATTGTCGGGGGGGGGGAGATCGGTAATGTCGGGGGGGGGCGGTCAATAGTGTCGGGGGGGCGGTCGGTAGTGGGGGGGGTGCGTCTTTGGGGCAGAGGGTTTGGGCACCCTCCTGGTCAGGGGGCTGCGGCCCGCTATACTTATAGCGGCAGAGAGATCCCTTGCCGCGATAAGTATAGCGGCCGTGTCTACTTACAATGTAGGCCAGCATTTTGCTGGCCTACATTTTAAGCTTCTCCTCTACTAGGGAGACGCGTAGAGCCGCCTAGGTTCAGCCTAAGGCCCTTAGACGAGCTTAGGCATCTTGCGGGTCTCCCTAGGCTCCTGGAGGCGCCTTCAGGCTTGCCTGGGGAGCATTTTTTTTTTTTAAAACGTGCATCCCGATTGGCTGATTAGACAGCTGTAGGACGCCTAAAATCGGGATGCACTTTGGAGAATCAGGGCCTAATTGCATTTCTTCAGAGTTCACACAGTGTCTGCTTCATTTTCCTCCCCCCTCCTCGTGGCATCTGGATCCTGATCCAGGGGGTTGAGGCTCAGTTTGGCAGTGGCCCGACTGGCAACTGAAGATTCAGAAGAGGCAGCTTTCCTAGTGGCAAAGGTTCTCTCCGGTTTCCAGCTACCCTTTAGAAAAGCTGAGGTGGGCTGCAGCACTTCTTTTCAGCATCTGGTCTATGAGTAGGACTGTCACAGTCCACAGAGCAATTTGGATGGGGGTCTGAATTGTTGTTTTTGAAGGTTTTATTTGATGTAGCCTTGTTCCCCAACCACAAAATCCTAAAATCACTGGTTTTGGCTGTCCTCCAATGAAATTGCAGCTGTTTTTTTCTGCGGGAAATCCTGGTTGCAGCCATCTTGGTTTTTTCCCAATTTGAATTTGAAGTTCTCAGACTTCCTTAAAAAGCCTCGTTTTCAAATCTGACCACTAGGGATGGTGTCCTCAAGCTCCAATTTCATGAATTCATGTGAAATTTGCTCTGGTTGGGCACCAGAAGAATGCCCTTGTGCTAGATGGGGAGGTTGGGACGGTTGGCGGACGATTTTTAGTCTCTCAGCGCCAGCACCTAGTAAGGACACTGATGACCCCAAATTGAAAAGAAAGCACTCTAACCCTCCTCTTCAAGGGGGCTCTTGGTCCTCTATGCTCCTTACAACTGACTTTTTAAACTTGCTCTGGGATGCCTATGTTGGCACTAATGCACCTTCTTGATCAGCTGGAATGCAACCTGCTGTGCAGCCCTCTGATGGTCCCGCATCTGAAGGCCTGCATCTCCTCTGAACTCCAACAGGTGGTCACCGAGGAGATGATCTGGACACTTTGCCTTTTTCCCAGAGTGAAATCTCAGTTAAGGATAATGTGGTTTTGAATGAAGTAAGCCAGGGAATAAGTGCTGCTGTAGACCAGGGCGAGGGCCCCTCCATTCACAGGCTGTTCAACTCTACAGCCCTGACAGACCTCCTTATTGAGTCTCTGAAAGAGCTCAAAACTAAAGTGGACTCTTTAGTGGCTCAGGTGACAAAACACACATCCCTACCCAATGAGGGAAGAGTTGTGCTCAAGGATCAGCAAGATCACAGGCTAGACATATTGCTAAAAAGGCAGTTTGAGGCCTTCACACTGGTGATTAAGGCTGCTGCGGCAGCCTGCGTTGTTGCTTGAACATATCATTCTAAATTGCGTGACTCATGAGGAACGTCTTCAGAGCCCCTGTCCCAGCTGTTGCTGGTGGGGGTGGATTATATGGCTGATGCTCTGTATGATCTGATTAGGGTAGTGGGCAAGGTCTCTGCTTATTCTGTGTCTGCCTGCTGCATCTTGTGGATCAGACATGGGACTCCACATTTAAAGCCACGCTCAGCAGGCTTCCGCAGCAATATTCTATTCGGCCAGGGGTTAGATGATCTCATGCCTAGAGTGTCCGGGACCACCATCTGAAATCACTTCCGGACAGCAGACCTCTAGCTGCGAAAGGGCAATCCCGTGGGTCCTTTTGAAGCTCAAGCCATTCATGCCTTTTCTCCTGTGGATTCTCTTCTTAGAGATCCCTTCAGAGCTCATGACAGAGGTTCACCAGGGCTAGGTCGGAGGCAGGCTGCAAGACTTCCTGGAGGCATGGAAAGCTATCATGTCTGAGAAGTGGGTTCTAGAGGTTATCAGGGATGGCTACAAGTTAGAGTTATCCTGTCCCCTCTCTGACCATCTCATTGCTCGATATCCAGGTGACCAAAAGGGTGCCAGAAGCAGACTCTGTTTCCAGAAGATACTCCATATACTTTGTTGTGCCCAAGAAAGGCTCCAAGAATTGGAGGCCGATCCTGGACCTCAAGTACGTCAGCACAGCTCTCAAAGTGCCTCATTTTCAGATGGAGACGCTTATGTCAGTCATTGCCTCTATACAGCCAGGGGAATTTCTGCCAGCTTTGGACCTGACAGAGCTGTATCTACACATCTCCATCTTTGCGGATCACAAGCACTTCCTGCAATTTCATATCCTGAAACAGCATTTTCAGTTCACGGCTCTGCCCTTCGGGCTTGCTACTGTGCCACAGACCTTCACCTAGATGATAATAATAATAATAATTTTATTTTTATATACCGCCATACCGAAAAAGTTCTAGGCGGTTCACAACAAGATGAGCTAATACATGGGATACAGATAAAATACAAATTAGAATAATGAACTTAAAAAAAGATAAAGACAGAAAGCATTTACAATATAATGCAGAAAATAAAACGACAGGTTAAAATTGGGAAAGCATTGTTGACAGTTTAAAAAGAACTGTTAAATGCCAGCCAGACAGGCGATAAAATACCGGCATGGCAGGTAAAGAAGTAATACATAGAACAGATAAAATACATCAAGTTGAATATAAGGAACTTGATTGAAAAAATGAAGCAGAATGCATTAAGATACCAGCCTATCATAGAGTTGAGTCTTTAACAATTTTCTAAAATCAAGATAGGAAGAGACCTCTAACATAATTTTTCAAGCCATACATTCAATTTAGCAGCTTGAATGAGAGGGTTCTCTCAAGGAACTTCTTATAACGACAGGATTTTATGGAGGGATATGAAAACAAGTGCACTCTACGTGTGGTCTTTTTGGCGTGACTCAAAGAAAAATGAGACACAAGATAACCTGGTAACAAACCCGAAACTGATTTATAACAAATGCAAGAAAATTTAAACAGAATTCTCGACTATCGGCAACCAACGGAGTTTCAAATAAAAAGGAGTGATATGCTCCCATTTTTTAAAACCAAAAATGAGGCAAACGGCAGTATTCTCAATCACACTCAATTTTTTGAAAATTTTCTTGAAAGCACCTAGCTATATAATGTTACAGTAATCAAGAATACTTAAGATAGAAGACTATAGAACAGTATCTTAAATATTCTTGATTTTTCAACTTCACAGACGCTGCAGCGGCTCGGCCTATTAGGTCCGTGTGCAGGCTCCTCTCGCGGTTAATGGAGGGAGAGGGAATACTGCGGCTGCTGCACAGGGAAGTAGGGAAGGAGATAGGGAGAAAGGGACGGTCTGATGTCGCCCTCGCCTTCTGTTTTGCTGAAAAATTCACCACCCTCGGCTGCAATTCAGAAACATTACGCCGGGGGAGGAGGGGGGAGAACCGCGGCAGATTGAAAGCAGGAAGGGGAGCCACGGACAACGTTCCTGAATCACAGCTGAGGCCAGCGGATTTTTCAGCGACACAGAAGGTGAAGGCAATATCGAATGGAATGGAGAGAAGAGGGAGAACATGTTGGGCCTAGGAAATTCCATGGATTAACTTTTTTTTAATTTTTATAAAGTGCAAAGGGGGAGAGTATTAAAAGAAGTGCCAGACTGGGCATGGGGGACAGCTTTTGGGGCCAGGAACAGATGAGAGAGAGAGATGGTAGGTAATGGTCTGAAGGGAGAGAAGCTGGATCTGGGGAAAGAGATACTTGAAGGGAGGACTATTGGGGAGAGATGGTGGATCTGGGGGAGGGAAGTTGGACCTAGGGATGGAAGGGAGGGAGAAATGTTAGATCTGGGGGTGGAAAGGGAAGAGAGATGCAGCATCTCTTTTTTTCCCTCCATCTTATTGTTCAGCATCAAGGGGGGAAGGAAGAAGAACAACAGAAAATGGAGGAAAAAAGAATCCATGGGAGGGCAGAGAGCTGGGATAAGAAGATGCTAGGGGATGAAGAGAAAGGGACAGGGAGATATAGACTGACCAGTGGAGAGAGGGAGGGGTATTCTGAAAGTGGTGAGCCATTTGTATGAGGTCAAAAGAGAGATGACAAGATGAATGAGAGTATGGAGAGAAACAGAAAGAAACACAGACATATATTCTACCGCCAGCGGGAGGAAGGGAGACAGAAATAAAAGAAGAAAAACACAGGGACAGCGAGAGACACAGAAAGACAGACAGACAAAGGGGGCCAGGGATAGAGACAGACAGAAAGAAAGACAGCAGGACAGAGAGAGAGACACGGAAATAAAAACAGACAGACAGACATATTCTAGCACCCGTTAATGTAACGGGCTAAAATACTAGTATATTTATATTTTCCCACTTTCACCATTTTTGAAATTTGTAAATGCAAAGTGATACACATTTGGAAGAATAATCCAAATCATAGTTACCTGATGCTAGGGTCCACGTTAGAATTCAGCACCCCAAAAAGATCTATGTATCATTGTAGATACTATGCTGGCTATGGCAAAAAAAAAAAAAAAAAAAGCAAATAGGATGCTAAGAATTATCAGGAAAGGGATAGTAAATAAGACCGAGAATATTATAGTGCCTCTGAATTGCTCCATGGTACATCCTCACCTTGAGTATTGCATACAGTTTTGGTCATTGTATCTCAGAAAAGATATAGCAGAATTAGAAAAGGTTCAAAGAAGAACACCAAAATGATAAAGGTGTTGGAACTCCTTTCATATGAAGAAAGACTAAAGAGGTTGAGGCTCTTCAGCTTGGAAAAGAGGCACTTAAGAGGGGATATTGAGGTCTTCAAAATCCTGAGTGGTGTAGAACAGGTAAGAGTGAATCAATTTTTCACTCTTTCAAAATTACAAAACCAGGGGACATGTAATGAAATTATATGGGAATACTTTTAATACAAATGGAAGGAAATATTTTTTTACTCAAAGAATAGTTAAGCTCTGGAATTTGTTGCTTGAGGAGGTGGTTACAGCAGTTAGCATAGCTAGGTTTAAGAAAGGTTTGGACAAGTTCCTCGAGGAGAAAAGTCCATAGTCTGCTTTTGAGACAAACATAGGGGAAGCCAAAGGTTACCATATGGCTCTTGTAAAAAAAGGACAGATTGACATCCGGGTTTTACCTCCATTGAAAGCAGTGGAAGTAAGGAGGACAGATTGATACATCTGGGTTTTATTTCCATGAAAGTAAAACCCAGTTGTCTCAATTTGTCCTCCTTTTTCTGCAGCCATATGGTAACCCAAGGGAAAGCCACTGCTTGCCCTGGATTGGTAGCACGGAATGTTGCTATTATTTGGGTTTCTGGATTGGACACTGTTGGAAACAGGAGACTGGGTTAGATGGACTGTTGGTCTGACCCAGTATAGCTGTTCTTATTGTTCTAAATCAGTAGTTTCCAATCCTGTCCTAGAGGACCACCACCAGCCAGTCATGATTTTGGGATAGCCTTAATGAATTTGCATGATTTGCATATAATTGAGGTGACAGGCATTCAAATGTATGTGTCTCATGGAAATTCATTATGGCTATCCTGAAGACCTGACTGTTTGGTGGTCCTCCAGGGCACAGTTGGGAACCACTTTTCTAAAACCATGTTAAATATTTAGGTTTCTTGCATTAACCTAGCTTATTATGCATTTATACTTATTTGAACTACAGAAAACCTATATTTTTACATAATACATAAATTTTAAATTGAAATGAAATTTAAATTGAAATGAAATTTTAAATGAAATGACATTGTGTTTATACTGCTCTGTAAGTTTTGAAAAGTACGTTTTGTTTAGTATTTTTATACATTGTAGATACTTTTCTGTGTTATAGAATTTTGTGTAAATACTTTTACAAAACTTTGAGATTTTTATTTTTGTTCTTTGTGCAATTCTAATTCTTTCAGTTGAATGGTGGTGGGGATGTAGCAATGCTAGAACTTACAGGACAAAATTTCACTCCAAATTTACGTGTTTGGTTTGGGGATGTGGAAGCGGAAACCATGTACAGGTACAGTGCTGATTTTGCAGTTCTAAATTTTAACACACCATTGTTTAATTGTTTTTGTGCAAGTGTTTACCTAATCCAAAATCCACTAATATTACAAATTTGCAAACAGTGCCAACAGTTTTTATTACTCGTAGCTGTGTAAAAAAAAAAAAAGTGGTCAGTAAAGAATATAATTTTTTCATCATTTATACTTGTATAGTTTCAGTTGTAATATGTCTTCATGTCATATCAAAACAAATGTTAGAATAAAACAGTTGCAAGAAATAGTAGTCTTACAAAAATTTCAAAATAAGACAATCAAAAAGAAGGAGAAAGGATCACATGAAGCAACTGAAGAGGCATGAGGCTAATTTTTGCCATATACATTAAGAAAGAAAAAATGGAAGTTACCAGAAGATACAAAATAGTAGTGAGATAACATTGTAAGCAGGTCATTTCCTAGTCTCTGAAGCCTTCCTAAGCTACTTTGAGTAGTGAAGAGCAGCAGCAAAATCAATATACAGTACATCCCAGTGTCAAACAATATTTACAAGGAAACAAAAAAATGAAACATTACAAAACCCACCACTTAAGAATTCAGATTGCAACCATTTTTTGTCTCTCCTGAGTGACTCTGGAAAAGGCAGGAACCAATCTTTTTTTTTTTTTTTAAATTTTATTATTTTAAAAACTACAACAGTGTAGTACATTTGATTGAATACAGAAAAATATTACAGAGATTACACCATGTTATACAATTAGTATATAGAACCATAACTTTACCCACCCATCTATCAATTATTAATAATACAAGACAACTTTATTTATTACATTGATATGAAGAATTTATATTAATTTCTCAATTACCTCTCCCTCCCCCATCCCGGATGTGTAAGGAAAAACTTAAAGAAAAATACATAAACCATTAATGTGAAGCAGCAAATAAAGCCAATGGACTCCATACTTTGTTAAATGAAACACTTGACCCCAAACATTCTGCATTCATTCTCTCATATTTGTTTGTATTACATACATTTGTCCACCAAAATGTGTAGTTTAATCTATAATGGCTTTTCCAATTTTTCGTGATCAATTGAATAGCTATTCCAGTCAGAACCAATCTAAACTTAAGAAAAACTTCAAAATCCAATTTCTTTCAAATTCCAGGGTAAATGTAACGATTAAGGTTGCTCTAGGCAGGACATTCTCTTGTAAAGTTTCTGAAAACATGGTTAGATCAAGAATGACAGTACACTTCTCCCTCCGTATTCACTGTGATAGGAGATTAACAGAACCACAAATACTGAAAAACAATGAATAACTTTTTCATATGTTATTTGCTGTTTCTATTAAAAACCATCATGAATATGGTGAAACCGTGAATAAAATGGTGGGACACCTGGCCTGTTTCTAAAGGAGAGGCAAAACACGGTGAAGAAAGTGCTGGGAATCAGCGATTTTCTCTGTAAATGCTTGGAATGAGTGATTTCTCTATGCAAGCTGATGTAATTTGGGGGAAGGAGCCAGCAAGCTAAAAACCGTGAATAATCAAAACCGCAAATGCTGAAAGCACGAATACGGAGGGAAAAGTATAGATAAATCTAGCACCAAATGCTGAGGATGAAGTCCTTGGAATCTACATAGGACTTTCTGAAAAGCAGGGGGATTAGCATCCTTAGACACCCGTAGTATCTCCAAACAAAGAGCCAGATACTCAAAAGCTTTCCGTGGCAGTAAGAGTTGTAGCAAACACCAAGCATCTTATGGTAATGCATTACAAGGAGCTTACTCGAGGAGTGTAGAGAGAGGGGAGACATGATTGAGACGTTCAAATATGTCATGGGCCCTATTGAGGTAGAAGAGGATATCTTCTTTCTTAAAGGACCTACGGCGACAAGAGGACATCTTCTATGTTTCAGTGTAATGCACAGCAAAGAAATGTGTTGTTTCCCATGCAAACTTTAGCAACAGGGTCTGAGCTATCATAGCCTTACTTCAGACCCCCCCACCCGAGCAAGAAAATTCCTCCCACCAATGTCCCTCCTCCTGCCAAGTTCTCCAACACCAAAGAAACACCTAGTGGTCTAGTGGGACCCCATGTTCCCGAGACCCTACTGACAACCCTTCCAACACCCTGTACCATAGAAAAGTTCAGCAGAAGGGATTGCCACTCCCTCTTGCCTCAGGCCTGCTTCTTCAAAATGGCAGCCTACCCCTGCCCAGAGCATCTTGGGATGGAGTGGGAGGGGCCTAATACCATAGGCCAGTGGTTCTTAACCCTGTCCTGGGGGACCCCAGCCAGTCAGGTTTTCAGGATATTCCTAATGAATGTACATGCGAGAGATTTGCATATAATGGAGGAGACAGCCATGCAAATATATCTCATTCATATTCATTAAATATAATATAACTAGACAGGTTTTTTAATTTAAATATACTGTAGGCTTCAATGCTAAGAAATGTAAGGTCATGCACCTCAGAAGCGGAAATCCATGCAGGACGTACTTCTTGAACAGAGAAACTTTAACTAGGACTTCAGCAGAACGAGATTTAGGAGTAATCATCAGTGCAGACATGAAAACTGCCAATCAAGTGGAGAAGGCTTCATCTAAGGCAAGGCAGATATTGGGTTGTATCAATAGAAGTTTCGTCAGCCGAAAGCCTGAAGTCATAATGCCGTTGTACAGGGCCATGGTGAGACCTCATCTGGAGTACTGTGTGCAATTCTGGAGGTCACATTACAGTAAAGATGTGCGCAGAATTGAATCGGTTCAGTGGATGGCCACCAGGATGATCTCGGGGCTCAAGGGTCTCTCGTATGAAGAGAGACTGAACAAATTGCAGCTCTACACTCTCGAGGAACGTAGGGAGAGGGGAGACATGATCGAAACACTTAAATACCTCACGGGACGTGTCGAAGTGGAAGATGATATTTTCTTTCTCAAGGGACCCTCGGCCACAAGAGGGCACCCGCTCAAACTCAGGGGCGGAAAATTTCATGGCGACACCAGAAAGTATTTCTTCACAGAGAGAGTGGTTGATCATTGGAACAAGCTTCCAGTGCAGGTGATCGAGGCAGACAGCGTGCCAGACTTTAAGAATAAATGGGATACCCATGTGGGATCCCTACGAGGGTCAAGATAAGAAAATTGGGTCATTAGGGCATAGACAGGGGGTGGATAAGCAGAGTGGGCAGACTTGATGGGCTGTAGCCCTTTTCTGCCGTCATCTTCTATGTTTCTATGTATTTTTTATTAAATAACACAAATCTTAACACTATATTATACATTAAACATAAATGAATCCATATTGCAGTTTCAGTTACTAAAATCTGTATTATCCCACAGTACAATGGAAGAAAACCTGGAGCTTATACTCAGTCCATCCACAAGCCTTTTCTGATGAACATAAAGCTGTTCCATAGTCTGTATGTATTATTTCATTTCTCCAGTATTCTCCAATGTTCCAACAAGCATATATTGATTTTTAGACAAAGCTGTTATAATGCCTTCTCACTCCAATTCAGACTATGTCCAGCCAGCCTAACATAGCACCACATTTCGCTATTACAGCGTATTCAGAGCTGAAACTGTTGCAAGTTTTCAACTTCTTTACTGATTCATTTCATTATAAATTAGCAACTGTATGGGTTCACAAGCCCACTCTCCTCTCAGTTTCTATCCTGTCTGAGGGGAGAGTGGGCTTGTGAACCCATGTAGTTGCTAATCTATAATGAAATGAAGCAGTAAAGAAGTTGAAAACCTGCCACAGTTTCAGCTCCTGAAGACGCTGTAATAGCGAAACGTGGTGCTATGTTAGGCTGGCTGGACATAGTCTGAATTGGAGTGAGAAGGCATTATAACAGCTTTGTTTAAGAATCAATATATGCTTGTTGGACATTGGAGAATATTGGAGAAATGAAATAATACACATAGACTATGAAGTGGAACAGCTTTATTTTCATCAGAAAAGGCTTGTGAATGGACTGAGTACAAGTTCCAGGTTTACATCCACTGTATTGTGGGATAATACAGATTTTAGTAACTTGAAGTGCAATATGGATTCATTTATATTTAATGTATATTTAAATAAAAAACCTGTCTAGTTATAGTATATGTATTAAACACTTTTTGAGATAGGTAATTTGGTTAATTGTACCCTGCTTTGTAATGCATATTCATTAGGGATATTCTGAAAACCCCACTTGCTGGGGGTCCCCATGAAAGGGTTGAGAACCATTGCCATAGGCCTAATACCATTAACCTAATAATATAGGCCCCTCCCAGTGCATACCATTTGGCCATTTGTATGTTTATTAGGCCAATGGTATGCACTGGGAGGGGCCTAATACCATAGGCACTGGCAGGGGCCTACTACTACTACTTATCACTTATATAGCACTGAAAGGCATACGCAGTGCTGTACATTTTGACACTTATAAATGGTACCTGCTCAGAAGAGCTTACAATCTAACTTGTACAGTCAGACATGACATATAGAGTTGGGGATGACATATAGGTGAGAGGAGTTAGGAGTCAAAAGAACTCTCAAAGCGGTTGGCTTTTAACTGAGCCTTGAACGCTACCTGAGACGAAGCCCACCGTAGGGATTTGGGCAGCTTGCTCCAAGCATACGGTACAGCAAAGCAGAAGGGACGGAGTCTGGAGTTGGCAGGTGAAGAGAAGGACAAAGATAGGAGGAACTTATCAGCTGGGTGGCACTCATGGGAGGGGTGATCATAGGGAGAGATAAGTGAAGAGAGAGAGAGCGAGGGGCAACTGAGCTCAGTAAGAGGAGTTTGAATTGTATTCGGAAACAGATGGGAAGTCAATGAAGTGACTTTAGGAGAGGGGCAACATGAGTATAGCGACTCCTGAAATATAAGTTGTGCAGCTGAATTCTGGACAGATTGGAGGGAAGCGAGATGGCTAAGCAGAAGGCCTGAGAGTAGCGAGTTGAAGTAGTCTAAGCGTGAGGTGATGAGGGCGTGGATAAATATTTTAGTAGTGTGCTCAGAGAGGAAGGGTCGGATTTTGGTAATATTATATTACCATTGGCCAATTGTATGGTTATTATACCAATGATATGCACTGGAAGGGGCCTGTGGAATTAGGCTAATGGTATTATGCCCCTCCCATTGCATCCCAGGATGCTTCAGGCGGGGTGTGCCACCATTTTGAAGAGGCAGGCCTGAGGCAGGAGAGTGAGCATCCCTCCTGTTGAATCTTTCTATGACAATATACAGAATGTTGGGGGAGATCTCAGCCCATAAGGCCGGGTGGGGGCGAGTGTCTTGGAGCCAGCCCACTAGGCCAGTGTTCTTCAACCTTTTGACGCCTATGGACCGGCGGAAATAAAATATTTTGTGGACCGGCACAAATCCGCAGACCAGCAGTTGAACACTGGGCTAAGTTTGTGTGATTCCTATTGAGTCTAGTATTTGTAGGAGGATGTCATCGTCTACCAGGTCAAAAGCTGCGGAGAGATCTAGTTGAATAATCAGCATTTTTTTTCCTGTGCTGAGGTGTTATCTAGCAGTGTCTATGAGTGATCCTAGCAAGGTCTCAGTGTTGTAGTTGGTTCTGAAGACAGATTGTGTTGAGTGGAGTAAGTTGTGGTTTTCTAGGTATAAGGTTAGGATTTTAGCTACGAGGCCTTCCATTAGTTTGACATAAAGTGGTAAGCTATGGGTCTGTAGTTGGAGATTGATCTTTGGGGTCTTTTAGGATTGGAGTGATGGCGATTTTGCTGAGGTCTTGTGGGAAGAGGCCGTCTGTGAGTAAAGTTTGTATTCATTGCATAAGGAGGGTGCGAAATAGTGTACTGGAGGTTTTTAATAGGAATGGTAGGCATTGGTTGAGGTCATAGGCTGCGTGGCTGTATTTATTATAGAGTTTGTTTAGGACTGACCATTGTATAGGGAAGTGGGACCAGGTTCTCTCTGCTGTAACTGATTCTTTCTCTGTGAGGGGTGTTGTGATCTCTTCAAGGTGTGTAGATGTTCCACTGAAAGTGGACCCGATAGTTGCGATTTTGTGTTTGAAGAATGTCGCTAAAAGGGTGGCTGAGGGCGGGGGGGTGTCATTATCAGTTAGGTAGGGTTTGGTGTCTGTGAGTTCTTTTAGTAGTTGGAAGAGCTTTTTTGTGTCTTGGGATTCTTCTCCTATTTGTTTTGTGTAGTATGTCTT
Organism: Geotrypetes seraphini; assembly: GCF_902459505.1. Classification (NCBI taxonomy): domain Eukaryota; kingdom Metazoa; phylum Chordata; class Amphibia; order Gymnophiona; family Dermophiidae; genus Geotrypetes; species Geotrypetes seraphini. Next base: position 236,893,462 of record NC_047084.1, on the reverse strand, counting down.
TCTTTTTTCTTTCAGTTTTTGTTTGTATTTTTGGTTTAATTTTCTCCATGCTGTTTTTGTGGAATCTTGACTGGTTTTTCTCCATTTTCTTTCTAGTTGTCTGCATTGTCTTTTGAGCAGGAGTAATTCGTTGTCGAACCATTTGTTTGATTTCCTATAGATTCTGGTTTTTGTTTGTTATGGGGCTAGCTCATCTAGGGTTGAGCTTAGATGGCTCCATTGTGAGATGAAGTCTTTGGGGTTATAGTCTTGGATTATGGCGTCTGTTTTAGTCCAGAATATGGTGGGGTCAATATATTTACGTGAGTTGTAAGTTATTTTTTGTGTGATTGGTTTGTTTTTGTTTTTAGTCCATTTGATATTGAAGGAGTAATAATGATCTGACCAGAGGGAACAGTGCCAGTTTCAATTTAATGTGTTAATCTCTGGTTGCTTGGGCTGTTGGGACATGTAGGCTGCAATGTCGAGTTGGTGACCTTTTTCATGTGTGGCTTGAGGCTCTAGTATCCTGTATGTTAAGGCTTCGAGGTATGATAATAAGGTTTCCACTTGTTTGGAGGTTTGGTTTTCGAGGTAGAGGTTTAGGTGTATGTATGGATGATAGGTGGTATATTTGAAACTTATTTTGGATGTGGGGTAAATTTAAAAATAATTCCAATTCCATTCCCGATCCCCACCCTCCTCCCCGTACTTTTAACGGAGCAGGAAGGGTGCTCAATCTCTCCTGCTCCAATGCCTTCTGCAACAAGTCTGAGGTCTTAGGCCCTGATTGGCTCAGGCATCTCGGGCTCCTCCCTACTGATTTCAACCACAAACTACAAAACCTTCAAAAAAAGAAACAAAAATCCTACTATTCAAAAAATACATAAAACCAAACTAACACACCTAGATCTACCTCAAACATCACGTGCAGTACACTCCATTCTTTAACAAATTAGAAAATATCCAGACAGCTCCTTATGTACTTCTAAATGTCCTGACAATTGATATGTAATCCTCCTTGAACCGCAAGGTAATGGTGGAATAGAAATCACTAATGTAATGTAATATTGTATACCACTGAAAAGTATGCATGCATTCATAAGGTACAGTATATTGAGATTGGGACACAAACACCAAAGTTCTCATGTGTAAAGTTCTTAAAAATAGACTTTTAGGACAGTTGTTAAAGGGCCAAACTAGAAGCCTCTTAAATCCACAGCAAATGTAGATACAAGGAAGAGTGAACTAAAGAGGAGTGGATCCCATTCAAATGTGTAAATTAGTTCTTTATTCAAAAATCCAACTAAAAAAGTCTTTAAAAATACCCAATGTGGCTCACTCTTCCTTGCATTGACAGTTATTAAAGTACAGAAACTCGTATTGAAAGTTTAAACATATTCATGTAATGTGTTCTGAGAATAATTTATATCCCTTTTAAAAAAAATTTTGTCTTTTTTTTTTTTTTTTTTTTAGATGTGCAGAAAGCATGTTATGTGTGGTTCCTGACATTTCTGCATTCCGAGAGGGCTGGAGATGGGTCCGTCAGCCTGTCCAAGTCCCAGTAACATTAGTTCGCAATGATGGTATAATCTACTCTACCAGCCTTACCTTCACTTACACACCAGAGCCAGGGCCACGACCACATTGCAGTGCTGCTGGTGCTATCCTTCGAGCCAACTCAAGTCTCATGACTTCAAATGAGTCTAACAGCAATAGCGAGGGAAGTTACACATCTGTCAGCACAAACTCGACAAATGTCACATCTACAGCAACTGTAGTATCCTAACTGTGGGCCTGTCTTTGAACTTAAATGACTCTCAAGTGCTACAGACAAGAAACATGAACAGATTTGTCTTTGTGGTTTCATGTGAAAATGACTTTCCATTCTAGTTGAAATCACTTGAACCTTGTTACCTGCAAGTGCCCAGTGAAAATGGAAGCCACAATAATAATTCAACAAAAAAAGACATCAGATGGATATGTATAAACTGTATCAAAAATCTATTTTTTAGCTTTTTTTTTTAAGGGCAAGAAATAGAAATGTGGCTGGGATAAAGTAAAAATAGAAAGCATGAACTTAACATAGTTTTTATGGACCAAGGAACTTGTATAAGCTTTAGTAAAAGGTACATTTTCACCATACCTTTTTTGTATCACAACATATAGTACACTTTTGTTACCAAATAGTTTCTATTTTTTTTCTCTGAAGTATATTCAGGTTCCAGGCCTGACCATGCTTGTATAATCTATTTACCATACTCTTCCAGGTTAAAAATTCTATATTTTTGGTCTGTGGCTGGAACTGTTCCTTTTTTTTAAACTGAAGTCTTGTGACTTTTTTTATAAGCTGAAATTTTTTTTATTTCAGCGATTAGAACCTTGTAAAGGCCAGCATATTTTTTTTAAGATTATATGAAGTCTGTGCAAAAGCTTTAAACAATGCCTCTGCCTTGCCTGCAATACATGCAATGTATGTTAATCTTTTTTTCTATTGCTCTGTTTCCAGTCCTTGTCAGAAGTAATGTTTGTTTTCTTAGGGGGTAGGGGGGAAGAGGTTATTGTTCTTTTTTAAATATATTTATAGTCCTAACTCATGAGGTTCTTAATGTACCTGAATTCAAAAACATGGCATTTAAACAATCACGTTCATGACTGCTCTTCACGTTGCAGCTACCCTGAGTGTTTGAATGTTTCATCGTAAATTCATCAGGTAGTTTTCCAGCTTCTGTTCAGGTTTATGAATCTTGTATATAATTTGTATTAAGCATAAGTTAAATATTTTTTTATTATTATTTTTTGAAAGTGAAATATTCCCAAAATTTTCATTTGGCAGTTGTGTGTATATGTATGTATGTGTGTGTGTGTTTGTATAATGCCTTGTTGGCACATGATTGAGGTATCATCAGAAGTATTTGTGTATCTGTGAGACTGGCCTTTCTTTTATATGAAGCAATCAGTTGCAACAAAAGAATGTTTTTCATTACACTTTCAGCTGGTGAGGCCAGAAATGTAGTGTCTTCCTGAAATAAGAGCATGCTTCTGCTGTGAAATCAGAAAAGCTAGAAGCAGTACTCAGAAGTGGGGAAAGTAAATGGCATTTTACATATTTCAAATTGCATATGGGCAACTTTACCTGCTTTTAAAAAGTACTTTTCCCCATTTCCTTGTCCAGGAATCAGGGGTTGTACATCTCCTTGAGAGGCATAAAGTGACATGGTTAAGAGTAATCTAGATGCACTTCTCCTTATGAGAAGCTCAGAGTGATATGGGGACTAAAACTATGCCAGGGTACACCTGGAGGGGCGTGTGCGGATCGCCGGACTTGATGGACCTAGGGTCTGTTCCAGGGATGGCACTTCTTATGTTCTTATGTTCATTTAGGTCAAGGGTAAGGATTCGCACAAGCATATATATTAGCTTTTCATAAGAAGCATTTGTATCAGTTTTACCCCTCTGGACCATTCCCTTTTCCAAATTAATTGAAAATGTCAGTTTCTATGCTGAAGAAGGGAAAATATCTCCTCCCTAGAGCTAATGAAGATACATATTGTTATTCCAATAAAAAGGTATAAGTTTTTTTGTGTTATAGCCTTTAGTTCCATACATATAAATGGACTAGCACAGCAGCCGTGGCACTTGATGCACATAGCCTGAAATACAATTCAGTGACTCCACTGTGTCTGCATTTCTTATTGCTTACACTTCTAAGAAAACAATCTGTAAGTAGGTTTGTCTCCCTTATACATGAAACAGTAGCCACAAGTCTGAACCTAAGATGTAATACTTTTAGGGCTCCTTTTACAAAGCCACGCTAGTGGTTTTAACGCACGCACCGGATTAGCGCACGCTATAGTGCGCGCTAGCCGGAAATTACCGCCTGCTCCAAAGGAGGCAGTAGCAGCTAGCGCATGCGGCAATTTAGCGCACGCTATTCCACGCATTAAGGCCCTAGCGCGGCTTTCTAAAAGGAGCCCCTAGCCTTTTTCTATCTTCCTTTTACAGCAACTTTTTTGTTCAAAATATTGTTTACTGAATTTTTTCTTACCCTTCTTCGGTTCCATTTAAAATAATTTTTTGTATGCCTAAATCATCTTTCTCAATTAAAATAAAAAAATATATATAAGGGAATAAATTGGGCTTATAAATTTGAACATGGCTGCCAGTTAACTGGGTTTTGGTGAATTGTTTCGAATGTAAGTTTGCTGGAGCATCATGCTAGTAGTAAGTGATAAGGAGGATGGGGAAAAATTTATCTACATATCAATATGTTTATTTCAGGTATTATGATACCAAAACAAACAAGATGAAACAAGTAGATTAAGGGCTCCTTTAACTAAGGTACACTAGCGTTTTTAGCGCACACAGGATATTACAACGCGCTACGCAGCTAGAACTAACGCCAGCTCATTGCTGGTGTTAGCATCTAGTACGCGGGGCAATGTAGCGTGTGCTATTCTGCGCGTTAATGCCCTAACGCAGCTTCGTAAAAGGAGCCCTAAATGTTAAACGCCAAACATAGATTTATTACAGAGAGGTCTTAGAGAAACTTAATATAAAATTAGATGATATCTATATTACAGATTAAATATATTTATGATTTACTTTCTTGGAATACATTATTATAAATTGGTTTAGTAACTCAAGTACAGGGTACTGCCATATGGAGAGGTTGAATTCCCAGCTTCTCAGGCTAGATAAGGGTTAGTGATGCTTCAGAGCAAGGTTCACAGCCCCTGTGTAGAGAAAGTCTCAGTCATTGGTTAATATCAACACTCATTGTCCAAATTCATGTTTGCAGGGTTCTGGCTAGCCCAGGACTGAACTAAAATTGGAACGGGATGTAAAATATGGGGAAAAGATCCATAGGTAATTTGCAAATGATAGCATATGTCACCCAGTTTTAACCATGGTTCTACTTGAGTCGAAAGTCCAAAGGAACAGAGGGAAGTAGGTTAACTGTTCTATTTTAAGGCTACATTTTGTAGGGATGTACCTGTTTTGATTTGTTTTGTAATAGTATATACTATTTAGGGATAGGTTTATTAAAGTATTCTACTGTTTTAGCACACACTAACACAGTTGACACTTGTTATCAGTAAATAGAGCCCATTGTATAAGATGGGGCCTGTGGTAGATAATATACATAAATGTGGTTAGTATGTAGTAGTACATTTTTAGTAGATCTAACCCTTAGTGCATCTAAACTATTACACAATGAAATAAATGCCACAAAACACTACAGAATGAATTAAAAACCCAAAAGTAAATGACAGCTTTCTGGCTGCATTTCGTAATATTTAGTGCTTATTCTTGTACTTTGGAAATTTGATTGTTACATGATTTTACTGGAGAATTGATTAACAGATATGTTAGCCTTTTCCATTTTGCAGCACAGTTCTACTAGTCTTACTAGTCCTAGAAAAAAGCTGAAATCTTTGTAGATAGTTAGACCTTTCTGTGGACCTGAAGAAGGAACCTATGTATTAGATCCTTTTTTTTTATTGTCCAGTAATATAATTAGCTACAATGATTCCAGTTTGCCTTTTCATTTAAAATAATATGCATCTTTGCCTATAAGTACAACAAAATTTCAGATAAACAATAGTCATAAAGTAAATAGATTGTTTATTTCGACAAACATATGTATTTATCAGTTTGATACCCTAATACCTGAAATAGACATATACCCAATTGTGTATGTGTATGATTATATTTTTTTCAACCTTTTTTTTCCTAAAATACAAGCTTCCCTTGTTTAGTGAACTCTAGAACTGAAATGTTTCTT